>NC_058089.1:89913404-90513404 GCF_014858855.1 Bufo gargarizans | reverse complement strand
TTGTTGCCCCGCCTCCTGTCAATTTAGACCCTCCTACAATATGGGGCCACTTTTAGGTAGTTTTTCCAGGGCCACTTTAGGTTCCCAATCTGCCCCTGCTGGGAATGATGTGTGGTTATGGTTTCCTGTCCGTGGTAATGGAGCCGCAGTCATGCAAGGTCTATTGAACTGTAGAAGACAGCTGAGCTCTATACTCGTCTATATCAGTCAGTCCCATAGAGACAGCATGGGGTGGCAGTGCGCATGGGTGACCACTGCACCGTTAAAATGGAGGTACGAGACAGTCATAGCTTTTATCGGTGGGGGTTCTAGCAGTGTGACCTCCCCCCCAGACTCTTATCACCTATCCTGTGATTCTGGGATAGCCCTTTATTGGACAGTACTTACAGAATGATGCCTATTGTTACATATTATTGGTAGGTAGACCATAGGAAATATCAATGTATGCTGAGCTCTGTGCAGACTGCAACTTCCAACACAAGCACAACATGAAAGCTAATAAGGCTGTGAGCGATGTACTCCAGGATGTGGAAGTCAAGTGCCTGTTAAAGACACACTTGATCCCAAGCAGTCTATTGCCCGCATGTCTCGCCCGTGGAATCAGCTGTTTGCCAGAATAGAGCAACAGGATTCAAACACATTCCTTTCTAATATTTCATGTTATTTTACTGTTCGAATGGTGTTTCCAAAAATTAACCAAGAGCTCAGAATTGCGATCAAATACAAAATTTAAAAAAAAAACTTTAAAGTTCAATCCCTTGCCACTTCTAGTGCCACTGCTACAGCCGTCGGGATGTGTTGGCTTGGCTGCAGCAATGATGTGCCTGTATACCCCCTCATGACCTCTGCAGCCAATTGCTATCCTCAGCAGTCGCATGCCATGGAATATACTGGAAAGTCATCGCTACTACTAGGTAAACAAAGGTCTTGACTCATTTTTAATTAACTAACAAAACCTCATGCACACGACTTTATCCGTTTTGCAGTCCACAAATCGTGGATCCACAAAACACAGGTCATCCAAACACTCGACCACCATTTTTTTTTCAAACTCCTCTAGAAATGTCGTATGCATGTCTGCAAAACGGACAATAATAGGGCATGTTCTATTCTTTTGTGGGGCCGTGGAATGGACATGCGGATCTGGATGTGCTGTCGGTATCTTTTGCAGCGCCATAGAAAAGAATGGGTCCACCTACGACCCCCAAAAATGCGTATTCGGATGCGGACTAAAGCCACGGTCGTGTGCCAGAGGCTTTAGGTTGGTTTTTTTTGTTTGTTTTTTTCATTCGACAAATCTAATTGTTATCCACGTTAATGAAGAGTTTATAGACTTTTATATGTCCATGCAGCAGTTTATCTCTATATTGAAAGAGCCCATATACAGTACTTTGGGGAACAAAGGATAGTTTTGCCAAGTATCCCAGACAGAATATACTAGGAGACCATTCTAATTTCATAGACTGACCATATATTTTAGTGTTAGATTTATGGACCCAGGGAGATATATGTTCGCGGCTGGCACGGTCTCCAAGCTGGGATGTCGCATTGATGAACTCAGTTAAGAAAGTAAAATGACTCTTAGAATTAAAGAGACATGAGCATGTGACTCCTTTTCATATGGGAATGCGCTCATGAATGGGCTGCTTGTAATGCATCAGATAGAACCTCACTCCATCAATCAGAGGCACAATGATTACTGCCTGCAATGGTGCGATGAGTGAAGACCTAACCTATCTTGATTTCCCCAAGCATTTTGTGTTTGTATTTAGCTAAAGCCAGAGAAAGGCTTGTCTTGTGGTAAGATAAGCAAATGTGACACAGAGGACACAGGACAAAAAAAAAAAGATTGATGTCAAATCAGGGGCATCGATTGTCGAGGTCATATTTTGTACAGGTTTTTGCAGGTTGATTTTGAGGAAAAACAGAGAACTGACCTAGAAAACTCTGCGAAGAATTAATGTTATTACTAGTATGAGGCCTATTTCACATTGGCGGCAGCGGTTCCGGTAAAGAGCTCTCTGTTAGTTGATTGCCCGCAGGCCTTACTCACAATAATAGGGTTCGGTAGAGATCACTGTTGGATCCCATTATAGTTAATGGGGCCAGCAGGCATTCTGGTAAGATCTGGCAATGCCGGATCCAGAGATCCACGGTAGATTGTTCTCTGCTGGAACGGCTGCCGGAATTGTGCCTTTACATCATGAGGGACGATACAACAGGCGATTGTTGGGAAGGAAGCGTTCCTTCCCGACAAGTGACTGCTCGTCAGTGGAGGAGACCCCTGCATTTACATGCAACAATCTCCTCCACAGTATGGGGAGGTGCGATCGCTAATGGCCATTGCTCATCCCCATACTGACTCGTTGATTGGCAGCAGATGCTGTTTGCACAACACAATCTGACGCCGGCAAACGACAATTTTTGTGTCTGCCTTAATGATCCATTACCTGATGAACGAGTGTTTCGCTCGTTCATCTGGTAATCGGTGGCACTTTTACACCACCAAATAATCGCTACCGAGGATTCCTATGAACGTTCATTAGCGATTATCTGGCGGATTCTCAGCCTGAGTAATCCCTTAAGAAATCTAGGACATTGATGGAATATTGCTGGGATATGCTATGAATGTCAGTGAGGGTCTCACCTCTGGGACGTGCTCCCTTCTAGTTAAAGTGAAGGAGAGCACACCACACATCTGTGGCAAACTCTCCATTTATCGCTGCAGGATTTCCCAAAATTGCCAAGAGAGCAGGCTCAGATATTTTCTGGGTCCAGACTCCAGTAAAATATAAGGCAACTGTGATGCAGAAAAATTAATTAGGCGGTATACTATCACTATTGTGAAGTTTTGTGTCTGTGATTGTGAATTGTGTGATTATGTATACAGTGGTCCCTCAAGATACAATGGCCTCAGGATACAATATTTTAAGCCTTCAATGGTCTTTTCTGACCCATCGTAAGTTGAAACCAGACTCAACATACAATGTCTCAGACCCAGATCCAACTAATCAAGTCCACTTCTCTGGTAAAATAACGGTATTAGTTACTACTTTAGCAGCTATTCCTGACTATTATATGGAAGGACTTGTTTTATATGTCTTAGTTATCTGCTTATTTTTATTAAATCTTCATTTTCTCTTACTTTGGATGACATTTTGGGGCTTGGGAACCGATTACTCAACGTACAATGGTTTAACATACAATGGTCGTCCTGGAACCAATTAATACTGTAACTTGAGGGACCACTTGAATTGGGGTGATTCATATTAATAAAAAAATTGAGTGGCATAGCTTTAAATGCTGCCGCAAGCATCCACTGGGTATGACTGGCAGCCTGAGTAAGTGTTCTATTACACCAGCAGATGTCATACAGATCACAATAAACTCTTTAGCAACACAAATGTAGCTTTTTTTACACATTGATAATCGTTCGTACTTGTGGTCGTTACTCATTCGCTTTTAAATAGTTTCTTGTTATTACATGTAAAGATGGTGGACAGATCTTTGGTTAAGAGGTCGGTATGAGATCTATTATCGAGGAGCGTTAATTTTTTTAGCATGCTTAAACATTACGATGGACTGAGAAACAAGCGATTTGTCGCTCATCTTTGATTCGTTCATACTTATTAAATCACATGATTCTCCTTCACTTTTGCTTGAATCTGTATGATATTAGTTCATTGTAATAGGACCTTTATACCATGACACACTGCACTGACTCCTATCCTGTCATCTCTCTGATAATGAATTCACCTAATGAGCAATTGTCTCATTATACTCTCCTGACAGTAAACTACATGTCTTGTGTGTTTAAAGATAAGATTTCTTTTCTCCCTCTCTTTGTCAGACGTCTTATTATCATCGCAATGTAAAACTCCAGAAAACACATGCATTTCCTGGTTGGGATCTTAGATAGCGCCTATGACACATGTCTATATGATCCCTCCTGATTGGCTGAGTCTGACTGAAAGTCATTATCATAATTTTATAATTTCTTTATCTTTCCTGCCTTGCAGTGCTTTCTTCTGATCTCAGGGGTAGATTGGCCATAGAACCTACAGGGAAATTTCCTGGTGGGCCGATGCCCAGATCGCCACTCAAGCCCTCTTGATGGCCACAGGCCAGGTACATGATGATCTGGTGCTCAATGGCCACAGGTGCTCTTCTGAACTCATCTGTATTGCCATACTCATGATCGGCGATACAGTTGAATACTGTGCTTGGGGTGGCAGGATTTTGTGCTGCACTGCGGTATTTGGTCCTGCCGGAGCGGTATTCTGTGCTGCACTACGGTATTACAGGCCACGCCCACTTCTATTGTCCATGCCTACTTGTTTTGGCCCGTCTTCTGTCAATTTGGACCCGCCTACAAAATGGGGCCACTTTTAGTTTTTTTTCCAGGGCCACTTTAAGTTCCCAATCCTATCTGTAAAATGACAATACAACAATACACACTTCGCAAAAGTTTCTGATTAAAAATTTTCGGGGGGAATTCTTAACATTTTGAACCATTTGCTCATCGCTAGTGGCGATATTCAACGTTTCCATATTTTTGAACGCCTAAGTAAAAAAAATCTTAAGAAATACGATTTCTATCCTGACCACAAGGCCCGTCTGTGTTTCTAATGCTGCGAGGAAGAGGAATGCTGCCGTCGTAAACCGCTTAACTCTGACATCTCGCTCCCCCCAGCACAAATACATATATATATAGATATATACAGGGCAGAAGCCAAAGTAAATTTTATCCGCAAATTGCATCAGCGAATCTCACATTTGTCCAAATTGTTTTACTTCTTTTGCCCAAGTTCCTTCTGCAGATTAAAAGCAAAGAGGCTGTGCTCTGGTGTGCGCGGCTAACGGCATTAGCATCGATTCTGGAAGTGGCTAAGTACTAAATTAGCAGCTACATGTGCAGAAAAGAGGTTGACATGTCAGGAGATATTAAAACTGTCCATTTAATGTAAAACTCAGATAATACATGAGTTAAAGTGAGAAGATGAGAGAAAGCTTTTAAGCATTCCCATAAGATTGATGGCAGAATAATATTATTGAACACACCATTGGTATATCCAGGATGCTGTTAGGTAGCACACTATGAAATAATTATAGTAAAAAGCATACGTTGGAGCCGAAGACAGATAGCAGAAACATATAATGAATTATCAATAGAAATCAGGAGATTCAGGTTACGTTCCACATAGACAAAATGCTCCCTGGTCCTGCCAATCTGCCAGAGAGATGAATATTTAATGCTTTCTTCCGGGACAGGCAATTTCTCATCATTTGATCAAGCTAAAAATGTTTCAAAAGCCTCAGTCTGGGCCGATGTTGTGGTTTTGTATGGGAGACAAATTGAAAATTAAAACTCTCAGCTTACAAAATGATTTGTGCTTTGTTGGTAGATGTGCGGAGAGAGTTTACAAGACATGCACTGCCGGTCTAACATCGGCCTTGGCTTCTAGATACTAGACTCTTCGCGCTCACTCCGCCGTATCGCTTGCCCAGGAAACCAACCAAATTGGAGGAGGAGGTTTATGTTGTCCTAAGTGTAAGAAGTTGAATGTGTAGAATGTTATTTTGGTCTTTTTTTTTAATTTATTTTTTATGGCTACTGGTGAGGCCGGTCTTAGGGCAAAAACATGGGAGGAGACCAGTTTGATTGGGTTTTGGAGCTGGTAATAGTAGTAGGTAGTGGTTTGGGATGATTCAGATGGTGGTGTTGGGAGAGAAGGTCATATTTGAAGGAATTTTCTAAGATTTTGATATTGATGGCCTGTCCTCAGGATATGGTTTGTGGGTTTTGAAAAAGAATAAGGTAAAGAGGGAGACAAATCTATCATTTTGAAGAGTCATATACAAAACGACAGAAAAAATTGTATGAGTGACTCCAACCTAATATCGGACTTGTCCAAACAAACAATCATAGGGCAACTTTTTTCAACTTACTTCTAGAGTGCTTTAAGGGGGGCCCATCTCACACACTGCAGGCATATCGCTAGGATATGCCACCAATGTTTGATAGGTGCAGGTCCCACTTCTGGGACCTACTCCTATCTTTAGAATAGAGCCTGCAAAGTGAAGGAGAGCATAGCTGGCCTCCATTCATTTATCTTGGACTGCTGAAAATAGCTGAGCCTTGGCTTGACTATTTCCATCAGCCCCATAGAAGTGAATGAAGCGGCGACTGTGCTTGAGCGTTGTGCTTCCCATTCATTTTTATGGGACTCCCGAAAATAGCAAAGTGCGCTGCTTGGTTATTTTTAGCGATCCCGTAGAAATGAATGGACAGCGTCCACAAATATGCGGGGCACTCTCCTTCATTTTGAGGGTTCCGTTCTAGAGATAGGTGTAGGACTCGCACCTATCAGACATTAGTGGCATATCCTAGCAATATGCCACCAATGTGTGAGATGGGCCAACCCCTTTTTTGAGGGTGGACTCATGCATAGCTTTTTTTTGTAAAATACCATAAAACTGCAGAATTTTAAAAACACTGTTGGTGAAACCACCCTAAGAAATTAAATTTGAGCCTGAGAGAGTTGCTGTGGGCAATATGTTCAGTGTTAATGTTGGACAGTTCCTATTTACCCAACCTGTGGCCCTCCAGCTGTTGCAAACTACAACTCCCAGCATGTCCTGATAGCCGTAGGCTGTCCAGGCAATAATGAAGTTGTATATTTCAGCAGCTGGAGGGCCGTAGGTGGGGCATCCCTGGATTAAAATGTTCCAAAAAAGTCAAAATGAAATTTTTAGAAGATCATTAAGACAAGCTCTTGCCATAGCATCTGTGAAATGACACTCTTCACATTCTGTGCTAATAAGTAGGGTTGAGCTAACCCAAACTGCAAAGTTTGGGTTCGTACCAAACTTTGCGAGTTCGGTTACCCAGACCCGAACACAGGACTTTTTCACAGAATTTCCGTGTTCGGGTGATTTTATTATTTTCCTTTATAACATGGTTCGAACTCTGACTTGAAGTTTGTCCGAATCCAGCAAATCCGAACTTCCACGGGTTCGCTTACCCCTATTAATAAGCCAAATGTTGGATAATGAGTGCAATGTATACAGAGGGCTATTATCTCAGAGATATGCTCATGCATGTCATGTTGCCCTTATTAACATAATTTGCTTCTGCTTTACACAGCACTTACTTTATTTGGATTCTGGTTGTGTATCAATAGAATATTAGGCCAATTTTCGTTGCTGTCATCTAAGCACTTATGGAAAACCATTAACCTAACGGAGAAGACAAACAAGGATTACCCGCGTGGAATACCCTGCTCTCTGTGTATGCTTTGCACTCAGGTTTTGGCCTGTTAATCATTGTATTCACGAAGCAACAATGGAAAAATAATCTCCTCTCTGCTATCCCTGTCATAACACTTACAGGCTGATGTGCGCTTGGCACAGGGTAATGCTTCGCCATTTACAGCTGTTCTAGACCTTGACATTTACCTGATTATGATATAAGGCCAAATGTGTCTTTCATTTCTAAGTAGACAGTGACAAAAACAGAATCTCCCTGCAGCCCGGCACTGTGCATCCATCAGGCGGTGTATTACGTCGCTGTCACATTTGTCTTGTAAAGTTATACCTCTTACGTTGTAATAACAAGGCCCTGTGTTTTGCGTTCCCCCAAATCACAGATTTGCAAAATAAGGACACTGTACTCATCCACGTTTTTTGTTGACCCATTGACTTCACTGGGTCCATGGTTCTCATTTTGCTGACAAGTATAGGACACGTTCAACTTTTTTGTGGAATGGGTCCGTGGTCCACATTTTGCAGACATATTCTGTCTTTTTTGCAGAACGGACATACGGATTCGGAAAGCACACCGTTATGTAAAAAGACAGAATATGTCTGCAAAATGTGGACCACGCACACATTGAAGTTAATGGGTCCACCCTAAAAATACAGATGTAACATAGACTGTATCCATATTTTGCAGATCCGAGGTTGGCAGACTGCAAAACGGACATGGTTATGTGCATGGTGCCCAACTTTCCCATAGTCAATGGAGCTCTTAGAACAGGCATCAGCAACCTTTGGCACTCCAGCTGCTGTGAAACTGCAACTCCCAGCATGCACACTTGGGAGGATTCTGTGATTTGTAGTTTCAGTTGACGGTTGCTGACACTTGTCGTAGAACCTCATCATGGACATTTATAGCATATCTAATGGATCCTAACACTTGAACCCTCTCCGTTATTCTAACCTGGATGCAGTGACTGGTGGCCACTACACAAGAGGTTTTGCATTTTAACCAGTTCCCTACCATCGCTCTACTATATAAATTGCAGCGGTAGAATGGCAACTGTGAACCTCTGTATAAATATGACAGCTCCTTCACTTGATGCACTCTGTGACCCAATTGTTACTACACAGCCATGGGCACAGGAAAAGTTCTGGAGCAGTGCTTATACAGTACCAAGTTATTAACCCCTAGATCCTGCAGTCAGTATTGAATGGTTAGATGGAGAAAGGGATTCCCCTCTGTCACCCATTGGCTCCTCCGCGATCGTGGGGTGACAATGGTTGCTATGGAAGACGTACATCATACAAAGGCCTTGGTGGCTACCAAGTATGGAAGCCTGTTAGATACAGGATCTAATAGGCTGAGGAAGTGGTGGGCATAATACACTGTACTACATAAGCTGTACAATGTATTATGTAAGTTATCCAAGGACAGGACTAGTGTTCAGATTTGCAAGTTCGGTGTTCAGGTTAACTAAGAATTCCATAATGGATTCCGTTACGACAGATCATAACAGAATTCTATGAGGGCATGCACCACAATAGCCTATAAGAGGCATTCCGTATTGCATTCCGCCATTATAGAAGTCTATGGCCAGCATACACTTCAATTATGACGGAATTCAATACGGAATGCCTCTTATAGACTTCCGTGGTGCATGGTGTCATAGAATGACTGACCATAACAGAGTTCATTACAGAATTCTTAGGTAACCCGAATGCCGAACTTGCAAATCGCAAGTTTGCTCAACACTTGACAGAACTAGTAGGATAAACAGATACAGGCAACAGAATCTCCTGTATCTGCACATGCGCAGGATGTCTCCATTTAATGTACAGAATACAAGCGATTTCCTCCTCCTTGCAGGCCATGGTGACAGGTAAGAATGTTTACATCAATGACACTGAGGCAGCTGGAGGCCTCCAATAGGTCAGCTTGGGGCTGGTAGACAGTCATGGAGAATACATGACGGTATAAGGCATTTTGACAAATTCAATTAGAAATTGGCCATCCCTTTTAAGTAGACACTACACTTCCAACAGACTTTCAACAAACGTTGCATAAATCATTAGTACAAGAGATTATATGAGACTTTGTAATATGCCATATTAGAGTTAAATGCCTTTTTCTCCACTTACTCCTATTTCCCCTCCCCTCCCTACTGAAGTGTTCACTCATTTTGAATTCTCTGCTAAATCCACGTTGAACTGTCAAGATGAACTATCATCTCCTGAGGGATCAGGTTACATGCATTGCTGCCCATAGAAGTCTATTGAGCAGGCATGGTGAGGAAGGAAGGCAGAGGAAGGACACACACACATAGTCTGGAGTAACTAATAGATTTGTTTTATCTCACCTCAAGTGCTTTATTCGCTTTATTAATCAATACACTTGAGCTTTACTTTATGATGTCCCATATGGTGGTGTCATGGTCTCCTCTTCTCTGTGTGCAGTCTATGGGAGACATTATAGCAACTAGCCTCTGTCCATTAGTTCAGGGACAACTGAGAATTAGCAAATAAATACAGGATAAAAGTCATAGAATGGGGAGAAATAATGTTATTCTTCATACATACAGATAGTAACTAATTACATAATCACAAGCAGTTCCTGTACAAGCTGTTGAATGGGGTCATAAATTTCAGAAAAAAATTCTGATTCTCAAAAACCATCAGCAAAATACAGTCTTCTTCTACTGCGGCCATGTATATCATCTTAGATACTGTGATTGGTCATAAAATATAATATGTAATAAAATATTCAGCATAATGGAGCCCTAGAGTGTTATTACTGATTCTGTCCTTTTATAAAGGAGAGTTACCGCATGATTGATATAGAGTAGAAGTCTGCCATTCTGAAGCTTTCTCGCATCCTGTTCTGGTAATATATATTATGGCAGCAGTGTTTTTTTAGTTTGATCCTTGAAGAATCCAATAGAATGAACCTCTGTATGTAATGTGAGGCATACAGACCTTCCGTTGGTCCCTATCTAAGTTTAGAGGAGCTGTATGGCTGTCTAGAAGTCATAGGCACCTGTACGGACGTACATTACACCTTTCATATATGTAATGTAATTATGCTAGTAATTTCCAACAAAACTTAAGATCAATTAGCATGTGTTTCTTCAACCTCAATGTAATTCTCTAAGTCTAAGGAAAAAATCTTGATTAAGACTCCCTTTCACTTTTTCACTCTGTAGCTTCTCCTCGTCATCATCTTTCTACGAGGTCATTAACTTTTTATACTTTGCAACTTTGTTTGCTTTGTTGCGTTTTTCTTTTTTTTTAACCTGTGAGACCTTGAATGATCAGAGTGGGATTGAAGGTGTCGTTAAGTGGATTTACAATTATTATGGGCACTGATTGCAGAGCCACAAGGTAAACAGTCCAAATCTACATAACCAGGGTTTGTAAGAAGATCATCATTTTACTTACAAGCACAGGTAGGCCATGAAATCACAGGAAACTACAGTTCGAGCTTGATTGTGCCTGAAATGTAAAAATGTTGTAATGTTGTATGGTCCTTCATTTTTGATAAATTTGGTGAAAATCCACGAACGACCTAGAGACAAAATATCAAATATGTGTGCGCCTCATGCCCACAGCTGCCCCACTCCCCCTTGAAGGCACAGGTACCATGCTACTCACCCAGGCATGACACCCTGCTGGCAAACAGTGATCAGTATGGGGACGAACGACGGCATAAGCGATCGCTCCTCCCTATACTGTGGAGGAGATCGCTGAATGTAATAGAAGTGGTCTCCTTCACTAAAGAGCAGGCGATTGCCAGGAAGGACACTTCCCTCCCCAACAATCACCTACTAATCTGCAGGTCCAATACAGCCTTTACAACATGACCCTCAGACTGGTTAATGACAGTAGCTCACAATTATAGTTTTTTGTTGGAAAAACAAGAAGTTCAGAGCCAGGACCCACCCTCACCACAGGTCCCCACATGGTCTGTCTCCATACCCTGCACAGCTGGTGAACGGGAGTGACATTGTGCGGGGAAAAACTTTAAAGGGGTGCAGCTCTGGCACCCTAGCAAGTTTCCAAGGTCCCAACAATTGAAGCCCCAGAAAATGATGGCACATCCCAGCAAACTACAGTCACTTTCTAGGATGGGAAAACCTCTTTAAACAATAGCCTTCAAGTGTATGCAACGACACACATGTTAAATCAACCAAGAAGTCAATAAAAAGAAAAAGACAAGTCTTGGCATCTGCACCGTAAGAATATCCTCTTCATAATCCCTCAATGTGCATCAATATTTACTGCGAACATTGACATTTGAAGACAAAAACACTTCAAGCCACTTCGACATATGTTCCCATGTACTCCATTGCTTCTTATGTACATTTTGTATAAATTTAAATATTCAGCCGGAGGGACTGTGGGGACGGCCAACAAAAGAGCTAAGGGAAGAGGCGCTGTTTATTTTTGTACTGTTTAAGTGGAGTTGGCATTTTAAGGAGCCTGGGTGTATGGGTAGAACAAATGCTGTTTTCTTTCTCGAATTTTAAAGCTCGGACAAGACTTATTGTTTTCAAGCCTTGACTGTTTAGGAAACATATCTAATTTGTAACAACTGTAGGGCTGTCGGGAACATATTACTCGGATTCACACCTTCACAATGGAAATAGGGTAACTATCCTTGAATTTCAGCCCCTTTGTAATACTTCAATGAGCTTACAATGTGCTGAATTAGAGGCATATTAATGGCCAGATGCATTGCAAGCTCATTCATTCCAGCCTAAATCTTCTTATGCAAATACCCCATGAATCGAGTTCAAAGCGTAAGGTTTTAAATCGAGCTTCAGCACACACTAAGACAAGTCCTCCCTGCTTTTCAGCAGAAGCAGCAGGGCTTAGATGGAAAGTGACATGAGAAAAGTTTGGGAACTTGTTTTGATAACTGAACATGATCTTGTTATCATAATCTGGTGCTGGTAACTCGCACAGAATTTGAAACCTCAGAGAGCGAGAGAGAGATAATCTTGCCCATTGTAGTTGTATGTAGTGAATTCTTGGCTTGGTGAAAGCTATCATTGAGTAGAACAGTCTGAGGCTTTTCAAACACATCTTTTCATGCTAAGATCTTTTTATCCGATGGTAATTACTGAAGCCATTCTAGCAAAGCATGAAGTGTTGCAGCATTCAGAAAAAATGGTCCAACGAAAATATCAAGGGAGCTATTAAGATGGTGGTCTATTTTATGAAGGAGAGGAACTGATAAAAGAGCAAAAAGAGTAAATATTTTTTTGCGGGATCCCTGAATGACAAAGTCATGTTATTATACAGATTGCAGTGCGAGGTGACAATGACACAGAAGTAGTCGTGAACGTCGGCATCAAGAGGAAATCGCATTGGACTGTAAAAGGAGGTTTATACATTTATTTTCATGTTGTTTATATAGTGCTAACTTATTACTTTTGTCAATGTTCATGTCAGTCCTTGTCCCTAGTGGTGGTCGAAATTTAATTTTCCTGTGGGTTCAGCTACAAAATGTTTTTTTTTAAAATCAGGAGTGTCATGGCGTTGCTCCGTGTCCACAGCCGTCCTGCTGCCTAAGGCACACACAGCCTTGCTCAGTCTGCTCTGTGACTGTAGTCCCCTGCCTGGAGCTGGAGGCTGCAGCCTGGCTGCTAGGCCTCTTCCTCTGTTCAATAGGACATGCACTTCCCTGGTCCTTAAGGGCCCAGTGAACCTGAACTTTACCTTTATCAACCAATGGCTGGCCATCTATGTATACTTAAGGCACCTTTCATATGGAAAAGGTGTCTGAACTTTAGGCTTTCTACTAGTCATAGTTGAGGTCTGCTTATATCTAACTGCTCCTGTACCGTACCTTGCCTGTTTACTGTCTCTGATCCGCCACTGACCATTGCCTGTTCATCCAATTGACCCTTAGCTTCCTTCCCTGAGCTGGGACTTGTTTTACGGATATTCACAGGATGAAGTACCGCACACCGCTGTCGCTGGTGCTAGCAAAATACTTTTTAGTCGTAATCTGTAGTAGAAAGATACACACAAACTCTGCCTGCCCGGTTTATTGACTACGAGTATTGCCTGATCCCTTAGTGCAGGTATGCTCAACCTGCGGCCCTCCAGCTGTTGCAAAACTACAACTCCCATCGTTACAGGACTGCCTACAGCTATCAACCTACAGAAGGGCATGGTGGGAGTTGTAGTTTTACAACTGCTGGAGGGCCGCAGGTTGAGCATCCCTGCCTTAGTGTTTTTCAACTCAGTGGGTCAACTACCAAATACACCTAGATTATTCCAGAAGGTAGGGGCCAGGTGGCTTCCCTTCAGCGAAGGCCAGATCCCTGTATTGGGATTAAAGGGTGAAAACCAGGGGAGGACCAGATCAACGTCCTTAGGGATAGCCCAAAGTCAAACTGGTTAGATGGTGCAGTGGTTCCACACACACTGCCTGTTACAAGGAGTGGATCATAAAAGGAGAGAATGTATAACGATCAGATATGACCCTCTTTTTTTAATTTACTCTTGGTTTTTAATTTCAAAATTTTATCAGGAAACCTAAATGAGCAACTGTGTCTATCTCATATACACCAATTTAACAGGAAGTCAGTAAGCTGGTCTGGAAAGCGTGGAAGAAAAAATTGAGTACCTGGAAGTAGGCTACCAAATATGATAAGGAACTACAAACACTGTGCAGATGTTCCCTAGATGAGGGACAAGGAAGGTAAACCTTTTTGTCAGAGTATGCCCAAATTTATAATATGAAATATCAAGGGTATGACCACGCGGTGCGGTCATGGTGAGGTTAGAAACGACAGTCAATGGCAAAATATGTTTCTGAGATAGAAAGTTGTGATGACCTCACATAAAACATGTACTTCTGCTTGTGGCTGCTCACTGCATGAGATATACAGTTGAGTAGCCACTTGTGGAATATGTTTTACCAAAGGTGTTATTATTTGAAGTTAATCAGAATGCTAAAGAACTGAAGAAAATTCACAGTTCAAACAACAATGGTTACCGATCGCATGCATTTCCTAACCACATCATGACTGCACCGTGTGGCTGTATCCTCACAGTGTCAACAAGAAAACCCACTGAAAGGGGTTTTCCACCTTTTATTAAGTAATGGTCTTTCCTCATGATAAGCCATCACCAGCTGAGGACCCCACACCCTCACAGATCAGCCGTTTGGCAATAGCTCAGGTGCCAAGAGCAACCAGCTTTGTTTACTTTGTAGTGGACTGAGCTGGTCACTGCAGCTGCTTCCAAACAAATGACGTTTGTGTGCTGTCCATTTTTCTCAGGGATGCATTCACTTGGATGGGCGAGACTATAATAAAAGCCCAACCACAATAGAGCCTGTATGGACCAATGGTCTGCACGGAAAATCAGTAATGAGAACTGACCCATTCATGGCTCAATTTTCAGAACATGTACTGTCCATTCTACACTTGGACATTATACAGACATGAACATTGCTAATCTCTAATAGCCCTCAAAGAGAATCTGTCATCAGATTTTTTGTCATTAAACCAATGCCATGATGTTATAGCACTTATTAGCCAAGTTCTAAATATGCCCTTTTTAAAATCATAGGTTTCACTATCTATAGGTAAAAAAAACTATATTGGTGCGCAGTGTGTGCAAATCACATACCTGGACTCATCAGGGTGACACTGGAGCTAGAGTAATAGCTCTTATCACACCCATTTGTTCTTGACACCCCCTTGGGCTAGCTTGTGCTGAGATCAAATACCCCAGGGGTTGTCAATCAAGATGGAATGGAAGTGATAACAGCTGTGATTCTGCATGGCTCTACCACTCCCCAAATAACTTGAGATATGATTAACACACAGTGAACCAATATAAATTGGGGTATAAAGAGGTAAACAAAATAACAATAACTTTTACAAAGACAGGTGCACTCTGCGGTCTTGCTAAACCCTCATACTGATGTAATGTTGAGATATTAGCCAACATATCCTACTGTGGAGGACATGTCTGAGCCCGAGCACCGCGTCAAGGTTTCTCAAGTAGCTCGGGACCTAACTCGAAACCTACCTTTGCCGTATGGGCAATACCAGGAGCCAGTGGGCAAATTACAGGAGCGCAAGGTCTGACTCACAGCAAACTCCCAGTTACCTCCAGCATGTGACCATGCATACAATGGGAGGAGGGAGAGAGCTCTGAGCCCCACCCAAGACTGGCTGATATAGCCCAGGCCTCACATGTGCACCAGAATGTTCCTTGTAGATGAAAATAAAGGCACATTCAGACTAGGAGTTTTTCCACCTCCAAACAATTCTATATATAAACTAACTATAAAGAGGTAAAGCAAGGCCACACAAAAAACTAAAACAAAAAAAATCTAAAGTTATATAGAACCATAACCAGGTCATGTGCATAAATCCCAACAAAATTGAAATAGCTACAATGAAAACTGACATGCAAGTAGACAGGGCAGGTTTAATGGCGGTGGAGGCCCCAGGGCAAATAATCTGGTGGGGGACCTCCATAGTTTTTGAAGCACACAAAAAACGGACGTGCCCCCCACCTCTGTGTAGTCCTCTCAATGTTAATTGATGGCCGCCTGCTGTTTATGTAGGCAACTGTCATTCACTGTGAGGAGGGCAGATGAGATGGGAGAGGAAGGGGGAGATTTATTAATGGTTTAAGGTAGTATAAAAAAGTAGAAAATTATGATGCACACCATATTTGTGCCATAATATGCAATTTGTTTAGTTTCTTACTACTTTTCAAAAGTGTGCTGAGTCCTGTGCCCACCAGATTTACTATAATGTATGCCAGATACCCCCTTAGCTGGCGAAGATTTGAGTCTCGGGCACACAGAGTGCCAGAGATGAGCCTAATTAATTAACAGACATCTGCTGCCATGAGAAATAGTCCTCCAACTCAGTTGCATTGTAAAAAGACTATACCCAACAGGGCAAGCGGTTGTGACTTAAAAAGGTTGTCTGGGGGCGTGGTTTGCCTGCCGTGTGAGATGGCCGCCTGAGCTGTGAGCTCCCGAGCCCTATCTAGCGACTGCACAGCTACAACGAGTTGGCACTTGCCTTGAAGCGCTGATCTGCTAGCACTAACCTTCCTCTGGGCCCCCATGATGACAAGAGGCAAGAAGTCGGTACAGAAACAAGGGAAGCTCGACTTCTTTGTGGAGAGACTCAGAGACCAAGATGGCGCGGGCTCGCCGGCCTCCACGCGCTCCTCGGGCTCCGGGGACCATGCTTCACCTACCATCATCCCTCTGCAACAGAGGAGCCCGATCGCCTCACAGCCCTCCCCGACGCGGGTATTCCCCTCAAACAAGTCTCCCCCGACTCACCCGGAGACCGGATCGCCTGCCAGGCACGAATCTCTTGAATCCCGGGACAGGGAAGGATCCCCCTGCCAGAGCCCGCCGAAACAGAAGCCGCGGCTCCACGCTGACAAGTTAACGCCGGTGGGGGTGAGTGAACGGGACACCCCGTCTCTAATAGATTACCCCACTACTGATGACTTAGCCACTGGGAGCATGATAAAAGAAATGTTGGTGGTTTTTAGCCGCTCCATGCACAGTGAGCTTGCGGCCTTGCTGTCGCCCCTGCAGGCCTCCATAGTAGAGGCAGATAAGCGGCTCACGCACGTGGAGACGAAAATGGGGGACTTTGCGGCTTCGCATAACCACTTAGTAGATGCTCATGAAGAACTGACCGCTGAAGTTGAGCGACTAAAAAACAAAGTGGTGGACCTAGAAGACAGGTCCCGCCGCAATAACATCAAACTTAGAGGAGTCCCAGAGGACGTCCCGCCGAAAGAGCTAGAGTCCTATATTTTCGACTTGATGAGATTCTTGCTGCCGAACATGGGGGATAAAGACCTGACCCTGGATAGAGCTCACAGAGTAGCCCGGCCGAAACACCTGCCAGACTCTGTCCCCAGAGACGTCCTAGCTCGAGTCCATTTTTTCCATGTTAAGGAACTATTGATGAGCGCTGCCAGAAGGATGGGCTCCCTGCCAGCCCCATACGACGGGGTAAAAATTTTTGCAGATTTATCTGCCCCCACTCTTCAGCAAAGGAGAGCCTTGGCCCCCTTTACCGCTGCCTTAAGGGACCATAATATACCTTACCGATGGGGTTTCCCCACAAAAGTTTTGATTCAGCATCAGGGTACGCTACACGTGGTGCATTCTCTAGACCTAGGACGGAAACTCCTAGTGGATTGGAATATCGCCTTGACGGAACCTCCCGACCCTCAAGCAAAAGGCCCGGGATGGATTGCCACGGACTGGCAGACAGTCTCCTCCAGGCGCAAGCCGCATCGCTGAAATCGTGTTCTGCTAACTTGTTCTCTGTTACCTTCAATGTTATTTCTGGGCTCGGTGCGGTGATCTAGGTATAAACCGCCTCAGAAGCCCTCACCATAGTGCCTGATGTCTGTCAGGTGTTTTTTCAGTATTATTGTCTTATCCTTTCCTTTGTTCCCACTTCCCACCCTTTGTTTTTGTTCTCCTAAGGTTTTTCTTCTTTTTCCTCAAGTGCCAGTGGTTGGGAAACTGCCAGGTCCAAAACCGAGGCTCCCTGATTGGAGAAAACAGTGTTCACCCTCTCAATCTGTAAGTCCAAATCTTAAGATCTTCCTTTCCCTTCCCTATCATGGTCCTTAAAATTGCCGCTCTGAATGTCAAAGGGCTGAATAGTCCTTTCAAAAGATCCATGCTATGGAGGGAGACCAGAGATTTGAGGTGCGATGTTTTCTGCGCCACAGAAACCCATCTGCTCAAGGCTGACGGTCACAGAATGCACCATCCCAGATTCCCACACATCTTCCAGTCCCACTACGTCAAAAAACAGAGGGGGGTTCTGGTAGCTATAAGCAACTCTGTGGCCTTTTCCCTGAAATCCTCGGTTCTGGACCCTAACGGCAGATATATCATTTTGATCTGCTCAATTAACAATGTTGATTACACGTTGGTTTTTATATATGCTCCAAATAGACATCAGGTAAATTTCTTCCGCCGTCTAGCTTCAAAGGTACGCCGGATGCGGTCTGGCCATGTGATCTGGAGAGGTGATTTTAACTCGATTCTGGATCCGACGGTTGACACCTCCACCACTTCCAGAGAGTCCTCTAAAGCCGTAAGCTCCCTATTCCTACAAGAGGACTTGTATGATGTTTGGCGTCTCCAGCATGGGTCAGAAAGGGACTACTCTTTCTTCTCAGCGACGGGCCAGTCATACTCCAGAATTGACATGTTCTTGACTAGTAGATCACTGATCGCCAATGTGATCGCATCATCCATCCGCTCGATCACATGGTCAGACCATGCCCCGATCACTATCACGCTCAAAGAATCCCACTTTACTAAACCCTACTCTCCCTGGCGCAACAATACCTATGTAATTGATCACCCTACACTCTCCAAGGAACTTGATACCGCACTGACTGAATTTTTTACTTTAAATGAGGGCTCTGTATCTAACCCCTCCACTCTGTGGTGTGCCCATAAGGCGTACATAAGAGGTGTCTTCATCAAGATTGGTAGTAGACTCCAGAGGGAACGCAGAGAAAAAATCGATAAGTTATTAAAAGACATCAAAGAGGTAGAAACGCTTAACAAATCAGCCATTACTCCTGCTCACTCACAGACCCTAAAAACGCTTAGAGCCCAATTATCTGCCTGCCTCCTATACAGGCATGAATTACGCCTGAAAAGAACGCAAGCCACTTATTACTCCCAAGACAATAAAGCGGGCCGCTTACTGGCTAGTCGGTTAAAACAAAGGGCTGCTAAAGCGAAAATTCCACATATAGTAGACCCTTCCTCAGGAAAGAAATTTGCTTCCCCAACCGAGATTGCTGATGCTTTTGGAGATTTCTACGCCTCCCTTTATAACCTGTCTTCTCATGAGCTAGCCAGGCCTCCCCAAGCGGAGCGCATCGAGGCCTACTTAGACAAGTTAGGCCTAGCGAAATTATCTCCTGCCCTCCTAGATGCTCTTAATGCCCCCTTGACCATTGCAGAACTCCAGGCCATAATAAAGAAATTACCCCCACATAAAGCTCCAGGCCCAGATGGCCTAGCCAATGCATATTATAAAACGTTCTTCAGCCAACTATCTAAACATATGCTTCAGTCATTCCAAGTGGCAAGGGACACTGGATCCTTCCCCAAAGAAATGCTTGAAGCATTAATAGTGACCATCCCCAAACCTAACAAACCAACAGATGATCCCAAAAACTTCCGCCCTATATCCCTCCTAAACACAGATATAAAAATATTCGCCAGGACCCTGTCAACTAGATTCGCCCCTTTCATTCCTTTACTAGTCAACTCCGACCAAGTCGGATTTGTCAAAGGGAGGCAGATCCATGAAAACTCTAGGAGAGTCCTGAATATTCTTGCTCACCTACGTAAAAAGAAGGTCCCTGCATTGTTTGTAACATTGGACGCCGAGAAAGCGTTCGACCGCATTTGCTGGTCCTTCTCTTTCGCGGTATTAGCCAAAATGGGTATATCTGGCCCTATTCTCTCCTCGATACAAGCCCTGTATAAGGACCCCTCTGCTAAGGTGTGGGTAAACGGTTCCCTCTCTAAAACGTTCTCCATATCCAATGGGACTAGACAAGGCTGCCCCTTCTCCCCCCTTATGTTCATCCTATCTATTGAACCTTTGGCTCAAGCCCTGAGGATGGGAGGGGAAGTCTCGGGCGTCAAGATCGCAGATCGCACTCATATATTGAGCCTCTATGCAGACGATGTGATACTCACGCTTACCGACCCTGCCTCTTCCCTACCCTCAGCCTTGGAAAAAATTTCCTATTTCGGTCAACTCTCTTATTATAAACTAAACTCTTCAAAATCTCAAGCCCTACCCCTTAACTTAGGCCCCCGAATAGTGACGTCCTTGAAAGCGAAATTTGGTCTCGATTGGCAACTAAACCAAATTCAATATCTAGGAATGAATCTTACCTCCTCGATGCAGGGCCTATACTCAGCTAATTATCCGCCCCTATTAACTTCTCTCAAGAAGGATCTAGACCACTATGACAAGTTTGAGATTTCCTGGCTAGGCAGGCTAGCCACATTTCAAATGTTTGCCCTACCTAAACTTCTCTATCTCTTCCGGGTCCTCCCCATCAAACTCCCGTTGTCCTATTTTTCCCAATGTAATAAGCTTTTGAACAACTTCTTGTGGCATGGTAGGAAACCCAGAATAGCATCCAAAATTCTGCAGACTAGGAAACAACTGGGCGGGGTTAGCCTTCCAAATATATATGACTATTACCTTGCAACACAAATTGCCCAATTAGAGAGTTGGTGGAAGTTAGACTTCTCCAAACAATGGACTCACATAGATTCCTCGGAGGTTCCGGGAGGCGATTTAAAAGCCCTACTGATAGCCTCATTAACTGATTCTTTTAAAAAACCCGAACTGAGCTTTCTTGCCACTAATGCAATAGAATGCTGGATTCGCTACCACACCCTCACATCCAAAGGCACCCGCTCTATTTCAAGTCCCTTCCCGATTGCGACAATAGACTACCTGGTCCCCGACTTGACAATAAGAACCTTGTGCAAATATGGTATAACAGAGACCCTCCAATTGTTCCAAGATAACATCTTGTCCTCATTTGAATATCTACACAATACTTTTCAGATCCCTAATGTAGAATTTTACAAATATCTTAGACTCAGACACTTCTTAGCAGGAAACCCTTCTCTGCCGGTGGCGAATACACGAATTTTGGAGCTCTGGTCATTGCCAAACTCAAAACACAAAACTCTTCGCCCTATTTACTCACAGCTTGGTTCCAAAGACACCTTTACTATGTCCGCTCCTCTACTGTCTTGGGAGCGTGACTTGGAGTCCAAGTTCACGCCACAACAATGGCAATCGGCATTCAGGTACGTGTCGAGCAACGTTACCTGTGTGACCCAATACGAATCATTTGTGAAGACCTCCTTAAAATGGTATTTTACCCCCGAGAGGCTACACCTGATATATCCGTCTGTCTCCCCCCTATGTTGGAGGAACTGCGGTGGCAAGGGCACGCTGTACCATATATTGTGGACCTGCCCGGTGATCCAGGTGTTCTGGACAGAGGTTTTCTCCCTGATCTCCAGTGTTACCGCGGCAAAGTTCTCCCTGGGTTCCCCCTCCCCCTCCTTAGCTCTGCTACTGATTGGTATCACTGATATACCCATGGCCTACAGAGGCTTAGTATGTCACATCTTCCTTTCAGCCAAGTTGGCTATCACCTCTAATTGGAAATCCTTTCATCCCCCTAAGATAATGGAGGTTACTCAGAGGGTCAATAAAACGTGCCTATATGAACAAATAATGGCCAGTGCGACCTTGAACAACAATTGCAATACCGCAAAGTATGAAAAGACATGGCAAGTGTGGAAGACATCGCGATATATGCCCCCCTCCTAATCCGGACACTGGACTGGGTTAAGGTTCCATGCACTGTGTCCCCGGCCTCCCCCCCCCCCGCTTGGCACTTATGAGGAATTGTTAATTGTTCTATATTTTTTTTACTTGGCCATGAATATTTCATTGTGCTGCCTTATGTGTTACCTCCCTTGTCTGGGAGACATGTTGTACTCTTTGGCCTACATATGTGCTCTCTCACCTGCGTGTGTGTACTAATTATGCTTGTTTTGGAAATTCACTCAATAAAAAACTTATTGATTGTTAAAAAGGTTGTCTGGTAATTACAGTAATACCAAAGGATAGGTCATAAACATCAGATCGGCAGGGGTTCAACACAACTGGAACTCCTGCCGATCAGCTGTGTTCATAGGCCATGTAGCCAAGTCCTGGGCTAATCTGCGACTTTTTGCAACTTTTTGGCAGCTGCAGTCCATAACATTGCATGCAACCAAATGCATTCCTTTGGACATCAGCTGTCACTCAATAAGTCTATCAATGTGTTACAAAAAGTTGCAGTGTTGAGCGCGAATATTCGAATAGCGAATTTTAATCGCGAATATCGGCACTTTTAGAATTCGCGAATATTTAGAATTGTTTTTTAACACAGTACACATCAGGTGATCATCCCTCCCTTCTTCTAGCTTGTGGGCCAATGAGAAAGCGTTCTCACAGCTTAGCAACATCCCTAGCAACCAATAGAAAAGTTGCCTACTTCTTAGTATATAAGTTTATTACAGTTATGAAAGAGACAGCAGTGTCATTGCTGTGCTCTGTGCTTTGTTGTATTACATTAGATAGTTACTGATATACCTTATTTTTCGCCCTATAAGATGCACTCCCCCCCAAAAGTGCCGGAAAAATAGCAGTGCGTCTTATGTAGCGAATGCTGCAATTTACAATGATACACGGCCGCCGCGATGCCGCACAGCGCGGTCAGCGGGTGTATCAACTGAGAGGGAGGAGGGGCTGGGGCCGGCATCTGGATTAGGAATGACAGCAGGGACCGGTGCAGTCCCTGTATTTTAATGCACCGGCCCCGCTCACTGTAGTATAATCTTATCTAACTTGCATTGTTAAGATATAATAATCATGTGTAATCCAGCTGTATTACTTACAACTAAGTCTCGTAGCAGAGAGGATGGAGGAGGCAGGCCGGGAGGGCGGCTGGGTGGCGTGTCACTCACTATGTCATGCGCCTGCGACGCCCACTTTATGAATAAGGCAGGCGGCACGGGCGTGTGACGTGATGAGTGACGCGTCGCCCGCCTGTCCTCCCGGCCTGCCTCCTCCCTCCTCTCTGCTATGGAACTTAGTTGTAAGTAATACAGCTGGATTACACATGATTATTATATCTTAACAATGCAGGTTAGATAAGATGATACAACAGTGAGCGGGGTCAATGCATTAGAATACAGGGACTGCACCGGTCCCCGCTGTCATTCCTAATTCAGATGCCAGCCCCCAGCCCCTGTATTGGGGGGTCATTCACACTGCAGAGACACTGTTATGGGGGAGATCTGTGGATGGCACATAGCATTAGATGATATATATGTGTCATCCACAGATCCCCCCATAGTAGTGTCATCCACAGACCCCCCATAGCAGTGTCATCCACAGATGTCCCCATAGCAGTGTCATCCACAGACCACCATTAGTTCAAAACCCACCAAAAGCAAACCTTTTGGTTCAAAATTTTTTTTTTCTTATTTTCCTCCTCAAAAACCTTACCGCGTCTTATAGGGCAAAAAATACAGTATATATAATTCTGATAGGGGAGATAGTCAGTGTAGGGTAGATTGATCTATAGTGTAGATTTGATCTATAGTGTAGTTCCAGTGCAGGGTGTTAGGCAGTGTAATAGGTTTGGCTGTCCACACATACAGACGTGGACAAAATTGTTGGTACCCTTTGGTCAATGAAAGAAAAAGTCACAATGGTCACAGAAATAACTTTAATCTGACAAAAGTAATAATAAATTAAAATTCTATAAATGTTAACCAATGAAAGTCAGACATTGTTTTTCAACCATGCTTCAACAGAATTATGTAAAAAAATAAACTCATGAAACAGGCATGGACAAAAATGATGGTACCCCTAACTTAATATTTTGTTGCGCAACCTTTTGAGGCAATCACTGCAATCAAACGCTTCCTGTAACTGTCAATGAGACATCTGCACCTCTCAGCAGGTATTTTGGCCCACTCCTCATGAGCAAACTGCTCCAGTTGTGTCCGGTTTGAAGGGTGCCTTTTCCAGACTGCATGTTTCAGCTCCTTCCAAAGATGCTCAATAGGATTGAGGTCAGGGCTCATAGAAGGCCACTTTAGAATAGTCCAATTTTTTCCTCTTAGCCATTCTTGGGTGTTTTTAGCGGTGTGTTTTGGGTCATTGTCCTGTTGCAAGACCCATGACCTGCGACTGAGACCAAGCTTTCTGACACTGGCTAGTACATTTCTCTCTAGAATTCCTTGATAGTCTTGAGATTTCATTGTACCCTGCACAGATTCAAGACACCCTGTGCCAGACGCAGCAAAGCAGCCCCAGAACATAACAGAGCCTCCTCCATGTTTCACAGTAGGGACAGTGTTCTTTTCTTGATATGCTTCATTTTTTCGTCTGTGAACATACAGCTGATGTGCCTTGGCAAAAACTTCGATTTTTGTCTCATCTGTCCACAGGACATTCTCCCAGAAGCTTTGTGGCTTGTCAACATGTAGTTTGGCATATTCCAGTCTTGCTTTTTTATGATTCGTTTTCAACAATGGTGTCCTCCTTGGTCGTCTCCCATGTAGTCCACTTTGGCTCAAACAACGACGGATGGTGCGATCTGACACTGATGTTCCTTGAGCATGAAGTTCACCTTGAATCTCTTTAGAAGTCTTTCTAGGCTCTTTTGTTACCATTCGGATTATCCGTCTCTTAGATTTGTCATCAATTTTCCTCCTGCGGCCACGTCCAGGGAGGTTGGCTACAGTCCCATGGATCTTAAACTTATGAATAATATGTGCAACTGTACTCACAGGAACATCTAGTTGCTTGGAGATGGTCTTATAGCCTTTACCTTTAACATGCTTGTCTATAATTTTCTTTCTGATCTCTTGAGACAGCTCTTTCCTTTGCTTCCTCTGGTCCATGTCGAGTGTGGTACACACCATATCACCAAACAACACAGTGATTACCTGGAGCCATATATATAGGCCCAATGGCTGATTACAAGGTTGTAGACACCTGTGATGCTAATTAGTGGACACACCTTGAATTAACATGTCCCTTTGGTCACATTATGTTCTGTGTTTTCTAGGGGTACCATCATTTTTGTCCATGCCTGTTTCATGAGTTTATTTTTTTACATAATTCTGTTGAAGCATGGTTGAAAAACAATGTCTGACTTTCATTGGTTAACATTTATAGAATTTTAATTTATTATTACTTTTGTCAGATTAAAGTTATTTCTGTGACCATTGTGACTTTTTCTTTCATTGACCAAAGGGTACCAACAATTTTGTCCACGTCTGTACATGCTACAGACATAGGGCTGTGATGTCACAAGCAGTGATGGCCAGTTCGCAGTGTTTGCCGACGAACACATGCAATCTGCCATCTTTATTCCCAAGTCCAGCGATGCAGAGGTCGCTCTGAAACACATGTGGTCATCAGAAGCAGGCAGATGAAGGCTGTTCTCGGAACTGCCTGCTCCCAGTGACCGCATGTGTTTCAGAGCGGCTCACTGTGCAGTCACAGGTAAGGACTTACCTCTGCATCGCCGGACTTAGGAATAAAGATGGCAGATCGCATGTGTTTGTCGGCGAACACTGCGAACTGGCCATCACTGGTCACAAGTTGCACGAAATATGAGAAAATATGCGCATCATTAATTGCCGAAAGTTCGCAAGCGCAAATACAGTGGATATAAAAAGTCTACACACCCCTGTTAAAATGTCAGGTTCCTGTGATGTAAAAAAAATGAGACAAAGATAAATAATTTCAGAACTTTTTACACCTTTAATGTGACCTATAAACTGCACCACTCAATTGAAAAACAAACTGAAATCTATTAGGTGGAGGGAAGAAACTAAAATAATGTGGTTACATAAGTGTGCACACCCTCTTCTAATCGGGTATGTAACTGTGTTAAGAATTAAGCAATCACATTCAAAATCATGTTAAATAGGAGTCAGCATACACCTGCCATCATTTAAAGTGCCTCTGATTAACCCCAAATAAAGTTCAGCTGCTCTAGTTGGTCTTTCCTGAAATTTTCTTAGTCGCATCACACAGCAAAAGCCATGGTCCACAGAGAGCTTCCAAAGCATCAGAGGGATCTCATTGTTAAAAGGTATCAGTCAGGAGAAGGGTACAAAAGAATTTCCAAGGCATTAGATATACCATGGAACACAGTGAAGACAGTCATCATCAAGTGGAGAAAATATGGCACAACAGTGACATCCCCAAGAACTGGATGTCCCTCCAAAATTGATTAAAAGACGAGAAGAAAACTGGTCTGGAAGGCTACCAAGAGGCCTACAGCAACATTAAAGGAGCTGCAGGAATATCTGGCAAGTACTGGCTGTGTGGTACATGTGACAACAATCTCCCGTATTCTTCATATGTCTGGGCTATGGGGTAGAGTGGCAAGACAAAAGCCTTTTCTTTCGAAGAAAAACATCCAAGCCAGGCTACATTTTGCAATAACACATCTGAAGTCTCCCAAAAGCATGTGGGAAAAGGTGTTATGGTCTGATGAAACCAAGGTTGGACTTTTTGGCCATAATTCCAAAAGATATGTTTGGCCCAAAAACAACACTGCACATCACCAAAAGAACACCATACCCACAGTGAAGCATGGTGGTGGCAGCATCATGCCAAGGGGCTGTTTTTCTTCAGCTGGAACTGGGGTCTTAGTTAAGCTAGAGGGAATTATGACCAGTTCCAAATGCCAGTCAATATTGGCACAAAACCTTCAGGCTTCTGCTAGAAAGCTGAACATGAAGAGGAACTTCATCTTTCATCATGACAACGACCCAAAGCATACATCCAAATCAACAAAGGAATGGCTTCACCAGAAGAAGATTAAAGTTTTGAAATGGTCCAGCCAGACCTGAATCTGATTGAAAATCTGTGGGGTGATCTGAAGAGGGCTGTGCACAGGAGATGCCCTCGCAATCTGACAGATTTGGAGTGCTTTTGCAAAGAAGAGTGGGCAAATCTTGCCAAGTCAAAATGTGCCATGCTGATAGACTCATAGCCAAAAAGACTGAGTGCTGTAATCAAATCAAAAGGTGCTTCAACAAAGTATTAGTTTAAGGGTGTGCACACTTATGCAACCATATTATTTTATTTTTATATTTTTCTTCCCTCTACCTAAAAGATTTCAGTTTGTTTTTCAATTGAGTTGTACAGTTTATAGGTCACATTAAGGGTCCATTCACACGTCCTTAATTTGGGTCCGTATTCGTTCCGCAATTTGCGGATCCATTCACTTTCAATGGGGCTGGAAAGGATGCAAAGCTACATTTTCGGGATCCGCATCCGCATTTTCGGGATCCGCATCCGTTTTTTAGGGATCCGTATCCGTTTTTTCTGGATCCGTTTTTTGGGATCCGCAATTTCGTTCCTGAAAGAAATAGAACATGTCCTATTCTTGTCCGCAATTGCAGACCAGAAAAGGCATTTTCTATTATAGTGTCTGTGATGTGCGGTCCGCAAATTGCGGATCGCACATTACAGGTGTCCGTGTTTTGCGGATCCGCAATTTTCGGACCTGCAAAACACTTACGGACGTGTGAATGGACCCTAAAGGTGGAAAAAGTTCTGAAATGATTTAACAGGGGTGTGAAAATACTTTTTATATCCACTGTACATTGGAGTACTCTATCTGCATATAAAGCTATTCTAATGTTCTGCCGTGCCAACCATTTTCTTCAGTCTCAAGAAAATTCTAGCAGCTTGAAAAATGTAGCATAAGTGACCCACGCCTGTATTTCGCACGCATTACGCGAATATTACATTGCTGACTTTCGCAATCAAAAATATAATCTCGAATATGATGAATATTCGACAAAATATTTGCGAAATATTGCGAATTTGAATATTGCCCCTGCCGCTCATCACTACAATTCACACACAGAAATAATAAAAAAAAATTGCAAAAGAAAACCTGCTTCATGCATCTGAATAGGATTGTTTTGTCAGCAAGCACATGGATTTCTGCAAGCCTCATTCAGTTGTATTTGATAGATACAGAAATTTCTGTACAAAATCTGCAGATTTTTGTGCATTTGTTTTATAGCATTTTATTTACTTATTTATTTACATAATGTTTTTAAATATTTTTTTCCCCGGTGGGATTCAAGATGTGGCAGGGAAAATCAGACTTTTGCCTGCAGGTTATGAAGAAGAAAAGTTGGAAAACGCTTGTACCACACAAGTCATCATATGCTGCGCATGTTCGGTTTCTGACCTGACAAAAATTGGCAACTGTCAGCCGTCTGTTAGGAGCATCCTAGCTGCTGGGCCTGTTTCTTGCTGTCTGAGAGGTCCAGAGGGTTAAGGCTTTGCTCCTTAAACAGCAGGGAAAAGAACATCAAAAAGGTGTAAATTTCATTTTCCCAGTTTTGATGAAGTCAGGCATGAAATGAAATGTAATTCTCTCAAGTGGTGAGTGTTTATACCATTCAGGCCATTACTTCTGCTTCACAGAGCCCAATGGGCTAACAGGCATTTGAACACGTTAACAGAGTTTTAGGATGGCCAGATGGAGTCCTGTGTGTTTTTTTGCTTTTTTCCCTCTCTTGCTTTCTTTTTATACTTGGGATGAAAAGACAGCTTAGTATTGGCCTCCTCCTGCCTTCCTTGTGCCAACTGTGTGAAATGTCAGCTTTACGGCTACTTCTTTCCTTTATCTTTCAATGCTGGTGGTAAGACTCTTAGCCTTCTTGAAGGTGGGAAGACACACACAATGTTTGATCTATACAACCACACACACACACACATAATAAATATATATATATATATATAATATTTTTTTTTTTTTTAAATGGTATATATATATATATATATATATACTATATATATATATATATATATATATATATATATTATACATAGAGTGCAATATTTCAAATTATACTGGGATACATAGTTCTGTGAAAAAGTTTTGGAAGGTGTGGAAAAAATGCTGAAAAGTAAGAACACGTTCACAATTAGAAGTGTTACATAGTTTAATTTGTATCAATTAACATTTGTTGTGACCACCCTTTGCCTTCAGAACAGCATCGGTTCTTGGTTGCACAATTTTTTTTAAGGAACTTGGCAGGAAGATTGTTCTAAACATCTTGGAGAACTGACAACATATTTTCTGTGGATGTAGGCTTGCTCAAATCTTTTAATTTCTTCCTGTAATCCCAGAAAGACTTGATGATGTTGAGATCAGGGATTTGTGGGGGCCATATCATCACTTCCACATCTAGTTCTTCTTTACATTGAAGATAGTTCTTAATGACATTGGCTGTATGTTTGGGGTCGTTGTCCTGCTCAAGAATAAATTTGGAGCCAATCAGATGCCTCCCTGATGGTATTAAATGCCGTTATCTCGAGGACTGCCTGTATCCACGTTGAGGACTGTAAATGCGGTGGTCATCCAAGGAAACTTAGTGAAGAAGATGAAAGACACATCATGTTTACTTGCCTTTGAAATTGGATGATGTCCAGCAATGCCATCAGCTGAGAATTTTTAGGAACCAGTGGGACCCAGGAACATTCATCTACTGTTTGGAGAAGTCTGACCAGAGGTGGTCTTCATAGAAGAATTGCAGCCAAAACGTCTAGAGGTTCAACTATGCACAAATACATAGAAACTGATGTGCAGAAACATGGCAACAGGTGCTCAGGACTGATGGATGAAAATTAGAAATATTTAGCTGTAACAGAAGGCAGTTTGTTTGCCAAAGGGTTGGAGAACAGTACAATAGTGAGTGTCTGCAGGCAACAGTAAGGCATAGTGCAGGTTTCTTGCAAGTCTAGGTCTGAAGTTCAGCAAATGGACTTGGAGATTTAGTACAAATTAATGGTATCCCCAAAGCTGTGAAATTCAGGCAGATACATCTTGCAATACCATCACGGAAGCATCTGATTGGCTCCAAATTTATTCTGCAGCAGGACAATGACGAGTCAAACATACAGCCAATGTCATTTAGAACTACCTTCAGCGTAAAGAAGAACAAGGAGTTCAAATCTCAACATCATTGAGTCTGGGATTAAATGAAGAGACAGAAAGATTTGAGTAAGCCTAGATCCACAGAATACATGTGGTTAGTTCTCCAAGATGTTTGGAAATATTTCTCAGCGAAGTTCCTTGAAAAAACGTGTGCAAGTGTACTAAGAAGAATTTATGCTGTTTTGAGGGCAAAGGGTCTCGTCACACCAAGTATTGGGTTGATTTGCATTTCTCTTTTGTTCCTTCACTTTGCATTTTGTTAATTGATAAAAAAAATAGACTATTACCGTTGCTGAAATTTTTCCACACCTGCCCAAAACTTTTGCCCACCTGCCTAAAATAAATGTTGAACACTTTTAGTTTTAAAGCTTTCTTACTTTGCAGCATTGTTTTAATACCTGCCTAAAACGTTTGCATAGTATTGTACAGTTACATCAAGTTTTACACTTTGCATAGAAATTTTTGAACACTATACCCCTACACAAATTGTTGCCTATGTAACAAGCCATAACAATCTTCTACTCCCTGTACTTAAATGGATACAAATGTCAGCGAACACCTAGGTTACCAAGTCCTCAAAATAATTTCCCGTATTACACAAGTATGCACCGTGCATGATTACAATACAATGTGGAAGGAGGAATGTGAAGAAGTAAAACATTTATTGGTTTTAATGAGCTTGTTGATAAGCTCTTACATAGTTCTAGTTACTTTTAGCCGTGGTACATTGTTTCTTTCCATTCATCCAAGCTCTCTGTCTATAACCTGCAATGTCATATAATGACTCCTAATGCAGGACGTGAAGGGAGAGAGAGAATTTAAAATGTGCAATGAGTACAGGCCATGGTTAGAAGTATGTGGCCTGCATGGTCTGATTTGTGAAACCTTAGAGTAATAGCTTTGGAAGACTCTCCAATTAGTAGTATTTTTTTAAGCATATTATGAACTGATTTCTGCAAAACCTTTGAGGTGGTGATGACCCAGACAGACTTTGCTTTCAATGCTTGATGCAAGTTTTTATAGGAAAAAATATAATAAAGAAATCTATGTTTTGCCAGCAGAAACACTTCATGAGCCATAACTTACATAATGATATGTATTAATGCAAACACATAGGTTCACCTAGATGGGTGTGCGGTGTGGAGGCCACTAGAATTAGTGTAGTCACCTAAGTGCCATGTAATGTCTGTCTGTTGTGAGAATTTCAAATGTGATTATTTGAGGACAAAACTTTTTATTATAAGTTGCAGTTACTAGATTACTGGAGAAAGGCTATCAATGGCAGGGGATTATTCTTGCCAGATTTGGGGTCAAGAAGGGTTTTTTCCCCCAAGATAAAGAACATTGAACTTTACATCATGGAGGATTTTGCCTTCCTCTCGGTCAACTTTGCAGGATAATAGGCTGAGTTGGATGGATGCATATCTTTTAGCAGCTTCACCACCCATGATATAACTGTATATCAGAGGTGCACAAAAGGCATATAGATCGGGATCACAAGCTGATCCGGCTCTGTACTCAACAGGTGTTTCAGTTGTATAATACATCTGACACCAGGCCGCAATGACCAGGATTGGAGATAGCTCTGATCCTAGTCAATTGACCCCTCAACAGCGACCGTGGCATCTGGGCAGTTAAACAGAAGGAGTCCTCCAAATTGGATCTCCCATTGCAAAATTAAAGCATTTTGTTGGAGCAGACTGGGGCCTTGTAAAGGCTCCCAGATCTGCCATAGCAAACTGCCTTTTAAGCTTTGCCTGAGGAAGAGCTTGCTAGGAATCCAAATTGAAAAAAAATTCAAAAAGATAAAAAATTCAAATCACTCCCCTTTCTCGATTTTACATATATAAAATAAAAGATAAACATAATTGGCATCACCATGTCTTAAAATACCCAACCTATTATAAAATGAAAATATTTATAATACCTGATGAATTCCATAACGGAAAAGATAATTAAATAGATGATTTATATATATTTTTAATCAGCTTGCCCCACCTCCCTCCAAAATGGAATAAAAAGTTAACAAAAGCTTGTTTGTGCACCAAAAATGATACCAATAAAAACTAAAGTTCATCCTGCAAAAAATAAGATTATCATTATATACATCCAGAGTGAATAATTAGTATGTAGCCACATAAATCATAATTCCCGGACGTTTCGGTCTGGTGTGACCTTCCTCAACGGGGTCTTAGTGGCAGAGCAGTAGGTGTGATGCTGGATGTCGTCCACAGTACAAGACCACTGCAACCAGTCACTCCCTATCAAAGTAATGCCTATGGCAATAAATATATATGCTCAGCCAGTGGATTCGTTCTAGGTGGGGCATATTGAATGGTTAATTTAGTTTTTGCTTCTACCACATTTAAACCCTTTAACTTAGATTCAGCTTCAAGGCTGCATTCCAGAAAATAGCAGCAAGTTAAGGCACTCTCACAGATAACATATACCTGCTCAGCAGGCTTTCTAGTATGCAAGTTCTATGCCCCCCCAAGGTGTGGTCACTAAGGGTATAAATATCCAGGGCACATAGAAAGGAATCTCTAATTATAATGTATTCCAATTATTCTACCTTATCTTTCTGTTATCTACCATCTTGGGTATCTACCATACAATGAGAACTTACCAAGTTTCAGCCCAAAGCTAAGTGACTGTTTATTTTGTATACTTGTTACCTTATATACCTCTACTTATTATCTGTATAAGCTGTATATGCCTTTTTATCATTGCTCTACACTGTCTTACTATTCAGTAAAATGACTTATTATTCACTTAGCAATTATGTGAGCCTATGTATTCCCGTATCCCGGAATCCACTGTAAAACATTGGGGCATCAAAGTTCTGAGCTGTATTATCCATTCTTTGCTAAATATGAAAATGTTTTATACTATTAAATATACACTAAAACACTCTTAAAATTTCATTCATTTAAATTCCTGATGATTCTGGGACTTGAAGGAGGAGGTCTTATCAGTGAGTGAACGCAATGTGTGTATGCATAGTCATAAAAGGAAGGCTGTCAATCACTGATAGGACTACCTCCTTGATTTTAAAGCTCAGAACAAGCATAGATATAAATTTATAAAATACACGTTTTACTGAATCTTTTTCCATAAAACTATATATCAATCATAAACCCAGCCTTGCGGAATCAACAAAGCAACGGAAGGGTAAGTACTAGTACTGCCTAAATGTATTCCCTCCACAGGTTAGCTGAAAGACCCATTTTAGGAACAGGCCCAGAAAATCCCTTTAAACTCCAGCCATGCTTTTAGCTGCATACATGGAGGATATTTTTGCACATGTGATACCTGTGCATACTTATACTCTGTTAGGAAGATGCCTCAAGTGCACATGGAGGAGAAATTTTGGAGTCTTCTAAAGTCAATTAGATGATTTTTTTTTTTCATATCACCATTACTTAGGAAATACAACTTTTATTGCAATTTAATTTATTTATTCCCCTTGGAACCACATGAAATTGGATAACCAGCCATCTTGTAATGTGACATTATTATAGGATTCATCATTCTAGCTACAGAAGCTCTTTGGTGATGACCTGCAGGACAGTTGAGGACACTGAATTCCCTGTGGGTTACTTGCCGATTTGCTAGCAGGTTGTTGTTTTTTTAAGAGCAATGTCTGCTGGGCAAATAAAGGGAATGGAATGGGAATTTGATTAACTTATAAATGTTTGCTAAAGATATATTATTCTTATAACCAGTTTTAAGAAGCTTGTTAAAAAGCTATGAATTTAGCAGGTGTTATGGCGCAATGATGACTATGACAGATACGTTTTTCAACACATTCCAGGATTCCATCATGTGATGGGTCCTCCATATTTCTGTTCTTTTTTGCTAGCATTAAAGGGGTTGTCCCATAATTAATGTAAAAATTAAAATCATACATTATATATACATGTATAGTAAATGGCAATCTCTTTCTAACAAAACTAGAACCATCCCTGTACCTCACATGGATCAAGAAATCCTCCCCAGTCATTGCTGCAATTGCTCTACCAGATTTATTTCAAAAAGACAATTCAGGGGGCAAGGGGTCCTTTATATGGGAGGGGGTCCTTTCTGCTTCAGCTTTCTCCCTATCACAGCTTGGGGGGGTCTTGTCTGTGGCAGCTTACTCCCTATGACTGTCACAGCTTCTAACAGTAGACACAGCTGGTGACAGCTGAAGGATGGAACTGAGCATGTGTGACCACCTCAGCAAGGTGGACAGAGAAGTAAAGAAAAGAACAAACAGCAGGTGGGGCTATACAGATACAAAGTATTGAATAACTCAGTCTCTATACTATATTTTTAATTACATGCAATTACAAAAGTATTCGAATCCAGGTGCTGGTTGTGAAAACATAGAATATTTTCCTGGGACAAACTCTTTAACGCTGCACTATTCTGACATTAAAATGTAGTATGAACAGTTATTTACGATATGTTATATTTCTGCATTGAAACAAAAAAACTTGGATGCAAATCAATCGTATCTAATAGTCAGCTTATATGTGGAAGATACAAACTGTGAATCAATGAGGAAACATCACTACTAGTGTTGAACGAACCCGAACTGTAAAGGGTCCGTACCGAACTTTACGATTTTTGGTACCCAGACCTGAACCCGAACTTTGCCGGAAAAGTTCGGGTTCGAGTTCGGTGTTCGGGGATTTAATAAAGCTTGTTGAAAGGCTGCAAGGCAGCCAATCAACAAGCTTTTAAGCTGTGTGCCCTTAGAAGCCATCACAGCCATGCCTACTCATGGCACGGCTGTGATTGGCCAGTGCATCATGTGACCCAGCCTCTATATAAGCTGGATCACGTGTAGCATCGCCCATCAGCTCTCAGTAGTGAAGGGACAGAAAGCAGGCAGCTGAAGTAAGGGACAGTGTTAGTGCGATTTTTTGTAGGTGCAATACACCATCTTTGCACCCCTGACACAGGAAGGTAATCATAGATCTGGCTGTTAATTTTGTGGGTGACCTACAGCGATTTTTTGTGTGGGTGCAATGCAACATTGTACTTTGTACAGGGCCGGTGCAAGGATTTTTGCCGCCCTAGGCAAGATAAAAATTGCCGCCGCCCACCCCTTTCTTAGCATTTAAATTAAAAGAACTGCTATGTTTCCTTTAGGGTTAATCAAGCTTCTTGTAGCAGCCTCCCTGACAGCCGCTAGAGGGGCTTCCGCGATTCTCACTGTGAAAATTACAGTGGAAAGACGCGGAACATAGTTTTGAATGCGTGCGCATGCGCATTCGCAGCTGAGAGGAGGATCGGGGAGAAGAGTTCCCAGTGCCGGCGCTGGAGAAAGGTAAGTGGCTAAAGGAGGTGCCCCACTCCTAACAACTATATAGTGGCAGGAAAATTAGTTTGTTTTCCTGCCACTATAGTGCTCCTTTACCACCAGTACTGCACAGTGTCTGTTCTCTGCAGGAACAGGCTATAGACACCAGTACCTCTACATTAAACTGTACTGGTTCTGGGACTATAGTGTCCTTTTAGGCTCCATTCACACATCCGCAATTTCGTTCTGTATTTTGCGAAACGGAATTGTGGACCCATTCATTCCTGTGGGGCAGCATGATGTGCTGCCCGGACACGGAATTGCGGCTCCGCACTTCCGTTCCACAAAAAAATAGAACATGTCCTATTCTTGTCCGCAATTGCGGACAAGAACAGGCATACTCTATTAGTTCCGGCAATGTGCGGTCCGCAAAATGCGGAACGCACATTGCCACTTTCTGTGTTTTGCGTATCCGCGGCTCCGTGTATCCGCAAAACACGTTGCGGACGTGTGAATGGAGCCTTAATGTGAGGTAAATTAGTTTCCAATGTAGTATTAATGACTAAACAATTACATAATAAACATATTGCATTGTCTACTTACCACCAGGACAATAAGATGATCTGGTCTCTGGCTGCAGTCTGGCTCTGGGGACTCCCTTGTCACTCTCTCTCTCCCCCCCTTGTGACTCTCATTCCCCCCTCCCTTGTCACTCTCTTCCCCCCCTCCTTTGTCACTCTTATTCTTCCCCCCACTCTCTTGTCACTCTCATCATTCCCCCCCACACTCCCTTGTCACTCTCGTTCCCCCCTCCCTTGTCACTCTCATTCCCCCCCACTCCCTTGTCACTCTCATTCTTCCCCCCACTCCCTTGTTACTCTCATCATCCCCCCCCCACTCCCTTTTCACTCTCATCATTCCCCCCCTCCCTTGTCACTCTCATTCTTCCCCCCCTCCCTTGTCACTCTCATTCTTCCCCCCACTCCCTTGTCACTCTCATCATTCCCCCCACTCCCTTGTCACTCTCATCATTCCTGCCACCACTCCCTTGTCACTCTCATTCTTCCCCCCCTCCCTTGTCACTCTCATTCTTCCCCCCACTCCCTTGTCACTCTCATTCTTCCCCCCACTCCCTTGTCACTCTCATCATTCCCCCCCATTCCTTTGTCACTTTCATCACCCCCAACTCCCTTGTCACTCTCATCATTCCCCCCCACTCCCTTGTCACTCTCATCATTTCCTCCCCCCTCCCTTATCACTCTCATCCCCCCCTCCCTTGTCACTCTCATTCTTCCCTCTACTCTCTTGTCACTCTCATGATTTCCTCCCCTTGTCACTCTCATTCCCCCCCACTCCCTTGTCACCCTCATCATTCCCCCCCTCCCTTGTCACTCTCATTCTTCCCCCCACTTCCTTGTCACTCTCATTCTTTCCCCACTCCCTTGTCACTCTCATCATCCCCCCACTCCCTTGTCACTCTCATCATTCCCCCCACTCCCTTGTCACTCTCACCATTCCCCCCACTCCCTTGTCACTCTCATAATTTCCCCCCACTCCCTTGTCACTCTCATCATTCCCCCCCACTCCCTTGTCACTCTCATCACCCCCCCACTCCCTTGTCACTCTCATCATTCCCCCCCACTCCCTTGTCACTCTCACCATTCCCCCCACTCCCTTGTCACTCATCATTCCCCCCCACTCCCTTGTAACTCTCATCATTCCCCCCCCCCCACTCCCTTGTCACTCTTATCATCCCCCCACTCCCTTGTCACTCTCATCATTCCCCCCCCACTCCTTTGTCACTCTCATAATTCCCCCCCCCCACTCCCTTGTCACTCTCATCCCCCCCACTCCCTTGTCACTCTCATCATTCCCCCCCACTCCCTTGTCACTCTCATCATTCCCCCCCCCACCTCTAATGTAGCGTGGCCGAGCTCTGTTTGGTCCGCGGTACAGGAGCATTTGTTTCCTGTACCTGGCCGGACTGAAAGGAAGTCCACACTAAGTGAGCACTTCCTGTCAGTCCGGCCGGGTACAGGAAACAAAAGCTCCTGTACCGCGGACCGAACAGAGCTCGGCCACGCTACATTAGAGGCGCTTCACTCCTCCTGTCAGTCCTCTCTGGGCAGTTCGGCAGCCGCCCGATGCGGGAGAGGGCCCGCCGCCGCCCGTTGTACTTAAAAAAAATAATAATAATTGCGACAACGCTTTTTTCTAAACCGCACACCGCAGCGCCCTCTGCTAAATTGCGCCCTAGGCGGCTGCCTAGGTCACCTTGCAGGTGGTGCCGGCCTTGACTTTGTACCCCTGACAGACAAATATAATAGTTAATCTGTCTGTTAGTTAGGTGCACGTCATATACCTATTTTTTGCGTGAAGTAAACCTGCACTGCATACGTGAAAGGGAAATTGATATAATTAATCCGTCTTTTAGGTGCACGTCATATACCCATCTATTGCGTGAAATACACCTGCACTGCATACGTGACAGGGAAAATAATATAGTTAATCTGTCTGTTAGTTCAGTGGGTGACCTCTAAGAATCAGGAGAGCATCAAATAAGGGACGTGGCCCTGGACGTGGCGCTGCTGGGGTTGGTGGAGTTCCTATTGCAGGGAGAGGACGTGGTCGATCTGTGCCAGCTACATGCCCAAATGAAGCACCTTCCTCAGGTGCACGTAGGCGACAGAACGTTCAGCGTTATTTTGTAGGCCCGAATACCGGTGTACGAATGATGAGGCCAGAACAAGTAGAGGTGGTAGTAGATTGGGTGGCTGACAGTGCCTCTAGTTCCTTCACATTGTCTCCTACCCGGTCCCCTGCAGAAAGCGCAGAATTGCCACCTGCAGCCCATGGACATCTGTCTTTCACCTCACCCCCTTGCAAATCAGCCAAGCTGTCTGAGCCCCAAGTCATGCAGCAGTCTCTTATGCTTTTTGAAGACTCTGTTGGCAGGGTTTCCGAGGGCAGTCCACATAGCTCTGCCCCAGAAGTGGAAGAGATTGAGTGCACTAATTTGGGGTCTTCCCAAATTTATAAAAAAAATTAATAAATAAAAAAACACAAAAATAGTGTTGACTAGCACCTCCTCCTACACCACCGCTTTCACCTACATTGCCACGTCCACCGCCTCCTCAACCTCCTACTCCACTTTACCTCCGCCTCCTAGTTCAAGATTATTATTTTTAACTTTTTTTTAATTTAAGTTCTTTTAATTAATTTCCCTATCCACATTTGTTTGCAGGGCAATTGTCCTGATTTTACCCCTATTTTGCAGCCCTCTAGCCCTTTCTATGATTTTTTTACAGACATTTTAGTGCCCCAAAGTTCGGGTTCCTATTGACTTTAATGGGGTTCTGGGTCAAGTTCGGGTAAATTCGGCCGAACCCGGCGAAACTGAATTTCCAGGTGTTCGCTCAATCCTAATCACTACCTCTTCAGACATAAGAGAGAAGAAGTTGTGCAAGGTTTCTTCTCTATTAGTCTTTCTTCATTTTTATCACCTATTAAAATTATCTCATAGCTTTACTTGTAGATAAGATCACACTGTACTCGCAGTACAGTACTCTGCAGTATAATCCCTACAGATCAGTTGCAAGGAGCTCTATTACAGAATTTATTTGCAGCCTTTCTATGCGCCTCTTCTGAAGATTTTGTGTTATTTTAGAAGATTCCCAATGGTGCAAAGTCTTTTTTTTTTACAAAGCTTGCCAAATATATTAGACTATTAATATTTGGAAAAGTAAAAACTTAGGTGGTCATTTACGAACAGACGCTCAATGCCACTCACTGTAATGCTGTAGCCATGTTGTTTACTGACACTACAGTGATTGGCTAGCCGGAACGCGTCATCGGGTGCTATACGGCTCAGTCTTAGCCAGGGAGAGCTGTGCTGTAGAAGGGACAGATAGTGTAGAGAATTAAATGTAATTATTTTGTTAGGCAAGGTTGGTGTTAGAGACCCAAAAGTCCTTTTAAGGACTACTGTTGTGTCTGGCAGCAATATATATTTTTGGGTCAACCTGCGCTAAATTGCATGCAATTGTAGAGACCAAAAAGTCCTTTTAAGGACTATTGTTGTATCTGGCAGCAATATATATTGTTAGCGCAACCTGCGCTAAATAGCTTGCAATTGTTTGATCACTGCAGACAGCGACATTATCTGCGCTAAATCTCCTGTGTAACGTGTGCGCAGCCTAAAAATATGTGTGACTTTCAGTGTACTTTTTCTGTTGACGGTGTCCGCTGCGGACAGTTACATTACCTGTGCTACATCTCCTGTATAACGTTTGTGCATCCTAAAAATATCTGTGAAATCCAGTGTACTTTTTCCGTAGACGCTGTGGACAGCGAAATTATCTGCGCTACATCTCCTGTTCAATGTGTGCGCATACTAAAAAGAGCTTTTCCGTAGATGCTGATGACAGCAACATTATCTGCGCTACATCTCCTGTTTAATGTGTGTGCATACTAAAAATATCTGTGACATCCAGTGTACTTTTTCCATAGACGCTGCTAACAATAACATTACCTGCGCTACATCTCCTATATAACGTTTCCGCATCCCAAATATCTGTGACATTGACTGTAATTTTTTCTTAGCCGCTGGTGACAGCAGTGCCATTGCCTGTCATACTTCTCCTGTATAATGTTTTCGTATCCCAAATATCAGTGACATTGACTGTAATTTTTTCTTAGTCGCTAGTGACAGCAGCGACATTATCTGCACTACATCTCCTGTATAACGTTAGCCGCTGGTGACAGCAGCAACATTACCTGTGCTACATCTCCTATATAAAGTTTGCGCATCCCAAATAGCTATGACAATCCCTGTAATTTTTTTGTAGCCGCTAGTGACAGAAGCGACATTACCTGCGCTACATCTCCTGTATAACGTTTCTGCATCCCAAATAGCTGTGACATTCCCTGTAATTTTTTTTAAGCCGCTGGTGACAGCGACATTACCTGCGCTACATCTCCTGTATAACGTTTGCACATCCTAAATATCAGTGACATTCAGTTTAATTTATTTGAGCATACACTTACAAAATCTGCGCTACTATACGTATGACATGATCAAATTATTGTTGACATCCTCGGGACCTATTAAACTAAAACCCTTGACCTATACTTTTTTCACCTTTTTCTTTCTTTTTTCATTTTTTTTTTGTTACCATATTTAATCAGCCACAGCAGCCGTTTTATTAACCAAAATTACATAATAATTTTATTTTAACAATAATTTAACCCAGACGAGGGAGGTCCTAGAAGCCCCAACATGTATAAAAAACTGGACAATCCAGCTTGCCTTTAGCCGTAGAACACCAGCTCAGAGCCACGAACTGATGGACGCCTCACCGACTAACCAAGTGCCCAATCCTGAGAGTCCAGCCCCACCATTGAGGCCCTCCCGTTCTCAAGCACCAACTCATTCCACCAGCTCCAAGGACCTTCCGCCACCAACAACGTGCAACTTGACCACTCTATAACCCTCAAGCTTGCGCGTTCCTCCAAACCCCTAAGGCCCTCTCGATCCCTCCCTGAAGACCCAGTGACCACAGATCAATCCCCACCGCATTAAGGTGAACACCATCTGCCCTCCAAAATTCCCCCACGCCCGACTCAAGTTCCACATGCCTAACTGCCACCGCTCTTGGCCATAAACCGCCCAATTGCCCTGTTCACTTTTATATGGGCCCTGTTAACCCCTTCTACCGACCGTGCCTCCTGCCAGGTTTTTCTAAGAACAATGTCAGACCACACTGTTACCAACTGCAGAAACAATGACCAAAGCCTTAACACATCAAATTTGATATCCCCTATCGGTCTAACTCCCAAATCATTGCCTCCAAAGTGAAGCACTAAAATGTCCGGAGACCTATCTAACCTCAGAAAACTATGAACCTCCTTCAACACACTCCTCCACAACATACCTAGCGACCCCAGCCACTTCACGACTGCGACTTCTCTCTTAAAACCCAATTGGCGTCCGTTCAGCCGAACATCTGCCATCAGCACCCCCCAGAAAACGAAAGCGTGCCCAAGGATCCAGACTAACACTGGGGAAGAACATGCAATTTAACCGCAAAAAGAACACGTTACTGTACATCCTGCTATAACTACCCCTTATAAACTTCCTAGCTGAAACATGACGGATTCCCATCTTCCAATTCTTTTTATAAAATCGTCGCTCATCCCTTACCTAGCTGCCTCAGTTGCTGCCCCAATTCTGAAAGAGTGACCCCTAAAGTCTGTTTGGTCCACTCCCACCCCTAATAAACATTTTTTATAAACAGCCACAAATTGGAACCTTGAAAGAAACGACCCATCATCATGTCTCAGAAGCGGACCACAATCGAAACTCACACCTTCCCTATAAACCTGCAGAGACCTCAGGGAACACAATGAACACTCTGGCACCGAAAATAAGGTAACATACAGCCCTCTGCCCTCTGTATCCATCTTATACGCTTGAAGCCTAACAAACACTCTATCACGGAACAGGTCCACATCTACTCCATAAAGACCCCCAGCAATGCTAACACTCTTGGACACCAACTCACCCAAACGAAACGCCCCAAAAAAGGCCAGAGAAAAAGCCAACTGAAACAACCGAACTTCCCCATACAAACTACATAATAATTCGGCCAATTCTTAACTGCAAAGTGAACAACATGTTCGCTTACCCTTCCTCCAACCCTTCAAAACCTGTCTCACCAGAAAAGCTTTAGTAACATCAGCCATGCCCCTTAACTTAAACCTGAATGCCAATCCTACAACACATTTGTTTAATTGTGCCACTGTCCAACCCTGCTCCTTGCCATGACCCAGGAATAAAACAGCAATGGTATTTCACCCTTGCCTGCACTCACCAAGAAGCCTGCAAAAACCCTTCTATGGTACCTCCAAGAGCTCCCACAATGACCCCAGACATTCCAGCTCTTCAGATTCCGCTTCCGGAGCCAACTGTCGAAACAGCTCCCACTACAAATGAGAAAGGGCATCCGCAATGCAATTAGAAACTCCAGGCACATGAACCGCCACAACCCATGCATTAAATGATAAACAGAGCAACATCAGGTGCTGCAATAAACAAACCACTGGAGGAGACGAGGCAGTCAAACCATTGATAGCCTGCACCCCCCCCCCCCCCAGGTTATCGCAATGAAAATGCACCTTCCTGTTCCTGAATCTATCTCCCCACAGCATCATTGCAAGAACTATGGGAAAGAGCTCCAAGAGAGCCAAATTCCTGACCCACCCCCATAACACCAAGGATTCTGTCCACCGATCCGCACACCTCTGGCCATGACAATATACCCCAAAACCAACCCCCCACAGCTACATCTGTAAATAACTCAAAATCAAAACTATCTACAACTTCCCCCATCACCAACACTCTACCATTAAATTATTATTTTTTTAAACTGCCCAAACCTCCAAATCTTTCTTCAATGCCCGACCCAACCTGATGAAGTGATGTGGCGCAACAACCCCAGCCGTAGCCGCCGCCAACCGTCGACAAAAAATCCTACCCATTGGCATAAATCTACAAGCAAAGTTTAACTTAAAAGAGCCTGTAGGTCCCGCAGACAAATTTTTGACAACCTCCACGCCTTGTTGACACCCTCCTGCAAATCATAAACCTTCTCCTCAGGAAGCCAACACTCAATTTTTTCCGTATTTATCACTACACCTAAAAAACTCAATTCAGTCACCGGACCCACAGTCTTATCTGCAGCTAACGGCACCCCAAAATACGCAAAAATCAACTGTAACGTAGACAACAAGAGAGAACAAACCCTCAAACCCGCCGGTCCTAAACACAGAAAATCATCCAAGTAATGAATAATGGATGAACACCCCGCCACGTCAGCCACTACCCATTCCAAGAAAGAACTAAACATTACAAAATACGCACATGAGACAGAACAACCCATCAGTAAACATCTATCCACAGACTACCCCCCATCCCAAAAACAACCCAACAGGTGTAAACTATCAGGGTTAACCGGGAGTAACTGAAAAAAACGCCTCAATATTGGTCTTAGCCAACAGGGTCCCTGGGCCTAATTTCTTAACCCATGCCACAGCTGCATCAAATGATGTATAGACCACCAAACAAAGTTCAGGATCAATACTGTCATTGACCGACGCCCCTTTGGAAAAGACATATGGTGTACAAGCCAAAACTTGTTTGGCTTCTTTTTGGGCACTAGCGCCAGCGGTGACACCCTCAAGTTGACAAACGGCGGTTCCTCAAAATGCCCATTCATCCTGCCCAAAGAAACCTCTTTTGCCAACTTTTCCGACACTATTTCTGGATACACTAAAGCCAAGCGCAAATTTTTTTGCGATAAAACCACCAGTAATGGGTTCACTGGAATACTAAAGCCCCCCCAAAAAACCTTTCCTTAACAGTTCCACCGCCTACTGATTGGGATACCTATTTAAGTACCACTCCATCCTTTCCACTCGTACTGGAGTCAGACCCTTTTGCAGCGGCGTCCGACCCTATTTGTCTGTTACCTTTGAAGCAATGATTGGCTCCGTGATTACCCCCGCAAGCTGAAAAGAGTAGACTACCCTGACCCTCCAGTATGCCCCCGAAACGACTGCCCCTGCCGCCACAGCACCGCCACCCTTAACCATAAACTAATATCTTTATGGTCTCACCTAATATTAGGGCGAACCGCCTTTCTCTGCCGGAATTGCTCATCATACCTGAGCCACCCTGAACCCCCGTATACCCTGAACGCCTCCCCAATCGCGTCCAGGTAACAAAAAAGAGCCGAGCAACACTCAGGTGTCTTTTCCAAAATGACTCTCGCCAATATAGCAAACGCCTGTAACCAATTGGCGAAAGTGCGCGGGATGAGTCTATACCATCGCTCTTCGTCTTCTTACTTTTTTTCCTTTGACTATTCTTGACCTATCTAAGTTAAAACGCTGCACGGGGAGAAATGAAAAAATATCAATGTACTCCCCCTTCCATATACGCTCACGTACTTCCTGCTTTAAGTGCGCTCCTAACGGACCCTCAAAACACACGTCAACCTCCCCTTTTGCCGCATCCTCCACCCTAGGCCTATCCTCTTCACCCCCAGCCTGGGTCTGCATCGACACTGATCCCCCCTACCCAAGGCTGCGAGCCCTCCACGGCCCCACTCAAACCCGCACCTAACCCCCAAGCCAGTAACGGGGATGAACCTGTTGAAATGGTCCATTTTCATGAACTTTAGACTGTGTCAGGTGACCTTTTCTTAGTTTCTATGGTCAAAACATCTTCTAGGCATCACTTCTTAGATTCAAGGTCCCTTTTTGGTCAGGTTTGGCCCTAACACGCAGATACACATAAGAAGAATATGGGCTGAGCCCGTCGATTTTGATGGAACTAATGGAACTAAATGACAATTTAATGTGTATGATGGTGTTCCGACACTCCCTTGATGGCACATGTCAGTGGAAAGGAGGATTGGGCATGTTGGATTTCAACATGTCTAATCTTTTATTCTTATAGAAGATAAACCACTGCAGGAGAAGTCTTGCATTGGTTTCTTTAGCCACCACTGTTGAAGGAGAAATATCTGTTGACCTGGCACCTTATGCTTGTTCTCCTCCGTGGGTCATTTGGGCAGACCCCCAGCATGACTCGGACATGCAGAGGAAATCATTCTTACCTGCTCCCCACCTCTGGGTTCCAGCTCCTTCACTCCACCAACGCTGCTGCAGCTCTTTGGTTTACATACGTCTACATCCATTTTGATACGGGTCACGTGGCTGCTGCAGCCAATAACTGGCAACAGTGGTGATATGTAGTGATGAGGAACATAGATAATATTTGTTTTTAAATGGCTGCTGGGGAGGTTCTTATATAGTAAGGGGTAGGCAGCTTTCCTATTGGTTGCTAGGGATGTTGCTAAGCTCAGACAAAGACATTGCAGCCTTCTCATTGGCCCACAAGCAGGAAGCAGGGAGGGTACTGATGAAAAAAAATCTTGAATATTTGTGATTACAAAGATATAGCACTATATTCAAAATCTTTGTGAATTCTCGAAGTGGCAATATTCGCGATAAAAATTTGCGATTAGAATATTTGCGATCAGCACTAGTGATATGTTCCCTATGTGCCACATGACTCAATTACCGCCACTGCAGCAACCATGTTACCTGGCGTCCAACCAGATGTTGACACAGGGACACCAGAGCCGAAACCTAGGTGTGGGGCTCAATTTAGTATGATTCTCTCTACAGTTCCCACCACCCTGGAGGCTCTACCAAAAAGGTACCCAGGGGTAAACAACCTTGTTAATGCTAATTGTATTTAGGCAAGTAGGCTCTTTATATTATTATTATTAACTGTACATTGTATGACATTGCACTTTATAGAGGGGCTCCAACAGAAGTTAGTGCACTGAGCACTATCCAATTTAAGACCTTCTGGTCTGGTCCATACTTGGACAATAACAAGTATTTTTTTTTTTATATTCCACAGTCACTTTTTTTAACTTCTCCTTATATCTACTGCAACTTTAGAAATATGTATTCTGCAGATGGATTTTTATCTTATGGCAAAATAGGAGCCTTTTTTAATGTTCTTTGACCAACTGGGACCTTCTATTTCTGCATTTAGATGGTCTTCAGTAACTGAATATCGGAAGGTAAACTATGGCCAAAGGGACAGCGTTTAATTATTAACCTGAGTGTAATTAGTTATTCCACTTTCAGAAGTTGTGTGGTTACTACAGACAAGAGTTTCCTATTAACACTATACTTTTTGTGCCAAACCTTTGATACTAATAACATTTTTGTCTTACTAGAGTGGGAACAGAAGAGCTTTAGTAAAGGCTTAAAGTGTCATTAATGCATGTGACAATCCCGGGCCCATTCAAGTGCATTAAGTAGATATTATAGTAAAACAAAGACTTTTTCAGCATAAACATCATTTGGCATGCAGGGCAGGCTTGGAGCATTTTATGTCAGGCCTTATTGTTCCTCCGCTCACCAGGTGAGCTTTAACTTGCAAATTTTTCCCTCAAAGGGTGGAAAACTTTATACAGATCAAGTAACAAGTGCATTTTAGTGCACGATGTAAAGAAAGAGATTTGCTTGAACAGAAAGCTTCCACGGTGCTATACAAATTAACAAAGTCACAGCACGAGTATAAACTCTGACCTGCAGACAGTGACTTATTTCTACGTACAAGGCTATGTAGTCAGATGCGGGCTGCACAATCCCAGCCACTAAATACCCAAAACAAAAAAAAAGTTTTTTTTTTAGAGCAGAAAAATGTCTCTGCTCCCTAAAGGCGCTTATGGAGTGTATAATAAAAGGTTTTACCGCTTAAAGGGTTATCCCGTCATTAGGGTAAAAAAATAAATAAATCAGACATGTCAATAATCTTTTTCTAATAAAGCTAGAACCAGCCCTGTACCTCACATGGATCCAGAGATCACCCCATTTATTGCCCCCTAGATTTATTTCAGGCTGGCAGCTTTCTCAGTCTCGTGTCCTTTCTGCTGCAGTTCTCTCCCTGTAAGGCCTCATGCACACGGACGTTTTTTTTCACGGTCCGCAAAACGGGGTTCCGTTGGTCCGTGATCCGTGACCGTTTTTCCGTCCGTGGGTCTTCCTTGATTTTTGGAGGATCCACGGACATGAAAAAAAAGTCATTTTGGTGTCCGCCTGGCCGTGCGGAGCCAAACGGATCCGTCCTGAATTACAATGCAAGTCAATGGGGACGGATCCGTTTGATGTTGACACAATATGGTTCCATTTCAAACGGATCCGTCCCCATTGACTTTCAATGTAAAGTCTGGAGTTCTGTTATACCATCGGATTGGAGTTTTCTCCAATCCGATGGTATATTTTAACTTGTAGCGTCCCCATCACCATGGGAACGCCTCTATGTTAGAATATACTGTCGGATATGAGCTACATCGTGAAACTCATTTCCGACAGTATATTCTAACACAGAGGCGTTTCCATGGTGATGGAGACGCTTCAGGTTAGAATATACAAAAAAACTGTGTACATGACTGCCCCCTGCTGCCTGGCAGGTGCTGCCAGGCAGCAGGGGGCAGACCCCCCCCCCCCCCTGTTTTTAACTCATTGGTGGCCAGTGGGCCCCCCCTCCCCTGTTGTTAACTCGTTGGTGGCCAGTGCGCGCCCCCCCAACCCCCCCCCCCCCTCCCTCCCTCTATTGTAATAATAGCATTGGGGCCAGTGTGCGCGCCCCCCCAACCCCCCCCCCCCTCCCTCCCTCTATTGTAATAATAGCATTGGGGCCAGTGTGCCCCCCCCCCCCCCCCGATCATCGGTGGCAGCGGAGTAGAAGATTCATACTTACCTGGCTGCTGGCTGCTGCGATCTCTGTGTCCGGCCGGGAGCTCCTCCTACTGGTAAGTGACAGGTCTGTGCGGCGCATTGCTGTCACTTACCAGTAGGAGGAGCTCCCGGCCGGACGCAGACATCGCAGCAGCCAGCAGCCAGGTAAGTATGAAAATCTTCTACTCCGCTGCCACCGATGATGATTACAATAGAGGGAGGGAGGGGGGGGGGTTGGGGGGGTGCGCACACTGGCCCCAATGTATTAAAACAATAGAGGGAGGGAGGGGGGTTTGGGGGGGGCGCGCGCACACTGGCCCCAATGTATTAAAACAATAGAGGGAGGGAGGGAGGGGGGTGCGCACACTGGCCACCAACGAGTTAACAACAGGGGAGGGGGGGGCCGCACAATGATATTCAAACTGGGGAGGGGGGGGGTCTGAGGGGGGGGTCTGCCCCCTGCTGCCTGGCAGCCCTGATCTCTTACAGGGGGATATGATGGGGTTAATTGTACTATCATATCCCCCTGTAAGAGATCGGGTGCTGCCAGGCAGCAGGGGGCAGTCTTGTACACAGTTTGTAGTGTATTCTAACTAGAAGCGTCCCATCACCATGGGAACGCTTCTGTGTTAGAATATACTGTCGGATCTGAGTTTTCACGAAGTGAAAACTCAGCTCTGAAAAAGCTTTTATGCAGACGGATCTTCGGATCCGTCTGTATGAAACTAAAACCTACGGCCACGGATCACGGACACGGATGCCAATCTTGTGTGCATCCGTGTTCTTTCACGGACCCATTGACTTGAATGGGCCCGTGAACCGTTGGCCGTGAAAAAAATAGGACAGGTCATATTTTTTTCACGGCCAGGAAACACGGCTCACGGATGCGGCTGCCAAACGGTGCATTTTCCGATTTTTCCACGGACCCATTGAAAGTCAATGGGTCCGTGAAAAAAAACGGAAAACGGCACAACGGCCACGGATGCACACAACAGTCGTGTGCATGAGGCCTAACTGTCACACCTTTTAATAGTAGTTATGGCTGGTGGCAATAGAAAGGATGGAACTGAGCACGTGCGTCCACCTCACAGAGGTGGACAGAGAAATCAGGAAAAGTGCAAACAGCAGGAGGAACTATACAGACACATGTTATTGAATAACTCACTGGCTATAATACACTTTTAATTACATGTAATTACAAAAGTATTCAGATCCAGGTTTGAGAAATGAACCAATCTGCAAACTTGTAGCAGGTTTTCTAGTAAGCGGATATTAATGGCCTATCCTTAGGATATATCATCAATATCAGATTGATGGGTATCCAACATCCGCCACCCCAACCAATCAGCTGTCTTGGGCAGCTGCGGGCAGCAAAAACTATACAGAGGATGCAACTGGAAGCAGAAGAGGGCTATGCTGGGATACCGTAGTATTCTGGTGCTGGATACTATACAGTGGTTGGAGCCTTCAGTTCACTGTATAGTTCATGGTGCCAGTGGTCAGACTTGGACTGGCCCACCAGAGTACCATAGGATCATCTGATGGACCCGATCTGTGACACTATAATGGATCCTTTATAAAATAGTGACCCTTATAAAGCAGGGCCCCTAAGGTCTAGGAGAGCATGGGCCTCCAGAATAATTTCCTCTGGTGGGCCCAAGGAAATTTAATCAGATGCTGCCAGTGGCTGCCCCAGAAAACTGTGAGGGTACCTGGTGTTTGACCCCAACATTCTGATATTGATGACCTATGCTGGAAAACCCCTTTGAATATTGATGGTCTATTGTCATGACTGGTGGGGGTTTGACTCCTGCCACCCTTGCCAATCAGCTGACTAAAGAGGTACAGCTCCATAGTTATGGCAGTGGCTGTATCTGGTATTACAGGTCACTGTCCTATACAAGTGAATAGTACTGAACTACAAACCAGGCACATCCACTAACAAAAGTATGGAGCAGTGCCTGGTAAACTCAGGTATTGTAAGGAGAAGCTATCAATATTAGGGTATGGCCATACGTGGTCTAGGTGTAAAGCCGAAATGTATGTGCTGGAATTCCACTGAGGAGAGCTGTGGGTTTGTGCAGATTTGGTTGTGGATATTTTCTCCAGCACGTGGATGAGATTTGGTGTGGATTTTGTTACTGTGGAATTTCAGCAGATGCTTTTGATTTTTCATCGTTGAAAAAAAGCAGTGGATTTGAAAGTGTGGCCATACCCTTAACCCTTTAATGACCAGCCTGTTTTGGGCCTTATTTATTTCACTGTTGCCTTTGAAGAACTATAACTTTTTTTTATTTTATAACTTTTATAACTATAGCTATAACTTTTTGATTAATTTTTATTAATCCATATACAGGGTTGTTTTTTGTAGGACACAATGGTGCCATTTTGGGGTACACAAAACCTACAGATTTATTGACTTTTTTTGGGAATAGGAAAAAATGGCAATACTTCCCGGAGTTTTTTGCGGAGTTCATTTTTCGGCATAAATAACATGATAACTTTACAATGATATGATAATACTTCCAATTTTTTTTTTTTACATTTTACTACTTTTGCGCAATAAAACCCCTTTTTTTTTTTTGCATGGCCGCATCCTAAGACCCATATTATTTTTATTTCTCTTTCTACAGTGCTGAGTGAGGGCTTGATTTTTGCAGTAAACCTTGTAATTGTCATTGGTATCATTTTGGGGTACATAATTTTTTAATGATTTTCATTCAGATTTTTTTGTGGTAAATAAGCAAAAATTTGCAATTCTGACAATTTTTTTAAATTGTTTTATATTACTCACTGTACGGGATAAACTATAAGGCAATTGCGTAGGGCAGGTCATTATGGACACAGCAATACCATATATGTGGAGGGGATTTTATTTTTGTACATTTTTTTCCCCCACTAAAAAGTGTTTTTACCAATGAAAAAAAGCTTTTTTTTATTCAAAGTTTTCATAGTTAATAAATGTTTTTTTTTTAACCATTTAATAAGGTGAGTATAAATAGGCAACCTTTTGATCGCTTCTGAAATACAATACACTATTGACATTGACCAGCATTGAGCAGCATACTGGAAAAACTCTAGAGGCAGGCCTGAGGCCTACACTAGGTCCCGGATTGCATGCACACACATTGGCAACCAGGTATCTAATTTTTGGAGTGCTGATGGGAGACAGAGAGAGTCTGCTCCCTCTGTAAATGCATACATGTCAGGGGAGCCATTTCCTGTGGCATTTTATGGATTAAAAGGCCCAGATCGTCGCTCCTTCCGGTCTGGGCAATTATAGCAGGAGTTTGGCTCTCATGTGAGGGCTGAGCCCCCGATGTCCACTGCATGGGAGTCCTGTGCAGAACTTAGACTGGACCACTATAAAAAGGCGGCGGCCAAGCCTAAGCCCCTTGGTGACTGCCGTAAAAAGGCGTATTGGTGGTCAATAAGTGGTTAAAGGTCTAAAAAAATCCTTTAACAAATGCTATGGTATATAAAAAAAAATGTTTTCTTCTGTTGTAACATATTGTGGCAAATTACGGCATATCTCCAGAAACGTTAACACTAAGGGCTGTCTCTATTCAAGGGCCCAAGTGTTTAGATTTAGATAGATCGATAGATAGATATGGATAGATAGATAGATAGATAGATAGATAGATAGATATGAATGGATAGATATAGATAGATGGATAAATAGATAGATATGAATAGATAGATAGATAGATATTAGAAAGATAGATAGATAATATGTAGATACATAATAGATGGATAGATAGATATGAATGGATAGATATAGATAGATGGATAAATAGATATGAATAGATAGATAGATAGATAATAGATAGATAGTAGAAAGATAGATAGATAGATAATATGTAGATACATAATAGATAGATAGATAGATATGAGATGGATGAATAGAGATGCTATATAAAGGAATAATTGTAATAATAGACAGAATGCCGAGATTTACAAAATAAAAGCAATTTCGCTCCAAGATTTATCAGCTTTACATTTCCTCGAATCCTTAGCGTCCTCCGGAGTACACTCCCCATGTACAGCACTCAATATACAAGTCACTGGAATGATACCGTCCTCCAGTTCTGGGAATACTCAGATCAGTGATATTACGGATCCTAAATTCTGTTTCTTAGTATTTTAATCAGCATTACTGGCTTAGAGAGGAGATTACATGGCTCTTTCGTATCCCCTGCCCTTCCCTATGATCCTGTATATAAAGCGCAGGCAGCTGGGGTTCAGAGGATTCCTGAGCAATTATCTCTGTAGCCCACGTGTCCATATTGCCTCATTATAGGAGCAGCACATGACTTTCCAGAAGGTGAATAATTTCTTTACATTAAACCTGCCATAAGCTCCTCCGAATGTTTCCTATGTGTATGCGTCACCTCACATGGCTCATTGTAGAATATGAGGCGGATATTCTGCAATTTCCCTTTAAATGCATTAAGTAGCCTGTGATGAATGGCTGTGAATATATAAGGGGGGCGTCAGAGGAGTGGCCCAGTCTTCTTATGGATGGTATTTACATCAAATGTTACAATAACCAATTTTGACTTGGCTGTTGCCATGGTAGGAAGAGATGAGGGAATTCCTTATGAATAATTTAGCCTGCATAATTTCAAAGCGATATTTCATTTGATATTTATCAAAATAAATACTGAGCGATAACGGAAATCACCTAAAATGCTATTTTTCGCACATAGATGATTTCAGACAGCGTGAAGCACATGTTTATGCAGCAGCCTCTCCTGAAATCCTATTTGCTTCTGTCATAGGTGGCTTATACAATATTTTAGGATAATGCTGCCTATAAAACTAAATATATTTAATGGAACTGAAATGCATCATTTAACGGGGTTGTCCCACAAAAAAATAGAAGAAAAGTCAACATTTTTCAAACCAGCAACTGGATCTGAATACTTTTATAATTGCATGTCTTTAAAAATGTACAGCCACTGAGTTATTGTATAGCGCCACCTGCTGTTTGTTCTTGTCCTTATTTCTCTGTCCACCTTGCTGATGTGGTCGCACATGCTCAGTTCGATCCTTCAGCTGCCACCAGCTGTGTCTTATGGAAAAGTTGTGACAGTTAGGGTCCATTCACACGTCCGCAATTTTGTGGAACGGGTACAGATCCATTCATTTTCAATGGGGCCAGAATGTGCTGTCCGCATCCGCATTTCCGGATCAGCATTTGCGGATCCACACTTCTGCATCCGTGATTCAGTTTTCGCCAAAAAATAGAACATGTCCTATTCTTGTCCGCAATTGCGGACAAGATTAAGCATTTTCTATTGTAGTGTCGGCGATGTGCGGTCCGCAAATTGCGAAATGCACATTGCTAATGTCCGTGTTTTGCGGATCCGCAATTTGCGGATCCTCAAAACACTTACGGACGTGTGAATGGACCCTTAATGGAAGAGAGCTGAAGCAGAAGGGATATGTTCCTTAGCTGTCATAGGGAGAGAGCTGAAGCAAAAAGGATGCGCTCCCCTGAGCTGTGATAGGGAGAATGTTGCAGCATAAAGGACAACTCCTGAGAAAGAGCTGTGATAGGGAAATAACTGCAGCAGAAAGGACATGCCCCTGAAAAAAGGCACGCCAACCGAACTATGATAGGGAGAGAGCTGCAGCAAAAAGGAGATTATCTCTGAGCTGTCATAGGGAGAGAGCTGCAGCAGAAAGGACAAGCTCTCTGAGCTGTCATAGGGAGAGAGCTGCAGCAGAAAGGACAAGCTTTCTGAGCTGTCATAGGGAGAGAGCTGCAGCAGAAAGGACAAGCTCTCTGAGCTGTCATAGGGAGAGAGCTGAAGCAGAAAGGACAAGCTCTCTGAGCTGTCATAGGGAGAGAGCTGCAGCAGAAAGGACAAGCTCTCTGAGCTGTCATAGGGAGAGAGCTGCAGCAGAAAGGACAAGCTCTCTGAGCTGTCATAGGGAGAGAGCTGCAGTAGAAAGGACAAGCTCTCTGAGCTGTCATAGGGAGAGAGCTGCAGCAGAAAGGACAAGCTCTCTGAGCTGTCATAGGGAGAGATCTGCAGCAGAAAGGACAAGCTCTGAGCTGTCATAGGGAGAGATCTGCAGCAGAAAGGACAAGCTCTCTGAGCTGTCATAGGGAGAGAGCTGCAGCAGAAAGGACAGGCTCTCTGAGCTGTCATAGGGAGAGAGCTGAAGCAGAAAGGACAAGCTCTTTGAGCTGTCATAGGGAGAGAGCTGCAGCAGAAAGGACAAGCTCTCTGAGCTGTCATAGGGAGAGAGCTGCAGCAGAAAGGACAAGCTCTCTGAGCTGTCATAGGGAGAGAGCTGCAGTAGAAAGGACAAGCTCTCTGAGCTGTCATAGGGAGAGAGCTGCAGCAGAAAGGACAAGCTCTCTGAGCTGTCATAGGGAGAGAGCTGCAGCAGAAAGGACAAGCTCTCTGAGCTGTCATAGGGAGAGAGCTGCAGCAGAAAGGACAGGCTCTCTGAGCTGTCATAGGGAGAGAGCTGAAGCATTACGAATGGACCCCCTGAGCTGTGATAGTGGGAATGATTCAGCATAAAGGACATGACATACAGTTTTCTCCATCACATGGGATACATTCTGTCCAGTTAGCAGCAGTCATATCAAGCATGAGGAACACAACTGAATATGTCCGGACAATAGATTACAGACATTGAATCCAAATGTGTTATCAGTCGAGCCTTCCACAATAGTGGTTTCCAGTGAAAATGGCGCAATCTATAGAGGATTTTTTAGTTACAATTTGTTATATTTGTTACATATTTTAATATATAATTTACAAATTGAAACAAAGGTAAAATTGCTACAAACACTTATAGAAATAGTTGCAAATTGATGTCCTATCCTCAGATCTGCCTCCCAGCACCCGCACCGTTTCATTAGTGGCCTAGGAAGAGGCAGGCCACTGCGCTTTCAAACAGATGATGGCAGGTGTTCTATGAGTCAGACAGATATTGATCCTGGGGATAAGTCATCAATATTGAATTCCTGTAAAATCCCTTTTAAAGAGAGTCTACTTTTTTTTGTCTAAAACAGCGCCTCTTTTGGCTGTGTTCACATTCTTACAGCTGTGTCTGGAAATCCAGCTCAGCCCTATTCGGTTCATTGGTAAGATGGGTTCTATTCAGATTTTAAAAACCTGACTGCTTTCTTTCTGAAACTGCAGCACCCATGTCCTTGAGCTGCATCTGGTATTCCAGCGCTGCCCCATTCATTGAAATGAAAAGCAAGCTGCAATGTTAGCCACAGGGTGGCGCTATCACTGTGAGAATGCAGACATTCTTCTTCCTAGCTCAAACAACCCCTTTTAGTTGGAAAGTTGAGGGTACAGCCACATGGTCAGGTTTCCTGATGCCGTTTTGAAAGCCAAGATCAGAACTGGATCATAAAAGGATCGAAAGTATAAATATGGCTTCTCCTCTTTTTTTAAACTCACCCCTAGTTTGGCTTCTAAAATTTTTAGGTTGGTTTTGCTCTAGTCTATGCTGTCATTATCTACACCAAATTTATCAAACGATCCGAGCAGCTCCATATGTTTGGTGCATCTTTAACTATGTCTAGAGAGATGTATCTCCAGTTTTTATGCCCCACAGCTGGAGTGAACTTGCGACTACATAGCAACATGGTATATAAGACTGAAAAAAGATATCTGTCCATCCAGTTCAGCCTGTTATCCTGCAAGTTGATCCAGAGGAAGGTAAAAAAAACTGTGAGGTAGAAACCAATTTTTCCCACTTAAGGGGAAAATATTCCTTCCTGACTCCAATCAGGCAATTAGAATAACTCCCAGTTCCCCAGTTTTATTAGTCAGGCTTCTGGCATTAGTATACATACGTTTAAGGCCTTCACAAATAAAAAAAAATTTTGCCGCTTACCTTCCGTTTTTTACGTTCCGTATACGGACTGTATACGGAACCATTCTTTTCAATGGGTCCGCCAAAAAAACGGAAGGTACTCCGTATGCCTTCCGTTTCCGTATTTCCGTAACGTTTAAAGATAGAACATGTCCTATTATTGTCCGCATAACGGACAATGATAGTACTGTTCTAATAGGGGCCAGATGTTCCGTTCCGCAAAAAACTAAATGCACACAGATATCATCCATATTTTTTGCAGATCCGCAAAATACTGAAAAATCCATACGGTCATGTGCAGGAGGCCTAAGAGGTTTATGTATATTTTTTACCCTACACTTTTCCTTCTAAGCTGTTCTAGTCCCTCATTCCATTCCTCCCCCAGTCCCACTACCTTGCCCCGGTCTCTATCTGTACTATCTTGCCATCCTATAACGTAATTACCCCCCCCCCAGTCCCTAGTTTAAACACTCCTCCAACCTTCTAGCCATCTTCTCCCCCAACACAGCTGCCCCTTCCCCATTGAGGTACAACCCATCCGTATGATAGGGCCTGTAGCCGATAGAGAAGTCGGCCCAGTTCTCCAGGAACCCAAACCCCTCCTTCCTACACCAGTTCTTGAGCCACTTGTTAACCTCCCTAATATCCTGCTTCCTTTCTTGTGTGGCTCGTGGTACAGGTAGTATTTTGGAAAATACTACCTTTAAGGTCCTTGCCCTAAGCTTTTGACCTAAATCCCTAAAATCATTTTTAAGGATGCTCCACCTACCTCTAACTTTGTCATTGATTCCGATCCGATCTGGACCATGACCGCTGGATCTTTTCAGCCCCTCCCAGTAATCTGTCAACCTGATCCGTGATATGTCAAACTCTAGCGCCAGGAAGACAACACACCGTTTCGACGATTCCGGTCTTTGTGACAGATCGCCCTATCTGTACCCCTTATAATTGAGTCTCCTACTACTAGCACCTGTTTTCCTGGTCCCCTGCTTACTGGAGCTGACATTGCCCCGACTGGCAGAGGAAGTGTCCGGCCGCAGCAGCGCTGTCCCTGAAATGCAAATCCCCCTCATCTGCCAACCGGGCAAACTTGTTGGGGTGTGTCAGATCAGGGCTAGCCTCCCTGACATTCTTCCCTCTACCCCGCTTTCTATGTTACCCAGCTAGCTACCTCACTTTTCTGAGCCTCCTTGCTACCACCCTCCCCTACATCTACCCCAATAGAGTGCTTGCTCAGTGAGCAGCAAACTCTTTTCCAAATTGTCAACGCTTCTCAGTGTGGAAATTTGCCCGTTTAGATACTCGATGTGCGATTCCAAACGGGCAATTTGCTCACATTTTGAACAAATATATGCATCCTCAAACGGCTGTTCTAGGACTGCATACATTAGACACGATGTGCACTGGACTGCGCTGTCAATAATGGAACACATATAGTCGTGGCCAAAAGTTTTGAGAATTACATAAATATTGGAAATTGGAAAAGTTGCTGCTTAAGTTTTTATAATAGCAATTTGCATATACTCCAGAATGTTATGAAGAGTGATCAGATGAATTGCATAGTCCTTCTTTGCCATGAAAATGAACTTAATCCCTAAAAAAACGTTTCCACTGCATTTCATTGCTTTCATTAAAGGACCTGCTGAGATCATTTCAGTAATCGTCTTGTTAACTCAGGTGAGAATGTTGACGAGCACAAGGCTGGAGATCATTATGTCAGGCTGATTGAGTTAAAATGGCAGACTTGACCTGTTAAAAGGAGGGTGATGCTTGAAATCATTGTTCTTCCATTGTTAACCATGGTGACCTGCAAAGAAACGCGTGCAGCCATCATTGCGTTGCATAAAAATGGCTTCACAGGCAAGGATATTGTGGCTACTAAGATTGCACCTCAATCAACAATTTATAGGATTATCAAGAACTTCAAGGAAAGAGGTTCAATTCTTGTTAAGAAGGCTTCAGGGCGTCCAAGAAAGTCCAGCAAGCGCCAGGATCGTCTCCTAAAGATGATTCAGCTGCGGGATCGGAGTGCCACCAGTGCAGAGCTTGCTCAGGAATGGCAGCAGGCAGGTGTGAGCGCATCTGCACGCACAGTGAGGCGAAGACTTTTGGCCACGACTGCAGTAAATGGGGATTACGCAAGAAAAGAGAAAAATACAATATAGCGCAGTGATAAGAATCTAACTTACTGTAGTCCCCTCCTAAAATCCCTGAAACTGAAGTCACGTAATCTAAAGTCACACACTTAATACAAACACACACTTAAAAATCAAACTAGTGATGAGTGAAGTTCTAAAAAATTCAATTCAGCTGCTTCATCGAATTTCAAAAAGAAATTGGATTTGCTGCAAATTACTTTGTCACAAATCGGATTCCATGTATGTAGCGGCCACAATGACTGGGAACGGCTATCGAGCTGTGGAGAGGCTGTTGCAGTGACGTGATATGGTCATCACGCTGACCGGGCGCACCCGGCCAGCACGTTGACGTGGTGACATCGCACATCACCACGCGCGAGATTTCGATTAGTTTCTTCAATCAAGACCACCTCTATGCTAGAAAATGGATGAGGTTAGTATGTTCTTTTTTTGTTTGTTTTTACCACCATTTTGTTGGAGAAACAACAACTTACAGCTTAGTATATTGCTGGATTGACTGCAGTTCACAGTTATAACATTAGATGACGCTGTTACTAATGCTCACTTGTAGTCTCTCTATGCATTTCTATGATGTGTTGTATTTCCTGTACATTGTGGTGAACTCACTGATTTCTTTTTCCTGTCTGTGCCATTCACCATGTAAGGTGACTTTCTGTTATTGCACGCATTTTCCAATAAAGCCAGTTCCTGTTACTCCACAACGTCTGATCTGAATTGACTCCGCTGCACCCAGCAATCATACCCTGCAACACATTTCAGGGAAAATAGATAGATAGATAGATAGATAGATAGATAGATAGATAGATATGAGATAGATGATCATAGATAGATAGATAGATAGATGTGTTGGTCAAGCACCAAAGTGCACCCGAGCACAATGGAGGTCAATGGGAGAACCCGAGCATTAAACCAGGCACCCCCTGCTCTGAAGAGGGGAGGGTGTCTGGTTCATAGTAAAAGGTAAGAAATTGATGGAAACACCACTGAAATGGTTTGGGAACAGCATGGGGAGGATGTCTGGATGCATCTTGGACTTCCAGGTCGCTGCTGGAAACGATGTTGTCCGAGTAGTACGCCACTTTTACAGACTGACAATAATACGCACCAAAGATAAAATCGATTTTAGAGGAAAAATTGTTAGGAAACATTCTTTCCTGTATATTTACTTGTATATAAAGTGCAAGTGCTGCCAAAAATTACAAGGGAGAGGCACTCCGATACAACCTGTATATCACATAAAGGAGGGCCTCATTCACAATGTGGTAGAATTGTTCAGGTAGTGGGACTCCTACACTCATAAAGCCTATGCACTAAGGGAAAGGGCTGCCAAAAATTACAAGGAACCGGCACTCCAATACACCCTTTATTACACATAAAGGAAGGCATCATACACACCCTTGAAAAATTATGATTGCTGGCCTGCTGGTGACCCTCAAAAACAATAGGAGAAAGGGCATGCTGGTGACCCTCAAAAACATTAGGGGTGAGGGCCTGCTGCTGATCTGACTATCTAAAACATTAGGGGTAAGGGTCTGCTGCTGAGCTGACCATCTAAAACATTAGGGGTGATTGCCTGCTGCCTAGCTGACATCTAAAAAATTTTGTGGGCGAGGGCCTGCTGCCGAGCTGGCCATCTAAAACATTATGGGCGAGGACCTGCTGCCGAGCTGACCATCTAAAAAATGTTGTGGGCGAGGGCCTGCTGCCAAGCTGACCATCTAAAAATTTAGGGGTGAGTGTCTGCTGCTGAGCTGACCCTCTAAAACATTATGATTGAGGGCCTGCTGGTGACCCTCTAAAACATTATGGATGAGTGCCCACTGCTGAGCTGATCCTCTAAAGCATTAGGAGCGAGGGCAGCATAATAAACATGTTGATATGATGGACGAGGAGGAGAAGGACAAGAAAAGGGAGATTGAACCATATACCCTTTTTAGTGGTGGAAGGAGTGCATGGGAATACAGTGTATTCAATACACCATAAAATCCATATTTAGAGTGCCCTCATATTAAGCTGCTTTCCTCTGGGGGAGTAGAGAAGTCAGGGGCAATCCAGGCCTTGTTCATTTTTTTTAAGAGTCAATCGGTCAGCATTTTCAGTTGACAGGCGGATGCACTTATCAGTTATTATGCCCCCAGCAGCACTAAATACACGCTCTGATAAAATGCAGGCGGCGAGCAGGCCAGCACCTCCAAGGCGTAGAGCGCCAGTTTGTGCCACGTGTCCAGCTTGGACACCCAAAAGTTGTAAGGCACAGAGGGATCACTGAGGACCCTGACACGGTCTGCTAAGTACTCCTTCACCATCTTCCAAAATTTTTCCCTCCTTGTTACACTAGGCCACGCATCAGGTTAAGGGTGCTGGCGGGTGTCATAAAACAGTACCAGACCTTGGAGAGTGTTGCCCTGCCTCTGTTGGAACTGCTGTGCGTTCCCCTCGTCTCCCCTTCTCGGTTGGCCAAGGAACTATGTACTCTGCAGCCAGCGTTGTCAGCTCGAAATTTTGGGAGCAATTTTTCCACAAGGACCTTCTGGTATTGCACCATTTTGCTCATCTTCTCCAACACAGGAATGAGAGATGAGAAGTTCTCTTGTAGCAGGGATCGAGAAGGGTGAACAACCAGTAATCGGTGTTGGCCAAAATGTGTACAGTGCGAGGGTCACGGGAAAGGCAGCCTAACATAAAGTCAGCCATGTGTCACGGCTTTTGCTGTCTGCACCGTGACACTTGTGCCATGTTTATGGTTGCTGATGGCAACGTGTTGCTGTTATGGCATGTGGTGGCAGTGTTTTGGCTGTGTTGCCACGCATGCTGTTGCCGGTGGCAACGTGGTGGCTGGTGTGTGCACTTCCCCTTTAAGTTGTAGCCTTCCCCTGTCTGGTGCTTTAAGGGTTTACCCCCTGATTGGGTGTGGTCAATAGGTGCTTCTTATACTTGTGGCCTTTGGCCAGGAGTCAGTTGTACTCCAGCCGTGGTGTGTTCTGGAGTTATGCTCCTTGTCTAGATTTTCCATCTTCCTGGGTGAGGGCCACCTAGTGGGACATCGATGTCTCCAGCGATGTCTTCCTTATGTCTCCTCCATTTTCCCTACCTTACCTGTGGTTATGTTTGGAGTGGGTATATGTTCTGGGGTGGTTGTTCGTCTAGTTGTGGTTCTGTGTCTGGTCAGTGTTTGGTGTATTATTCTGTCCGGCATGGATGCTAGATGTTCCCCTGTTTGTCTGTCGTGGCCTCCGGAAGGGGGTCTCTTGGTTTCCCGGAGGGGGGAACCAAATGTCAAGTCTGTGAGCTGTTGCTGGAGTGCTGGTTCCTGTGTGTCAGTACATACTGCATCTGTTTGGTGTTTGGATTGCAGTATGTTTTTATGGGCTCCAGTTTACCTTGGTGTGGTCTTCTGTTGTGCCGTCCAGCAGCTGCCAGGGGTAAGTTACCATGCCTTCCTGGGTTCTAGGTTCAGTGGTTATCCCCGCCACTGGAAACTTACCTGCTGTTCCACTTGGCATTTCTCTGCAACTAGGCCAGTTGAGACTCCTGTGCATCCGAGTCGTGGAAGAACAGGTCGTCTCTCCCTGCTCCTATGTGAGGGATTATCAGGGCGACTCAGGGTCTTAGGTATCCTGGGTAGGAGCTGTCCTACCATCCAGGTCTGCTCATACGGTGAGGAGTTAGGGCGAGGATTAGGGCATCTTTAGGAGGTAACCTGCTCCCTGATTCCGGTATCCTGGCCTAGTTGCTTTCATTATCCCCCACTCATCGTACGGTGGGGGGTTTTCCCCACTCCCCACCGTGACACCATGTGTGCCAGACTCCAAACAGACAAGACTTCACTGTCCACATCAGGAGGCTGACTCCCAATCTCCTCATCCTCTTTGGCCTATCAACGTTGAACAGATGGAATAAACCTGCTGTGGATACTACCCTCTGTAGCGGAGGCAACCGTCTCCTACTTCTCCTCCTCATCATCAACCAATTTGAGCTGAGAAGACGAACGGAGGGTGGTCTGGCTACCACCCTGTGCACTGTCTTCCCCCATTTCCACCTCTTCCACATGCAAAGCGTCTGCCTTCATTGTGAGCAGCGAGCATTTGAGTAGACAAAGAAGTGGGATGGTTACGCTGATAATAGCATTATCGCCGCTCACCATCTGTGTTGATTCCTCAAAGTTGCATAACTCCTCACAGCGGTTAGACATCCATGCCCATTCGTCGCTTGCGAAGAATGGAAGCTGACTGGAAAGGCGACGAGCCGACGACCATGTTGCAGCTGGTCTTCCACTACTGCCCTCTGCTGCTCACAAAGCCTGGCCAAGATGTGGAAAGTGGAGTTCCAGCACATGCTCATGTCGCAAAACAGTCGGTGAGCTGGCAATTGCAAGTGCTGCTTCATCGTTGCCAGAACGGCGTAATTTTTATAAATGACTTGTGGAAATGGGAACACACATGGCACACCTTCACCAGTAGCTCAGGCGAATTGGGGTAGGTTTTGAGAAGCCGCTGAACCACTAGGTTGAACACATGGGCTAGGCATGGTATGTGTGTGAGCTTGCCGAGCTCCAAAGCCACCACCAAGTTACGGCTATTATCAGACACAACCATGCCTGGTTCTAGGTTGAGCGGCGAGAGCCACAGCTCAGTCTGATCCCTTGCCACAGCTCTGTGGCGGTGTGCTGTTTGTCACCTAAGCAGATCAGTTTAACCATGGCCTGTTGCCGCTTCCCCACCGCAGTGCTACACTGCTTCCAGTTACTGACTGTTGTCTGACTGGTGCTGCAAGATGATAATTCAGAGGTGGAAGTGGAGGAGGAGGTGGAGGAGGAGAAGGGGGGTAACAGCCACTAACGTAGGTGGTGGCGGAAACCCTCATGGAAGTAGGGCCCACAATCCTTGGCGTCGGTAGCACCTGTGCTATCCCAGGGCATGACTCTCTCCCGGCCTCCACAACGTTTACCCAGTGTGCTGTCAGGGAAATGTAGCGTCCCTGTCCACAAGCACTTGTTCAGTCGTTAAGTGGACCTTCCCAATAACTGCGTTGGTCAGGGCACGGTTGATGTTACGGGACACATGCTGGTGTAAGGCTGGGACTGCACACCGTGAAAAATATTGGTGGCTGGGGACAGAGTACTGCAGGCCAGTGGAAAGCCTTAGTGTTCACAAGCGTAAATGGCAACATTTTCAGGGCCAGTAATTTGGAAAGATGCACATTTAGTGCTATGGTCTGTGTGTGGGTGGCTGGGTATTTGCGCTTTCGTTCAAAGGCCTGGGGTATAGACATCTGTAGGCTGCCCTGGGACACAGAAGTGGATGTGCTAGCTGATAGTGCTTGCGAAAATCCAGGTGCATGGCTGGAGGCAACCGTGCCTGCGTCTTGGACAGGGAATTGTCCAGCACGTAACACAGGGGAAGAGGAGGCAGTGGTGTGACCCGCAAACACTGGTTGTGGATCCAGTTGTACGGCCCACCTATTAGGGTGCTTTGATGCCATGTGGCGGATCATGTTGGTGGTGGTGAGGTTGCTAGTGGTCATGCCCCTGCTCATTTTGGTACGTCACAGGTTGCAAATGACATTTTTTTTCAAAAAAGCGCCAGACTGCGGAACACCTATCTCTTGGCAAGGGAGATTGCCGTAAGGGGATGCTCCGGGGAACAGTTGCGGGCTTGTTTTGTGTGGCGCGCCTGCTCCCTTTTGCCACCCCACTGCCTCTTCCAGCCTGGTGCTGCGGTTCCCTTCCCTTCTGTACTGCTGTCCTCGCTCGGCTTGCCACCTTCCAAGGTTGGGTCAGTGATTTCATTGTCCAGCACCTCCTCTTCCACTAACTCACTCTTGTCATCCCCCTGACCTGTTGATCTAACACAACCTCACTTATTGACAACTGTGTCTTATCCTCATCATCAACCTCTTGAGACACTAATTGCCATTGACTTATTGGCAACTGTGTCTCATCATCATCATCCACCTCGTGAAACACTAATTGCCGTTCCCCACCTTCATCTTCTTCTGACTGTGGATGCTCCAGAGTTTGGGAATCAGGGCACAAGATCTCCTCATGTCCCTCTTCAAGCGGGCTTGGCGAGAGTTCCAAATTAAGGAATGGCGCTGAAAACAGGTCCTCGGAATATCCGAGTGTGGGATCACTTGTTTGCAAAGACTCTCCATGGTGGGTGGAAGGAGCATCAGGGTGAGGATTCTGTTGACCAGACTCTTGGCTACTAAGACTGGACTTTGTGGAAGACAGCCTCTGCATGCACCATCAGTAGCACGGCCACTTCCCCATCCCTTACTGCTCGTCTTGCACATAAATTAATGGTATATATGCTTGCAAGTATTCACACGTACTGTAGCGCAGGTTTTGTAAGTGTATGCACAAATAAAGTACACAGAATGTCACAGATATTTTTAGGATGCGCACACGTTAAACAGGAGGTATAGGGCAAGTAATGTCGCTGTCACCACCGCCTAATAAAAAATTACACTGAATGAATGTCACTGATATTTAGGATGGGCAAACGTTATACAGGAGGTATAGTGCAAGTAATGTAACTGTCTGCAGCGGACACAGTCTATGGAAAAAGTACACTGGATGTCACAGATATTTTTAGGCTGCGAACACGTTAGATAGGAGATGTAGCGCAAATAATGTTGCTGTCTGCAGCGGCCAAACCGATGTTGCATTCCGGCCAGCCAATCACTGTAATGCCAGCAGCCAACATGTCTACGGCATTACAGTGAGTGGCAGTACTTATCTGCACGTTTATTGGCTGCGTAGCAGCCAACAAACATGCTGGCAGGAGACTCAAGCATCGCGCTCGAGCACACACGGTATACGGCCGAACACCGCCATGTGCCAAGCATTGCGATGCTCGAGCCGAACTAGTGTTCGGCCGAGCATGCTTGCCCAACACTAATAGATAGATATGAGATAGATGATAGATAGATAGATATGAGATAGATGATTGATAGATAGATAGATAGATAGATAGATAGATAGATAGATAAAAAAGTAAATAGGCAGCACACTCCAAAATGCAAGTGAAAAATGTATTCACCCATGTGAAGGCGATGTTTCGGCTCCAACACTAGAGCCTTTCTCATATTGTATCAGAAAGATAGATAGATAGATAATAGATAGATTTAAAAAATTCGGCTTCGTGGAAAATCAAATTTTTCCTGAAATTCAGATCTAAGTCAATTTGTTTGACTTCCATTCGCTCAACTCTACTTGTGACATTTATATGACATTGTGCGATTTTTTTTTTACTTGAATTTGGCCAACACCTCATTAACACAATTATCCAATCGTTAATTTCTAACGATAATTTGTTTTCCCTTAGTCCTAACAGCAGCACAGATGGGGTTAACTGCCCCTGTGGACTGGTAGGACCGGCGGAATTTTAATGAGCCCAAGAACCAATAAACAATCTTCAGCTCCCTGAAAGGGAGGAGATCACCCCCCAGCCCACCGTGTCTTTAACAAGTATGATGTAATTTAGGGAGGGATATTTGTGTGCTGCTGTTAGGACTAAGGGAAAACAAATTATCGTTAGAAATTAACGATTCCCTTACGTCCTACCAGCAGCACAGATGGGGAGATAGCAAGATAAAACCCCTAGGGAGGGTCCTCATGCCTGGCAGAAGTAAGAACTGTCTGCCCGAAAGCCGAAAACTCTGCCATCCTAGCATCTATCCTATAATGGGAGATGAAGGTTGACTCAGAGCTCCAGGAGGCCGCCTTACAGATCAACTCTAAGGGGAGAAGGCTTCTTTCCGCAACCGAGGTGGAGACCGCCCTAGTAGAATGGGCTCTCACAAACTCGGGAGGATCTAAGGTTTGGGAGACAAAAGCTTCCTTAATGGCCTCCTTGATCCAGCGACTAATGGTGGCTTTAGACGCTTTACGGCCTTTAGACTTACCGGCAAACAGGATAAGGAGATTCTCATCTATCCTGAACTCTCTGGATCTATCCACATAGATCTGGAGGCATCTAGAAATATCCAGCGGATCTCTAGCTGGAGTATCAGAGGAGGAGGCTGTAAACAAAACTGGTAAGGAGATTACCTGGTTGATATTCTGAAAAGTAGGCACCTTAGGTCTGAAGTATGGTAGAAACTTCAGGAGTACTCTGTCCTGTAAGAAAATAATATATGGATGAATTGCAGAGAAAGCCTGCAATTCAGAAACTCTTTTGGCTGAGGCTATAGCCAGAAGAAAAACCATCTTTAAAGTCAAATATTTGAAATCAACCTCCTCCAAAGGCTCGAAGGGGGAAGATGCTAGACCCCTGAGCACTACTGAAAGATCCCACTGGGGAATGGGTTTCAGTATAGTAGGCTTTAGTCTTTCCGCCCCTTTCAGGAAGCGTTTGATGAGTGGATCCCGAGAGTATGGCCTGTTGAGACAGGCCGAGATGGCACACATTTGTACCTTCAAGGTAGCTGGAGATAGGCCTCTATCTAATCCGTCCTGAAGGAAATGTAGTATCGCAGGAAGGGGCGGATCTGCAGACGCCACCTGTTTGGAATCACACCATGCCACGAAGATTCTCATGATCCTGGAGTAGGCCTTGTTTGTAGACTCTGCTCGGGAATGCGACAAAGTTCTCAGGACCGACTCGGAAAGCCCTTCTATGTTGGGAAGGGACTGATCAACCTCCAGGCTGTCAGGTTGAACCTGTGCAGATCTGGGCAGAGGTGAGTGTCCCACGACACCAGGGTCTGCTCCGGGGGGAGTCTCCAGTATTGTCCCCGACTCATCTGAATGAGCTGGGTAAACCAGGATCTTTTGGGCCAAAACGGTATGATGGCTATTACCGAGGCCTGATCCTGACGGATTTTCATCAATACCCGGTCCCCAGGTACAAAAAATCGCCGCAATCAGCCTAAAATAAAGGCAAAGAAAGAGAGCCAAAAAAACGGGGCGATCCTATATAGACGAAAGGAGCCCCTGACACTCTCAGCTCCCTGAAAGGGAGCGATACGCCAGTCCAACCTGTCCAAAGGACAGAAAAAAACACGGTGGGCTGGGGGGTGATCTCCTCCCTTTCAGGGAGCTGAAGATCGTTTATTGGTTCTTGGGCTCATTAAAATTCCGCCGGTCCTACCAGTCCACAGGGGCAGTTAACCCCATCTGTGCTGCTGGTAGGACGTAAGGGAACCCAAGTTTTAAAAACTGCATTAAGTGGTTTTGCACCAGTGAGCTCAGTGTTTACATATCATATTTCAGATTCCCCATTTTTCTAGTGTAAGCAAGAAGATCCATGACCCCTAGTGTCTTCCTAAGCATCATCATCATTCATCGCCCTAGAAACCTCTCCTAAGAAAATTCTATTTCTATGTAGCGTCTCATAAGCCGCTCTTCCTGGACGGGGGAATATTTTGCAGAGCTTGACTATTTTCTGCCCTTGTATCAAATTGTAACAGGAAATAAATAAATAACATATCAATCAATAAAGGTTTATCATCTCCCTGCACCAAATCAACTCCTCCTAGCATCTCATGAAATCAATGAGCGCAGTTAGTACAAGTAGCTGACTTATCAGTCCTGCGATCAGAATATTCACAAATGCTAAGGAATGGGTCTCTGAAGAATTGTTTGTAACTGCAAAGTGATGCTGTGGCTGACATTAAGATGCCGAGATGCTGGAAGCCAGGCCTCCTGTGTCACCTTAGCAGTGAATAATTGGGCCTCTGCATATTCCTTGTCATAAATGGCAGGAGTGAAGGGGCCCCAAGGATTTCACCAGCAGGACGGAGGCAGCGATAGCAAAATAAATTAAACCACGCTCTTGAGAAGCATGATTGTGGATGACAGTTCAGGGCAGTTGTTTCAGTGCCATTTGTCCTGATGCCCATATGGTCCTTACCAAGTGGCAGGTAACGCAGAACTTGAAGATTGACCACTTGAATGCCAAGCGTTATTTAACACTTTGTCCAAGTTAAACTTTTTTTTTATTTGTCTTTTCTATGACCCGAAGTTTTCGAATCTATGTGTCCTTATTAGAAGAGATGTCCTACTACCGTAAATGCCGTCTATTTGTGGAAATGTTTAATAGTCTTATCTTCTATTTCTGTACTAGGAACAAACTGGTCAGAGAAATCGGTTGTTACGATTAGTCCTGCATACAACCATATTGTACAAATCCATAATGCAGAGCCCATAGCCCGCTTCAGCCCATGATGTAGACCAAAAATTGCGGCACACAAAATAAAATGTTGTATTTAGAAGCATTCACGGTGCAGAAGACACTGAAAACCTCTAAATAAAAATAATGCTTACCTAGAAGTAAACTAGACGCCCATGTCTGGACACTCTCATTTTTCCAGAGGTATGCTAGAAACATCCAGGAACATATCTAGGGGGACATAGTGAGGAATTTGCCCCAGGTGATGGATACTAGGAGAGACAACAAAACTGCCTGGTCCAGGTTATTAAAATACAGAGCAGTGAACTGAATCTGCCTTGGAAAGTATGTCTCTGAGAACATTGGTTTAAAAAATTCATTTTAAGAGCAGAGTTGTTGGCTGGCAGGGTATATGGAGTGCAACATATTTGGTGGTCTCATGACAATCACTCTGTGTGGGGCATGATGCAGTAGGCCAGACATAGGGTTCTCTGCAAATGTTTGTAATGTATTGTAATGTTATGTATTTTTTATGTTTGGCCATGCATTCCAGCAGAGGAGGAATGGTTGGCAGGAACATGGAAAACCACACTGTTCTGCCCCTCTTGGTAGAAGTGGTCTGGTCCTGCTTGGAAGTCAAGTGAGAGAGAGGAGAAGCACATGCTAGAGCTCCTACTACTTGGATCCTGATATCCAGTTTCTCCTGTGAGACCAATACTCCAGAGAGATTAGCAAATTCAGCTTCAAGAAAGCAGCAGAGTGATCAGCGATATACAGCTTTACAGACACTGCTGCAAGGTGAGGGGCTATGGCTCAGACACCCATCACCTAAACCACCACTAGGCTATACAAAGCTCAAGTCTGACTCTTAGTGAACTCCTATCTCTACCAGTGCCTGCTTTTGCCAATCTACAGTCATCCACCCTGCCACCATACCTCCTCATTTGGTGTCAGAAAATTGCACTTTGTATTTATTGCTGCTCGATGTGCTACAAGGTATATTTTGCACTTTGCCACTATCACTCCCATCCTCTGCACCGGCTTCTCCAATGTCACTATTACAGTAGGAGTTACAGTGGCTATCACTTTAATTGTACGTTCTTACCAGCTGAAAGCATGATTATAAAATTTGTGGACTACAACTATGAATCTTGATGACTGGGCACAGCCATCCTCCTTGGAGGAGGTGTGCCTATATACTTTGTCACTATCAGCAATGATTCCACAAAGTTCAAGCATATATGCTTCATTAAAGATGTTTTCCGGTAATAATAATTTTTTAGCAAGTGCCTGTCCCTGAAAACTTATAGTTACCTGCTCCATGCCGCACCAGTCCTTTGCGTTACCTCGATCTTTCGGTCCCTGCATTGTTAACATCTGGCTGAACATGGGCACGGTCACATGCACCATTCCAGCCAATGATTGGCTTCAGTGGTGATGTGGCCGCAAGCAGGCACACCATTGTTTGGAATGGTGCATATGACCATGTCCATAGTCATCTAGATGTAAACAACGTAGGGACTGGAAGATTGAGGCAGCGCAAAGGACTGGTGCCGCAAGGAGCAGGTAAGTATAAGATTTCAGGGACAGGCACTTGCTAAAAAATAATTTTTACCAGAAAGTATGTTTAATGAAGCATTGCTGATAGTGATAAAATTGTGTAGGCACCCTCCCTCCAAGGAGAATGGCTATGCTCAGCCATCAAGGAGGCAGGCTGGGGGCACTTGATAAAAAGTAATTATTACCGGAAAATCCTTTAAGGGTGCCTACACATATGAATTTTCACCAGTGTTATTTTACCACAAAATTTTTTTTTTAATGCATACTGTATGTGGTTTTTATGGTGTTTTTTTGTTGTCTTTTTTCTATATCACTGCATGAATCACATTTGTCAAGCCGTCTGCTCCTGTATGATGGCAGCAAAAAAGTCAAAAATATTTGGGCAAGACATGTTTTGCACGGTAAATTTGCAGCTTTTTGCCTTTTGTTGAAATGGGCAGAAGTAGGCATGGCCTAAGTAGTCTGACACATTTATAATTGCTTAGGTCAGTCTCATGCTTTCACTTCCAATGACAGAGCAGTGTCAAAAAATCTTCAGTTTTTATTTTGTAAGGAATTCAAGTATTTACTGAAACAGATATGTTAGGAGATCTGATGGATCCTCTGCAACTAGAGGGCCCATTGGAAGTTCTAATAAGCCCTACCTTGACTAATGACTAGATAGTAAAAAAAATTAAGAGAAGAAGAACCCAAAATCCCAGGGTGGCTTTTCAGAATTATCTTCAAGAAAAAACGGCTTTTATGCGTTAAAAATGCGCAAATTATGCCTGAAATACTATAAAGCATAACAGAATCAAAACCAGAACAACACCAATTTTATTCTGACAGAAACTCCTTTAACTAAATGTCACAATTCTAAAAATGTGGAGGCCTGGAGAACAGCCCTTGCATTACAGAAGTATGTGCACTGCATTTGAGACATAAGCTGGAACTGGTGATTTCTAGAAGTGATTGTAACTCCTTGGGTTATTAACAATGAAGCAATAATATAAAATGCAGAAACAGCTCTGATTACATTCATGGCCGCAAATCCACGGCTCAGCATTCAGCTATTGATTTGACATTCATCCAGCCAGAAGTATCTCATTGTCCAAGTGTTTTAATAATCTGATTTGAAAATAAAGTACTTTTCCTGCACAGGGCTGAATATGACCTCTTTTGCTTCCTGAAATCAACAGTAATGTCCTTCTAATGCAATCTGGAGGTGAGTGATGAATGTGAGTTGGAGTCTGACAAGGATATTTCGGTCTCAGTTACATAGCGGTTACATAGCACATACTACAAGGTACACAGACTTCTACAAACACTGATAATGTTCATTTGCAAAATTTGTGTTTATCAGATAGGGGTTCCAGCTAATTGTACAATGCATTCAGAGCGTTTCAGATCCTTTCTTTTTTTTTCAAACTTTGTCACCTTGCAGTCTTGTGCTAAAATAAATTAAAAAGTTAAAATCTGCACTCAATACCCCAGAATGGGAAAGTGAAAACAGAATGTTGGAAATCTTTGCTAATTTATTGAAAGTGAAAACTAAAATCTTGCATTGACATAAGTATTTAGACCCTTTACTCAGGACTTAGTTGAAGAACCTTCGGCAGTGATTACCGCCTCCAGTCTTCTTGGGTATGATGCCACACGGTTTGCACACCTGGATTTGAGGATTTTCAGCCATTTTCTCTACAGATTCTCTCAAGCTCTGTCAGGTTGGATGGGGACCTTTGGAGGACAGCCAGTTCCAGGTGTCTCCAGAGATGTTAGATCGGGTTCAGGTCAGGGCTCTGGCTGGGCCACGCAAGGATATTTACAGAGTTGTCTTTAAAGGGAACCTGTCACCTGGATTTTGTGTATAGAGCTGAGGACATGGGTTGCTAGATGGCCGCTAGCACATCCGCAATACCCAGTCCCCATAGCTCTGTGTGCTTTTATTGTATATAAAAAACGATTTGATACATATGAAAATTAACCTGAGATGAGTCAGAGCTTGAAAATATGACTCTTCTCTGGTCACACAAGTAAGATATGACTCTTTTATGTTCATTTGCATATGTATCAAGTCTTTTTTTTTCCACAATAAAAGCACACAGAGCTATGGGGACTGGGTATTGCGGATGTGCTAGCGGCCATCTAGCAACCCATATCCTCAGCTCTATACACAAAATCCAGGTGACAGGTTCCCTTTAAGCTACTGGCTGTGTGCTTAGGGTCATGATCTTGTTGGAATGTGAATCCCCGGCCCACTCTGAGGTCCAGAGCACTCTGGTTTTTATTAATAATATCTCTGTATTTGTTCCATTCAACTTTCCCTCAACTCTGACAGCCTCCCTGCCCAGCCGCTGAAAAACACCGCCACAACATGATTCTGCCAACACCATGCTTCACTATAGGGATGGTGTTGGGCAGGTGATGAGCAGAGCCTGGTTTTCTGAAGACATGACGCTTAGAATTAATGCCAAAAAGATCAATCTTGGTTTCATCAGACCAGAGAATCTTGTTTCTCACAGTTTGAGAGATGTTTTTCCTTAGATGTTTTTTATAAACTCCAGGCAGACTTGCATGTGTCTTTTACTGAGGAGAGGCTTTTTTCTGGCCAGTCTACCATAAGGCCCAGATTGGTGGAATTTTGTAGTGATGGTTGAAATTCTGAAAGTTTCCCCCATCTGCACACAGGATCTTTGGAGCTCAGTCAGAGTGACTATTGGGCTCTTGGTCACCTCTCTTACCCAGGTACTTTTTCCCCAATTACTTAGTTTAGTAGGGTGACCAGCTCTAGGAAGAGTCCTGGTTGTTCCAAAAATCTGCACTTTAAGAATTATGGAGGCCTCTGTGCTGTTGGGATCTTTCAGTGCAGCAGAATTGTTTTTGTCCCCTTCTCCAGATCTGTTCCTCCACACAATCCTGTCTCTGAGTTCTACAGGCAGTTCTCCCTTCCTCCACTTGGTTTTTGCTCTCTTATGCATTGTTAGCTGTGAAGCCTTATACAGACAGAGGTGTGTTTTTGTAAAGCATGTCCATGCACCGGTGGATCCAATCATGGTGTAGAAACATCTCAAAGACGATCAAGAGAAATTGAAGGCCCCCAGAGCTAAATTTCAAGTGTCACAGCAAAGGGTCTGAATACTTATTTTCTTGCAAAATTTAAGTTTTTCCTTTTTTATTTATATTAATTTACAAAAATTCTCTTCTCACTTTCTTATTATGGGTTACTGAGTGCAGAATGATGGGGGGAAACCTTAGCACAAGGCATAATAAAATGGGAAAAAAAAGTGTAAGGATCTGAAAACTTTCTAGATGCATTGTATGTCCCTTATGTATTCAAGCATAAACTGTTATTTCTGAAACCCATACTACCATAGTACCAGTGTTTCCTGCAACAATTGGGACAGTACCCTCAATAAGTGAAATGGAGGTATACATAAAAATGTTTTAATTGCCTCAGTTCTTTAGCATAGAATTTATCATGTGCAGTTAGTATTGGGTGTTCAGTTTTTCTTGATTTTAATATTTTTGTGTATTTGTTAATAAAAAGAAGCTTTGCTATAGCCTTCTAGGTTCTTGTAGTGTTTTTTTTTCTTGTTATTAATCCTAATCAGAGGCATAACTATCATAGCGGCAGACCATGCGACTGCTATGGGGCCCAGGGCAAGAGGGGGCCCAGTCTTAGTTGGGATTATCTCCTCATCTACTGAAGGTGAAAACTTGGTCAGGACTCTACCCTCTAAAGGAACAACTTTTAGCAAATGAGGCAGTGAAAATAAATGGCCCAAGGGTCATTGAAAAGGGTTTAGGCAGAAATCCTTCTGTCCCGTGTGGGGGGCTTGGTTTAATCTTTGCTATGGGGCTCTTACTTTTCTATGTACACCACTGATCCTATTTATAAGAAATCCTCCAGTTTGACCACAGGAACCATTGCTGTGATCTGCAGTGATCAGCTGTAATCTGAGGGATGAGCCTAGAAAGAAGTGATCAGTTTCCCTGCAGCACCACCTCAGGTAAAATGAAGAATTACACAGTCCCTATTGAAATCAATTTGCTGTCTACGTAATAGAGAAATGTGCCGGATCCTCCAGAATGAGAGATTGACTTTATAGCCACTTTCTAGTCCAGCTTCCAGATAAGGATATGAAATAGGGACTACCCTCTCAATTCATTCTCTGCTGCGGCAAACTTAAAATTGACACCTTACACAATAAAAGGTATTAAAAAGGTAAAATTTCAGTTGGCGCAAACTTTGCATTCCATGCATTAGATGTCAAGTTAACATTTGCTACATCTGCAACTAGAAATGCTGATGGCATGTGGTGAAGAGTCTAGTCACACTGCTAAAGTTCTGCTTTAAAGAGACCCTGTCCCCACTCCTGACATGTCTGCTTTAGTAACTACTTGCATTCCCCATGTAAGAACAATTCTGAAGCATCTTCTCTTATGTCTCTATGTTATTCTATTGCTTTATTACTCCTGTTAGAAGTTATGAATGAATTACTAGCAGTTTGCAATGAAGGTCCTGATGGGTGTTACCAGTTAGGTGTGTGTCTCTGCACAGTCTGACTCTATCCTAGCAGTGCTGCCAGTGTCAGACCGTTCAGAGATACCCTCCCAACTGGTAACACCCATCTGGACCTTCATTACAGACTGCTAGTAATTCATTCATGACTTCTAGCAAGAATAAACAATGAATGACACATCATAGAGTCATTAGAAGAGATGCTCTAGAATTGTTATTACATGGTGAATGCAAGGAGTTCCTGAAATGGACATGTCAGGAGAAGGGACAGGTCCTCTTTTTAAGGGCTTCTGTTGCCGCTTTCAAAATGTCCTGTGAAAAGTGTTGAGCGAACTTCTGTTTTCAAGTTTGGCGTACAAGGTTTGGGTTCGGGTTATCTAAGAATTCCTTTATGGATTCCACTACCACGGACCATGAGTTATGATCCTTGGTAGTGGAATCCATAATGCAATTCTTAGATAGCCCAAACCTGAACTTCGTACGCCAAACTTGAAAACAGAACTTCGCTCATCTCTACCTGTGAGGGCATATATATGACTAGGCGTTATTTCCTTGACAGTAACAAGTGATTGTGCTGGGATTCTAATTATAAATTGCTCGCCATTTCAAAAAGGGGATGTCAAGATGCGATAATCCCTTTGAGTAAAACTCTGTAAATAAAGTGAAATGTTTATGAAGTTGACAAGTCTGCAAAAATAAAATTATTCAGATTTTTTTACATCATAACTCTATCTTGTTCCCGAAGCCAAAGCATTCCTCAATCTCATATTCAGAATGCATGCAGCAACAAGTGAAAGTCATTTTTCAATTTAGTTTTCAATCTTATTAGAAGGGAATGCAAGGAGGGACAGAATGTTTTATTGAATCCTTTTAGCCTCTAATAGGTAGAGAGAAGCACTTCCACTGCTTTCTAGGGAGTTTCAAGGATGGTCTGGAGGGAGAAGAGTTTAATCCAATGAACTAATCTTTGCTTTGGAGATTAGTGAGATAACACAGAGGGATCAGCAGAATTCAGACAACCCTGAAGCTTTGTCAGCTTTTTTTTTTTGTTTCCTTTCAGCTCAAGAGAGAAGACGTGGAGGCAAAGGCAACACATATTAAAAGGTGAGGGTTACAGTCCTAGAGGTCATGTGCTGAAATGCAAGTATGGAAACGACCAGCTCAGAAAGAGTGGTCGACTTGAAAACTCTTCCCAACCAAAAAGACTAAAGGACAATATATTTGATAAAATAAGTATTTAAAAAAATGGCTACCGTTTATCGGCAAAAGTCTATTTACCAAAATTCTGAAATGAACTTTTATGGCATAGCTTATCGATATGCCATGTGTCCCAGATAGAAATATTACTTTAATGCATAAAGTGGCAAGTTTAGGTTTATCACATCTGTATAGCTCATAATGCCAAAGAAGGACTTCGCACACCTGGTCCACCGGGTATCAAACTGACCTATCCTCAGGATAGGTCATCAGCATCTAATCGGTGGGAGTCCAACACCCGAACCCCAATGATTAACTGTTTAAGGAAGTCGTGGTGCTCACTGAAGCCTCCTCCTCCTCACAGCTTACCAAGCACAGTACCCTTTATTAAATGGAACTGAACTGCTCCTAGGCCTTGTGACAGATGAACATGACGTCACTGCTTATGGAGCGCTGCAGCCTCTTCGAACAGCTGATCCGTCGCGATGCCAGGAGTGGGACCCCCGACAAAGTCATATTGCTGACCTATCCTGAGGATAAGCCATCAATATGAAAATCCTCTAAATACCCCTTTAAGTCCTGCTTACTGCTCTGGGGTGGCTGGTTTCACAGGCCACTGACTTGGAAAACTGTCAAAGAGAAAGTAACCCTGGTCTAAGGTAAGCTGTGTGAAGGCTGCCGCTTCTTCAAATAGCTGATCGGCGAGCGTCTCGGATTTTGGACAGATACTGTGTAAAAAAAAAGTCTAAAAACTCCTTTAACAGATACAGTGTTTCAGCAAACTTTAACTTGATTTTTTTAATGGGTTTTGTTGTGTTAAACTAAATCCATCACCAATTTTATTTCTGCCAGTTAAAATCAGATAATAAGTAACACGTCTCCTTTTTCTACGTATTTGTTTTTATTTTCTGTTGGCAGATTTATTTCTTCTATTTCCTGAATATGATTATGGGGGCGGCCATCTTGCCTGATTTGTTCTTAACAGCATTTATAATGTATTAAGAAAATTGCTTTACGGCAGCCCCATGGGCCATAGACACAATGGTCAGGAGGGGACCTCAGTGACTTCTATGGGAGAGTTTTCTAGGCACGCTTTGTGACCTGTGCAGAGGTCATTGTACAAGGAAAGAAGAGATAAGCTCTGACAATCACCTATTGTGAATGGTGGATCCTGTCTTATCTTTACATAGAGGTGATATCATTACAGGCAGGTTTAGAATGACAGATAAGCAGGTAACTGCAGTAAAGTGATCTGTGCAGACCAAGAGTTGGCGGCTATTATTAGGCTTAGTGGCCAGTGTGTGGATTTAATGTTTTTTTTTGTCTAAATATAGCTATTTACATGGAAACTAAATAAATAAAATAACTTCATAGTAAAAAAATAAAAAATGTTAAACATAAAAAACATGATTTAAACAATAGAGGTCATTTTCTGATGACACACTCCCTTTAAGTGTCCGGTTGAAATCTGCTACATCTGAATGGCTAATGCCATCAGTTGAAGTTTTCTACATCTGTATAGATGATGCCATCAGTATGCATAGCAAATTGGGGTAAAGACACCGGAATACACCTGAAATTGAAAACAATGGCTGGAATAATAGAACTGCGTGAATCATCTGCCTCGTTAGAGTTTCTATCTCCTGTTGGCTCCTCGTTCCTTGACAATATAGCTAAAAAAACAACTCAACAATTCAAGTTTTTCTTAGGAGGGATGTTGTTCTTTCAGACCTCTTATTAACCCAGCTGTGCCCATGAGACCCTCGGGAGGCGATGCTAATGAAACGCATGTATATATAAAAAAATATAAAAAACTGCTACACGTCTTATTATTTTCCAACCTCTTCAGTGTAACGCTAACTTTTCATTTAATGAAACGTGAAGGCAGCTGCAATAATCTCTGTCCGCACAACGAGGAAACACATACAACAACTACTCCGTACAAAATCAAGTGGGGAGCTATGTAAAGAAAGAAAATATGCTTTAATGTCCTTTTTTTTTACATAGAGAAGTGCCTCTACCAGCTGTGATCTCACTTCACATTATCCAGCAATTAATTGCGCCTTAATCCGCTGCTTCATTCAAAGTCCTGAGATCAGATCGGTCAGCGAGGGTGTTTGAGTGACAGAGGCAACTTTGTGGTTGTAATTCAGATGCCTTTTTTTTCCCCCTATTTTTTTTTAATTTTCTCTATTGTTTTGAATTTCCGAACGTCGCTGCTCGTCGTCGGGACCAGGCTTTTTAATCAATCACCTAGATAATCAAGTGTCAGCGGCTATCTGCTCTGTGTAATTACTTTTGCAATTAAAAATCAACCTCGAGTCGACTGGTCTAATTAGAGGGTTGAACAGATTTTCGCCGAGATTGATTTTTTAATAAATATTGACTTAGGATGCCATAATCCCAACACATTCCTTCATTTTCTTTGTACCAAAAATCAAACAAATGGTAGAATTAACGAGATGAGACGGATTCTGATCACTTCAAAGGGTTTTCTTTTTATTCTTTTTTACATATGACACCCAAGCTGTTCAGAAGCCTGGCTTATCTCATGCTAATTTAAAGAAAGGCAGGCCAATTCTGGACCCTAATCATGAATATATTAAAGGGCCCAAATCTCTTCTTCACACATTAAAAGGTAATGTGCAAGTGAAAGTAGTAGACTTCAGATTTGCATTACTGTAGGTGTCATAGATTTAAATAACCCTGCATACCATCGAGGCATGGTATGGAGTGTCACTGCCTTCAATAAGCAAACATGCCCAAAGGGTCCATTTACATGGACGTAACAAGGGCCTATTGACAATAAAAAGATGAGGGCTCATTTTAAAGGCCTTATAGACAGGTCGATGGAAAGTGCATGGGGATGAATGATCATTGCTGTGATTGTTTGCTCCCATATACATTTACATTAGTATCTGTGCTGCTAACCATGAATGATCATGTCACAAATAAGCAATTGGTCATTTGTAAGTTGATCACTGGTCCATTCACAAGGGCCAACCACCAAGAAAGAGTTTTTGTACAAATGTTCATTTCCAATAATTGAGCCCAATCACTGGATCTTGTACAAGGGCCCTAAAAGTACCATTAGACGTGTTGCTTTAGCCACACATCACAACTAATTGCAGGGATGCACCCAGACTTCCTACTTAAGGGGGTTGTCTCATCTCAGACAATGGGGACATATCGCTAGGAAATATCCCCATTGTCTTATAGGTGTGGGTCTCACCACTATCGAGACTGGATCCCCGAAAGTGAGGGAGGATGGACTGCGCATGCACAGCCGCCCTCCATTCATTTTCTATGGGGTTGCAGAAAATAGGCGAGCGCCGGTGGCCGGTCATGCATGGTGCCCTCCCATTCAATTCTATGGGGAGAGCCCTTGTTGGTGACCGGACCGGAGTCTTCCAGCCACCACTTTGCAGGGCTCCGTTCCCGATATAGATGCGGGTTCCAAAGGTGGAAGCAGCACCTATAAGACGTTGGCTAACCAAATGAATTCTTCTTTGGGTGTTCATTAAGTGTTAGGGTACTGCCACACATGCAGGAGAAGTGGAATCTGTCCTTATATGGTTTTCTAGGAGTTCAATATTGATAGCTCATAGTGATGGAAGAATATCGGCCGGGAAGTTTCGCAAACGCACGTTCGCGATCAACAAATGTTCGGGAACCGCTCGTTCGTGGGGGGGGGCCACATTCACTTTAATGGCAGGCGAACCTGAAAAACCTTCAGGTCATATTTGCAGCCACCAAATACTAGAAGTGCACAAATAGTCCCACAACATGGACAGTAGGACATACCAGACGGGGATCAATGGCAAAAATTCCCACAAAAAATATATATTTTAATCAGGGGCCATTTTTATGCGCCTTAAAGGGAAACACTCCAAAAATGTGCCCTGCTGGAGCCTAGAAGAATTTTATTTTAGGCCACGGGAGTACGGGCCCCAAAAATTAGGCATTCACCTGACAGAAAATAACAAGTGATTATGTCGCTGGAGCTTTATTAGGCGGTCAGTGGATAACAATTTTACTGCAGGCCAGTGGAGTACAGGGACCAAACATTAGGCATTCACCGGACAGAAAAGGACAACTGATTATGTGGCTGGAGGTATATTAGACGGTCAGTGGATAACAATTTTACTGTAGGCCAGTACAGGCCCCAAAAATTAGGCATTCACCTGACAGAAAAGAACAAGTGAACATGTGGCTGGAGGTACATTAGGTGGTCACTGAATAACAATTTTACTGTACGACAGTGGAGTACAGGCCCACAAATTAGGCATTCACCTGACTAATCAGAACAAGTGATTATGTGGCTGGAGGTATATTAGACGGTCAGTAGATAACAATTTTACTGTATTCAAGTACAGGCCCCTAAAATTAGGTATTCACCTGACAGAAAAGAACTTGTGATTATGTAGCTGGAAGTACATTAGGCAGTCACTGGCTAAAAATTTTACTGTAGGCCAGTACAGGCCCTAAAAATTAGGCATTCACCTGACAGAAAAGGCCTTTTATGATGCTGTTTAAACATAAGACAAGGACCATTCTTTGTTCTGGGTAGTGGCGGATATGTGTGGGCTGGCATGAGGAAATTCTATTACACGTTGTCGTCACAAGTGTTGAATTCCTCTGAGATCCATGCCATTTTTAGAAATGTGAGGTAGTCCACACTGTCGTGAGCTAGGCGAGTGCACTTATCGGTCACGATCCCTCCTGCTGGACTGAACTGTCCTTTCAGACAGGACACTTAAAGAAGGGCAAGCCAAGAGTTTCATAGCAAATTGTGCCAGCTCTGGCCACAGGACAAGCCTGCACACTCTGTATTCCAGGGGCTCCTCGCTTCTCAGAGTGTCCACATCAGGACGTTACCCCAATGTAGTCGGACACCTGTCAGTCTAGGTGTTCCCTGAGGCTGGATCCGGAGGGCGGCTCTCGATGAATTGGTTGCAAGAATGATCTCATATCCGAAGTGACTAACACATCTTCAAACCACCCTCTTCTTGCAGGCGCAGTAGGATTGGTACCCGCACCTGTTTCTCCGTGGGTGGAAATTCCTCTGCCAGCACGTGTGTCATTTTGCCCTGTTTCAGCATGCTCAGCAGATTGGCACCATTGTCGCACACCACTTTACAAACTGTCAAATTGAGCGGGGGTTAGCCACTGATCGGCCTGTGACTGCAGAGCTGAAAGCAGTGCAGGACCGGTGTGGCTCTTGGCTTCCAGGCACAACAGCTGCAGCACAGCATGAGAATGTCTAACCTGGCACGTAAAATAGGTTCTAGGGAGATTTGGGGGTACAGTGGAAGAGGGGGTAGCAGTGGAAATGGAGGAGTCAGCCAGGAGGAGGAGTCAGCCAGTTGAGTGCAGAGAGTGTGGCTTCGTGGGCTCTGATGGTGTTGCTCCCACTGGACTTGGTAATGGGATGCCAGGTGCCTAGGTGAGTGTTGGGCTTACCGTGACTTATGCGTTGACAGCACAGGCTGCAGATGGCAACACTATTATCAGCAGCTGACATGTTAAAAAAAGCCCACACTGCCGGGCCATGTGCCGGGGTGCTGGGAGCGCAAGATGTGGTGGATGGCTTGCTTCAGATGTATTTGCAGTCTGCATTTTGCCTACTGTGCACTGTGAGTTCTGCATGCTTCTCCTCACTATCTGCTGCTCTGTCTCTCCCTCTGAACTCTCCTCCTCTTCATTTCTTGTGGGCACCCATGTGACATCCATCAACACGTCATTATCGTCACCTTCACCACCACTGACATTAGAGATCTCGGAGTAGGCAGCAACAGCGGGGACCACCCTTCTTGGGCTGATCTGGGTACTTTCGTCAGACCGCTGGGTGGCAGCCGTTGCTACCTCCTCTTCCTCATCCGATGCCAAGAATGGCTGCTCATCGGTAAGGTCTGGGAATGGATGGGAAAATAATTTATCAACTGAAGTGGCTATGGTGGTGGTGGTGTCTTTGGGGGTGCACACAGCAGAGAGTGAGGAGGGTGCTGATAGATTGGATGAGGAGGGTGCTGAAGCGGAAGGCTGAGTGAGCCACTCAACCAACTCTGGTGCATCCTTTGATGTAACCACACGCACTTTCTGCAACTTCCCACTTAGGCTCCGGCCTGGTGCACCTACCCGACCCCTACCACCCCTGCGGAACAGCCTGCCTCTTCCTCTGGCTTTCATTTTCAAAATGACCTTGTGCCAAAGTCCCTAGAGAAGAGACGTATTTGTGGAAGCAGGTATATTGCAGGCCTCAATCAGAATATGGTGGAAGCCGGTATATCGCACCCCTCAATCAGTATTTTGTGAAAGCAGGTATATAGAACCCCTAAATCAGTATTTTGTAAAAGCAAGTAAATCGCACCCCTCAATCAGTATTTTGTGGAAGCAGGTATATAGCACCCCTCAATCAGTATTTTGTGGAAACAGGTATATATAACACCTAAATCAATATTTTGTGGAAGCAGGTATATCGCACACCTCAATCTGTATTTGGTGGAAGCATGTACTGTATGTCAAACACCTTAATCAGAATTTTGTGAAAGCAGGTATATCGCACCTCTCAATCAGTATTTTGTGGAAGCATGTATATAGAACCCCTTAATAAGTATTTTGTAGAAGCAGGTACTGTATATCCCACCCCTCAATCTGTATTTTATGGAAGCAGGTATATCGAACCCTTTAATCAGTATTTTGTGGAAGCAGGTATATCGCACCCCTCAATCTGTATTTTGTGAAGCAGGTATATCAAACCCCTTAATCAGTATTTTGTGTAAGCAGGTATATCACGCCTCTCACTCAGTATTTTGTGTAAGCAGGTTTATCGCACCCCTCAATCAGTATTTTGTGAATGCAGGTATATCGTACCCCTAAATCAGTATTTTGAGGAAGCAGGTATATAGAACCTCTTAATCAGTATTTTGTAGAAGCAGGTATATCGCACCCTTCAATCAGTATTTTGTGGAAACAAGTATATAAAACACCTGAATCAATATTTGGTGGAAGCAGGCATATCGCACCCCTCAATCTGTATTTTCTGGAAGCCGGTGTATCCCAGACCTCAATCAATATTTGGTGGAAGCAGGTATATCACACCCCTTAATCAGTATTTTGTGGAAGCAGGTATATAGAACCCCTAAATTTATATTTTGTAGAAGCAGGTATATCGCACCCCTAAATCAGTATTTTGTGGAAGCAGATATATAGAACCCCTTAATCAGTATTATGTAGAAGCAGGTATATTGCACCCCTCAATCAGTATTTTGAGGAAACGGGTATATAGAACACCTGAATCAATATTTGGTGGAAGCAGGTATATCTCATCCCTCAATCTGTAATTTGTGGAAGCAGGTATATCAAACCCCTTAATCTGTATTTTGTGGAAGCAGGTATATATCGCACCCCTTAAGCTGTATTTTGTGGAAGCAGGTAAATCAACCCCTTAGTCAGTATTTTGTGGAAGCAGGTATATCACACACCTCAACCTGAATTTTGTGGAAGAAGGTATATCAAACCCCTTAATTAGTATTTTGTTAAAGCAGGTATATCGCACCCCTCAATCAGTATTTTGTGGAAGCAGGTATATAGAACCCCTTAATCAGTATTTTGTAGAAGCAGGTATATCCCACCCATCAATCTGTATTTTGTGGAAACATGTATATCGAACCCCTTAATCAGTATTTTGTGGAAGCAGGTATATTGCACCCCTCAATCTGTATTTTGTGGAAGCAGGTATATCAAACCCCTTAATCAGTATTTCCTAGAAGCAGGTATATCGCACATCTCAATCAGTATTTTGTGGAAGCAGGTATATCTCACCCCTCAATCTGTAATTTGTGGAAGCAGGTAAATCAACCCCTTAATCAGTATTTTGTGGAAGCAGGTATATCACACACCTCAACCTGAATTTTGTGGAAGAAGGTATATCAAACCCCTTAATTAGTACTTTGTGAAAGCAGGTATATCGCACCCCTCAATCAGTATTTTGTGGAATCAGGTATATAGAACCCCTTAATCAGTATTTTGTAGAAGCAGGTATATCCCACCCATCAATCAGTATTTTGTGGAGACAGGTATATCAAACCCCTTAATCTGTATTTTGTGGAAGCAGGTATATCAAACCCCTCAATCTGTATTTTGTGGAAGCAAGTATATCAAACCCCTTAATCAGTATTTTTCTAGAAGCAGGTATATCGCACACCTCAATCAGTATTTTGTGGAAGCAGGTATATCGCACCCCTCAATCAGTTTTTTGGGGGGCAACAGGTATATCACACCTGTTGCAAACTAGTTGTTCCAATAACGCTTGTCCCTTTATATACCTGCGGTATTGCAGCAGCACCGCACACAACTGCTGCACAATACAAATGCACTATAATATACTTTGTATGTTAGAAAGTATATTATAGGTATGTCACACCCCTCAATCAGTTTTTGCAATTAGTTATTCCAATAGCGCTTGTTCCTCTATATAGCTGCGGTATCGCAGCAGAGCCGCACACAACTGCTGCACAGTACAAATGCACTATAATATACTTTCTGTGTTACAAAGTATATTATATCACACCCCTCAGTATATCACACCTATCGATAGCGTACCTATATCAGTTCTTAAAAGGACTTTTGTGGCCCTATTAGCTAGCAAAACACAGAATGTAAAATGGCTGCTAGATTAGGGTTCTGTTATAGGGTAGGGGTGTGTCCATGTTCTGAAATGTCTCAATTGGCTGTCCTGTCCCACTTGATGGATGTGTCATGGGTCGATATTTGGCGCAATGCAAAAGAATATGGTGCATGCGAACATCGCCATATGTTCGCATGTTCGGCGAATCGCGAACGAGCAAAGTTTCCCGCGAATCGACCGCCGGGCGAACCGCAAGGCCATCTATAATGGCCTATCCTCAGGATAAATCATCAATATCTGATCACTGGGGATCCGACTCCCAGGACCCCCGTCGATCAGATCTGGTAAGCACTGCGGCCTTTTCCTAGACCAGTAGTGTCACGTTCATTGGTCATAAGTGCAGCTCAATTCCATTCAAGTGAAGAGGCCTTGGCTGCAATACCAATAACAGCCACTATACAATGTATTGCGCTGTTCAGCCTCAAAAACAGTTGATCAACAGGGGTCCAAAGAGTCACACCCCAACCAATCAGATATTGATGTCCTACACTAAGAATAGGTCATCATTATTGAACTCCTGAAAAAAACCTTTGTTTCCTTTTATGATCCACTTCTGATTTTGGTTTCAAAAACTACATCCAAAAGCCTTCATGTGTGGCTGTACCCTGACCCTGTGCTTATTGGAATCAGTGGATATTCCCTGAGTTCAGCAATCATCCATTGTGAATGCCATCACTGCAGCACTTCTATGGTCTGGTTACGAGAGAGACATGATATTGTAAATGCCTCAAGTTGCCCTAATAGTACATATGGAAAGCTGTTAAAGATAAACCATTGCTTTATTTCCAATATAGAGCATCTGAAACCTAACCATCGCAGATGTTAAGACTAGATATCCACTTTCACTTCATGAATTGCCCGTTTTATTAATAGCATTTCAAAGGCAGCGTTTAAAGATACAATAACTTTGTTCTTGCACTTCAAAAACCCATATCCTTAAGATGATGAGACACCCTTTTGATGAAATTGGCAAAGAATCAGTATTGGACACGACTCGGATTCCTCGATTCCACTCATTGTAGTTGTGCTTGTAACAGCAAACTTTAGTTCACTGGGATATCCTGTAGACTAGAAAAATGTGGGGCACAGGCAAAAGGATGGCTTAAAATGACTAAAAATAAGCATGACTTACCAGTTGCATTGCCCGCCGTTCTAGCACTGTGGGCTGGTCTTTGTTTACAGGGCTGCAGCGCTGACATCACGCCGACATGTGGCCACTCCAACCAATCACTGGCCTCAACATTGAAGGCCATGCCCTGTCCATGCCCCACATTTTCCTAACAGGACAACCCCCAGCCTTATATAGAACTTTATAATTTCACATATAATATTGATTCCCCAAGTTACAATATGAATTGGATCCAGGATGACCATAAAACTTGAAAATATTGCAATTGGTCTATATGAAAAACTAGTAAAATATTTCAAAGTAAGAAAACAATGAAGTTTGAAGACACATCATCAGATTATTAACATTAGATGCTGAATACACTCACAATGACCCTCTTGGCCACCTGTTTCTCTTGCATTACCTTGAGGCAATATTAGTTTGGACCAATACTATTTTGTTTGTTTGATCCTCCCACTGTATATTATTCACTTATAGACCATTGTCCAGCCTCGGCTGTTCAAGCCTCGTAGTCATTTTTAAATAGGGGGACTCTTTCAGCACCCTGTCATTTACTTCAGGTTTACTTGAGCCCTTGGATATGTAATAGAGGTTATTCCTTGGTTTATCATATAGATATAGCAGGATCTAATTGAATATGGCCCATTGTCAGTCATTGTATACGTGTGGAAATTAGGTGGCACCTTAATATTGACTCCCTACTGTATGTATTTAATGTACTTTATAAGTATTTACATAAAGCTATATTTTTTTATGGGATAGAAATAGATGCTGGAAGCCATAAATCCTCCTGTGAAGGACAATAGCTTCTTCAGGTTGCACAGTGGACCAGAAAAATAAAATGGAGCTGCCCCCATTGTCCTAGTGAGGCGAAAAGCAGCACAGATCATGCAGTAACTCGTTGTACTGTAGAGAGGTGCTACTAGAAAGTCAATCACTACCTGCACTACAATAACAGAGATTTATTGTCCAGTGAAATGCCTATGCTGGTTGGTTGGATCTTCTGGACAAGGGAAGGGGGTAAAATTGCATAAAGTAATAATAAACCTAATAGTCACTTGTTAAATTGTCCAGCATTCCAGTGCCACCACTCCGCTACTTTCTATCGAGCTTTGTTTATTGGCAGCAGTGGTGATGGACCTGTCTACACACGTACTGGCTGTAGCCAATCACTGTCCTCGGCGTTCTGGTGCCCCACAGAAGGAACAATGGTCAATTTAACAGATAAGTATGGGGCTTTTTTATTATTTTATGCAATTTTCCCCCTCGCCTTTCGCTCTCCTTTTTCAGGCTAGGATCACATCTCTGTTGCGTGCTCCAGTAAATTGTTCCATGAGTGGAACAGACTAATGGAGTATACTGCGTCGGACACTGGCCGGCTTCTTCCGACCCTAACTCACTATAATGGGATTTGGTGTGTTTGCAGAGTAAATGTTGACTTTCTGCCAGAGAAATACAGCAGTATTTTCCCGTCAGAAAGTCGGCATTTATGACAGAAACCCACCAGATCCCTTCATAGTGAATGGGGATCTGACGTGGCCTGGTGGAGTCCAGCTATGCCAGATACTGTGTAAACGGTGTGTTCCTCTGATAGAACAGTCTTCTGGAGCACACAACGGAGATGTGAACGAAGCCTTAGCCACTTAAGTCCTCTACTTTCTGATGGTCCCTTTACACGGGGCAATGTAAAAGCAGATTGTTGGGAGGGAAGCATTACTTCCCAATAATCTGCTGATCACCAGCAGAGGAGACCAGTGCACCGATCTCCTCCAGATCCTCCAGTTTTGGGAGGAGTGATTGCTAATGCTATCGCTCTTCCCCATACTGTCTCGTGTTTCCCGGCAGCAGATCGTGTTTACACGGCACAATCTGCCACTGGGAAACCATGATCTTTTGTGTTGCACAATTACCCGGTGAACAAGCTTTTTGCTTGATGAATAATGAATGTTACTAGTAACCAGGGGCGGATTGGCCATAGACCCAACAGGGAAATTTCCTGGTGGGCCAATGCCCCAGGGGGCCATCCAAGCCCTCCTTTCTGCCGCTGACCGTGTACATAATGAGCTCTCAATAGAAATTAACGCTGTGAGAATTAGGTACTTTGCACATGTCCGTCTGAACTCAACTACTGTGGCTCACACCTCCTAAGCCTCCTGCTCCATAGACAACTGGAGGAGGAGGACAGAAGATGGTAGCTACTGATGGCCTTTAGTTCCCAATATTTTCTCCATTTTCAAGTGCTAATCCTTTCAGTAATTTGCTACATGTTAATCGGGTCATTGAGGTGATTACAGGATTAGCTATAGTCAACACACAGCTAAGCATATGTTTAAAAGTCACAAATTAGAACCTTCAGATAGAATCCAATTAACTCCCACTGCTATTGTATTGTTTTAAGAAGACAAAGAAAACTATTTGGGCTCCAATTACATGGTGGAGCCTCCGTTCACTTCCTGGCTACTGCTGTAAACATTGGGGCAGATTTACTAATACCATCTAAGATTTAGACCTTGTATCCTCTTACACAGGCAGCTATCAAAAATACACAAGTCGGTCTGTACTTTTTTTTTAAAGAGAAGCAGTCCTCTCTCCTGACATGTCTTTTTTTAGTAATTGCATGTAATACTGGGTTGCTGTGATTTTCAAGTAAGTTTAATTCTAATGTATCGATTTTTTCTGTAATTTTGTTATTCCCCATGTAATAATTCTGGAGCATTTATTCTTATGACTCTGATGTGCCATTCCTGTATTACTCCTGCTAGAAGTTATAAATGAATTACTAGCAGTTTGCAATAAGGGCCAGATGGGTGTTAACAGTTGGTATGTGCGTGTGTGTGGTTGGGGGGGTCCCTGCATAGTCTGCCACTATTCAATCAGTGCTGCCAGTGTCAGATCGTGCAGGGACACACCCCTAACTGGTGACACCCATCAGGACCTTTAAACTGCTAGTACAGTGGTCCCTCAAGTTACAGTATTAATTGGTTCCAGGACGACCATTGTATGTTGAAACCTCTGTACGTTGAGTAATCGATTCCAGAGCCCTAAAATGTCATCCAAGATAAGAGAAAATGAAGATTTAGGAAAAGTAAGCAGATAACTAAGACAAATAAAACAAGTCCTTACATATAACAATCAGGAATAGCTGCTAACTAGCAACTAATACAGCTATTGTACCAGAGAAGGGGCCTTGATTGGTTGGATCTGGGTCTAAGGGATTGTATGTTCAGAGTGGCTTCAACTTATGATGGGTCAGAAAAGACTATTGTATGTTGAATATATTGCATCCTGAGGACATTGTATCCTGAGGGACCATTCATAACTCCTAGCAGGAATAATAAAGGAATGGCACAACATAGAGTCATAGGAATTGTTATCACATGGGGAATTTAAGTAGTTACTAAAATGGTGACAGCTCCATGCAAAGTGAAAGGAGGATGAATGATCGTTCTTTTGATCAATGATCATTTGCCCCCCCCCCCCCCATTCACTTTGTGTATTGTTGGCAGCAGATCCCCAGTTTACACAGGTCAATGTATTGCCAACAAACAGAAATTTTAGGAGCCTTGTGAAAGATGTGATAACCTGACAAAGAAGCATTTTGCCCATTTTTCGGGTGATCGGTGACGCGTTTAACACACAGAAATTTGTTTGCGATAACTGTACCGATCCTGGTAATTTGTGAAAGGCCCCTTAGATTAAATCATCAAAAGATGCACTTGATTTATCAAAATGGCTGATGCTGGATAAATTAGGTAATCTTTAGACTGTCTTATTGGTTGGCTTACTAGAGTTTTGCGCTAAAATTCAGGTACAAGCTTGGTGCACAGCACAGTCGCAACTTAATGGGTTTTCTTTCTCAAACAGCTGATCGGTGTGGGTTTCGGGTGTTGGACACCCACCTATCAGACACTGATGACCTTTGCAGAGGATAGGTAATTAGTATATAAGTCTTCGAAAGCACCTTTAAACCATACCCCTTTGCCACTAAGCCACACCCTTTCCTGATAAGCCACGCCCACTCGTCAAGTGAGCCTTGGCCCTGATGAAGTGAAGTGTCAGGGTGTACTCCCTCACACCGTTGCTCCCTGGGGATCAGTGCAGTTGAAATGTGGAACTGAAGAATGAGTCTGAGGTTAGACATGACCAAGTCTTTTTTTTACAAAGAACTTGAAATACATACAGTAACAGCAGACTTTAGTGCAATTTTTCTCTAGCACCAGTAAGGATATAGAGGCAGGTTTGTTGGTGGTAATTCAGCACTTAGGTGATACTGGTGATGGGTGGCTTGTCTGTATTCCCTCACCTTACAGCAGTGTCTGTAGATGCAGAAGTGGCTGGTCTCTCTAATGTCTGGAATCTCAAGACTTTACTTACTCTGTGGAGTCTGTAACAGGACCAGGAGCTCGGAAATGTGCTTCCTCTCTTCGTTGAGGCTTCTTAGGAACTCCTTCTCCTGGTAGGAAGCAGGACTAGCCCTCTCCTACCCAGAGGAGATGAACAGATTGATGGTTAACCCTGTTCCTGCCAACCTTTGCCATACTTTTCTGGTAGTAATGGCCAGGATAAAAAACAAACAGTAAAATACATAACATAATAATACACTTTGTAGTTCTTCCAGATCTGCATCGGAGGCTCCGTTTGGGGCGTCCATCACTGAGTTAGTCAAAAATAGCAGAGAGAAAAGTCAAAGATTTAAGCTGAGCACATTAGACCAGCTCAGTGAGACGGACAAAAAAAAAAAAGGAAAAGAACAAACAGCAGGTGGCGCTATACTGATACACTTTATTAAATAACTCAGGTGCTATACAAAATTTTTAATTACATAAAATTACAAAAGTATTCAGATCCAGATGCTGGTTCGAAAAATGTAGAATATGTTTCGTGACGCAGACTACAGCCTATCATCTGCCTAGGGGCTGAGATGGAAGCCACGGGGAATTACGCTCTGCAACTTTGCTGTATTATAGCAATGTTCCCGCCGCTTAAGGGACCAATTCAGCTATTAACACAATGTTAAGGAATTTCTATTCATGCAATTCCCTCCAGTCTTTGCGTAAGTTCACAAAAGGTGAAGCTACATTTTCTAAGGTTTTGACACTCTCCAGACGCCATACCTGGACAATACAAAGTGTATAGACTTGCATTTTGGCAGCGAGAGGGCCCAGAAGACAATGTGATCGTAGCCTTTAACTTGACCTGCAAGGGAGAGGGATAAGATGTGTTACTCATAGCAATAGCCATAAGAATACTTTAAAAAAAAAAAGCACACACATTGCTTCATCTCACTGACTCACTTCTAAAAAGCTCGAGTGCTCCCGCTCTCCCATCGAGTGTATTTACTGTTTGGGTGTTGGAATCATTAAGGAGAAGTATTATTATTTTTATATTTAGTAAGACCCAAGCAAGCAAACACTTCTAGTATGCACAGCGGGCAGAGATGAAAGGCAAACATCTTTTTTTTTTTGTTCCCTTCCCCCAAACAGAGGGAAAAAAAAAACCTTATCTTATTCCCTGATCCTTTGTTGGTTTGAGAAATCACAAGTGCTTCATTCTGGCGGCAAAGTTCAAAGGCGTTTTCTTTTCTAGATAACCCTCTGAAAAGTCTGTGTATCTGCCGAAATATTTTGAAGAACAAGATATCACCGTGACCTGCGTACACCTGCTGCCTCTCTGAAATAGTTTAAGAAGTGGTTCCTATTTGTTTATACTCCTTATCTCTAATGGGCTCCTTCATCGATCCAAGATTAATCGCGTCATAAGGGCTTTTAAAAACCTGAGCGCCGCGGCGTGACTTAGAATCATTCGTTTAGTCAATGCCAAATCATCTTTCGTCTCTTAATACCTGCTGCACAAGATCATATTTTGGGCCTACTCCGTATTTTTGAGGACCTATTCATTTCTATGGATCTGTAAAAAATGGATGGAGGTCATCCGTGTGCTGCCCTCGTTTCCGAATGATAGAACATGTTCTGTTCTTGTCAGTTTTTTGGAGAAGAATGGGCATTTCTATAACAAAACAGCAGCATGCACACGGACAGTCCGTTTTTTGGCGGATTCACAGTTTGTGGACCGCAAAAAAGATATAGTCATTTGCATGAGGCCTGTGTTTAAAGAAGGAACATATCTTATTTATAAATATTGACTCATATAAGGTGGATACATTGTTTTCTACATTCATTAGCATACTGAGAATAAATATCAAAAATAAAAAATTCTGAGTTCTCTTCCAGGCTGCTATACGTGTAAAATACAGAGATGTTTAAAGGGGTTCTTCCAAACATCATATATCATATATCATCTGTACCTCACATGGATCCAGAGATCTCCACATTCATTGCTCCAATTGCTCTGCTAAATTTATTTCCGGCTGGAAGCATAGGGAGCATTTCCTTTCTGCTGCAGCTCTCTCCCTGTAACCGTCACAACTCATAACAGTAGATACAACTGGTGGCAGTTGACTGATGCCACTGAGCATGTGCGTCCACCTTATCGAAGTGGGCGAGAAATAAGGAAAAGTGCAAACAGCAGGTGGCGCTATGTAGATAGATTTTATTGAAAAACTCAGTGGCTAAACTACATTTTTAATTAATTAGTTATTGTGTCCTATAATACGATGTGATAATTTTGAGACTGTGGATCTCTATATTCCTGACTCGGCTCTCTCTTGACCACTCTCTTGGATTAACCATTCTTTATCTGTTTATTGACCTTGGATTGTCTCATTTCCCATTTGCCTTCCATTCTATCGCTAGTAGCTCTCTCCATAGATGATTCTGTTCTGCTGCTCTTAAGCCTATATTACACAGACCAATGCGGCAGACGATTGTCGAGTGGGAAGAGTTCCCTCCTGGCAATCACCTGCTCGCTAGCAGAGGAGACCGCTGCTATTGCATGCAGCGATCTTCTCCACAGTATGGGGAGGAGCGATCACTATGCCATCACTCGTCCCCAAGTTGTATAGTGGTTTGCCGATTAGATTAGACACCACAATCTGCTGCCAGCAAACAATAATTTTTTAACATGTCAAAAGACTTGGATTGCCCAATGGAAGAGCTTTTGCTCATTCATTGGGCAATTGGTGGCAGTATTACACTGCCGAAAAATCATCAGGTGTAATACAGGCTTTACTGTCTCACCTGTATTAGATGTTCTTTCTGTAATAACCTAGTATTGACCTTTCTCTTCATTTGGTTATGCTCTCAAGTCTTGACCAGCTGCTGATGACTCTGCAGATGCAGGGGTTAAATGTTCCTTAGGGTCTTTTAACCAGACTGGCTATTAGAAGGCTATATGTTAAAATAGGTGAGCTATAGTGTTACAAGATCTTTAGAGCGGAGGCCACCGAGGAGTCTAGGCAAATATGATGGTGGCATGTACACCTTTTTTTTACTGACTTGAGGTGGGAAAAAAGGGGATTCAAAGAATGCTGTAGAGGTTGAGGTGCCAAGAGGTGGTAAAGGCTTGGATGTGTGGTAGCAGACTGTGTTGTCAACTTTTTTTTATCTACATATCTACATATACATACATATTTTTATTGAATACATTCTTCTTCTATTCCTACACCATAGGTATACCTCCATCCAATGTGAGGACTCTACCAGTGTGAGCCAGCAGTATCAACTGTGTTTTTAAGTACAGCTGTACTTGATCAACAATGGTGGCCAACCATTATTCAGGATCAGAAAAACATACATAGCAATTGCCTTCCAATGTTCTTCTCGGTGGAACATAAAGGGTTCTACCAAGGCAAGGCTGTGGAGTCGGTAAGCCAAACGTCACACTCCTATTTTTCCAAAACCCGACTCCAACTCTGGCTCCTTCATAAATGTGTCATGTATAAACATGAGTAATTTTTTTATTTTTTATTCATCATCATCAAGTTGGAGTACTTTTCTATTGGCTGCCATTGCACTCGAAACTGACTTTAACTTCACAACGCCGACTCCACAGCCCTGCCCCAAGCTTTTGATTTCTGTGGCCCAATCTGAGTGAAATAAAGACTAGCAAAATATTCATTAATAATTCTTCCGGTATTTAATGTAGAACATTTTTTCTCTGAGTCTTTTTGAAGATTGCCCAGGAAAAACTTCTCCCTCTTCATCCTGCTCTTTGTTCATGGTTTCCACGATCAGAATAACTGGTTTCAGGCCTCTATTTACATACAAAGAATGCTGGAGTAAATAGAAATGAGTAGATTTTAAAAGCTGAATTTTTCTTTTGTTCTGCCAGTTAGTGTTTTCTTTTGAAAAGCAGTATTACAAAAGGTCAAACATGGAACAGATGTACCATATAAAATACAAGCTGATCAAAGCTCAGGTTTAAGAGACAGATATGCTCTAAAATGATGATAAATCAGACCCAGCAGAACAGTGCTAAGCACCAGACAAATGCTGGTCTCCAAGGCTGAGCCTGTAAGGGGAATTCTTGTCAACAAATAAATAACCCTTATTTTAATCGGAGCCTTGTCCTCGTCCAGTTCCCACGTGTCTCTCGGAATCATTTTTCTTCTCGGTCTGTCTCCTTCCTCGCTGCTGTTGAGAAATACAGCAATATTAGACGCTTTACATTTATCAGATCATTTGCGATGTTTCTCATATGATGACAAAATTATGGAATGGGAGGCAATATCGCTTTTTATGTCTCCTAGAGATCGAATCAGGATCGAGATTCGTAACGAAACAGACTTTTTGGATCATAGTATAGAACTGAATGGTTAGAACTCACTCAGCTATAGAGGTGGCGATACCAATATTGTCTCAGGGTAGAGATGAGCAAACTGCTTCTAAAATTCAGAAATTCAAAGCAAATAAAAGGGTTGTCCCATGAATAATATTCTACAGTTTTCAAACCAGCGCTTGGATCTGAATACTTTTGTAATTGCATGTAATTAAAAATGTATTATAGCTACTGAGTTATTCAATGAAATCTAGCTGTATAGCGCCACCTGCTGTTTGCTCTCTTTCAAATTTATTTGTCCAGCTCACTGAGATGGAAGCACATGCTCAGTTCTATCCTTCAACTACCACTAGCTGCAGCATACAGGATGTGTCCTCTGAGAAAGGACACGGCCTCCAGAGCTTCTAGCTTGAAATAAATCTAGCAGAACAATTATATCAATGAATGTGGAGATCTCTGGATCCATGTGAGGTACAGGGCTGGTTCTAGCTTTGTTAGAAAGAGGTTGTGAATGATTTAAATTTTTTACATTAATCATGGGATAACCACTTAAAAAAAAAGAAGTCTGATTCTAATGAATCTTAAATTTTGAGAGACACAGATGTTTCTAGACAATTGGAGCATTTTTGATTCTGGTTCAATTTATTCAGACCTGAATGGAATCGACTAGTCAAATTTTAAGAAATTCTCTTATTTCTAGCCATTGTAATATCCTGATTAGAGGGTGATCCCTGCAGAGGTTCTCACTGATTATCAAAGGGGTTTTCCAGTTCAGGAAAAAGCATTTTCATCTATCCTATTAGGGAATTCTAAGTTAGAAGAGCAGAGAGTGGTTACAAAGAACGTTTCTCTCTGGAGGACCTGTTATGTTCTACATTACCCAGACAAGCCATTTATTTTGTGTAATGCTTCATTTCCCCTCTGGTAGTGCTGTAGGGAAATTGAATACTTACTAACAGGTTTAACACGTTGATAACAGGGTATTGCTAAGGCTCCCAGTGGAAGGACATTTTGCAATCAGCTTGATGTCAAGTGACTCCTCCAGCAAGTAGGAATCATCAAGGTGGGATAACTCATTTCCAAGGTTGTAATGTACTTGATACAAGAGTTTGTATGGCATACTGTAGATACACACCAAACAACAGCTTGGAGGATCCTAGAGAGACTAAGGCCAGCACAGGTTATCTACATCTCCACATTGGACATTCCCTACTTGCTAGAATGGTTCTTTGACAATAAGCTGAATTGGTTCCTTCAGAGATAGACACTCTTTGCAACCTTTATCCTGGGGATCCTGGAGAGGCAACCCACCTCTACTAACTCAGAACTCCCTAATAGGCTGCAGGAAAGTGTTTCAAAAACTGGATAACCCTTCTACGTATTGGAGGAATGTCAAAATGTTCTTGGTTTATAACTAGTGTTGAGTGAGTTTTAGAAAAATTTTATTTGGCTGCTTCGTCGAATTTTAGAAAGAAATTTGCTTCATGAAGAATTACTTCCTCACGAAGCGTATTTCTTTGTAAGTAGCGGGATGAATGATGGGGAACGGCGATTGCGTTCCCCATCATTGAACTCCTCAGATGCCGCGTTCTGAGAATAATAGTGAGGGCTTTTAGGGGTTAATCTGTTAAAAAATATATTAATAATAATAGTCACCTTATCCATTTTAGTGCAAAGAGGCCCCGCTGACATCTTGATTGAAGATCCTGTGCATTGTGCAAGATTTTGCGCAGGATCGTCAATCAAGATGGCCGTGACGGCCTCTTTATGCTCAAATGGATGAGGTGAAATTCGGATCTTAGTCCACTTTGAATACTTCGATTCGCTCAACACTATTTATAACCAAAGTAAAATCCTCAAAACTTCTCAATGTATATATTCTGGCCCAAATGCAGTAACCACAGCCTTTTAGAGATGAAGAGTTGGATCTTCTACTGGACTCTGACTAAAACTGTGTAAGTGGACTTTGGTTAGAGAAGATGTAAAGTTGGTGCTCTAGATATTACTGCAAGTGTAATAAGATAGATGTTACCTTACTTCCCTCTATTTCTCTAAAAAGATCACATGAAAGTACAACGTCTGATCTTCCAAATGCAGGTAGGTCAAATTTCTAAAATGGATAGAGCTGACAGGATTCTGGCTCGGTGAACTCATTTAATATACCTCAGGTCACTTAATGGCTTATGTCATGGACATGGCTTCTTTTCAACACAACTTGCCAGCTGTTCGACCTGTTTGCTGATTCACCAGGTTGTTAATAGTTTGGAGGGTCAACTATGGAAAATAAGAAAAATTTATGATAGACAAGCAGTATTCAATTTTAAAAAAGTACTGCCGGATAATGTAAGATTTATTTTTTTTGGGCAACCACTAGGGAAACATTAAAAAGGTTTTCCTGAGATTCTGATATTGATGAACTATCCTAAGGATAGGTCATCAATATCAGATGGGTGGGGGTCCCACACAGTGGCGTCTCTAGCTTTCAAATTTTGGGGGGGCACACTGGGGGCCAGGACAAAAGTAGGGGGGGGCAACTATAACAACGATATATTTACACAAGTACGCTTAGAAATGCTGCGATACTTTACCCAATACCTAAAACCGCAACAGGGAAGAAAAGTCCTGCTGTCTGTGGTTTAAAAAATAAATAAAAAAAATCACTCAGATTTCAACATGTCCTAGCTGCCTGTGGATGCCACTTTTATAGGGAGGGGGATCTGTGGATGACACTGCTATGAGGGGGGGGGGGGGGGATCTGTGAATGACACTGCTATGGGGGGGGATCTGTGGATGACACATACCGTATATAGCATCTTATGCTATATGTGTCATCCACAGATCCACCCCATAGCAGTGTCATCCCCATTTCCCCCTCTATAACAGTGTCATCCACAGATCCCCCTCTCTATAACAGTGTCATCCACAGATCTCCCTCCCCGCCACTCACAGGAGTGTACATTTGACATTTCTAAACTGTAATCCATATCCTGCAGTAACTTTAACTTTAAATCCCGATTCAGCGGCCGCTCATCTCTACTAGTACCTTAACCTTACACCACTCGACTAGCTTCGGTAACAGGGCCAGGCTACAGCCTACAGGCACTGCCTGTTAGTTGTTACCGAGCGAGTGCTGATTTCTGCAGGTCAGAGGATACGGATTACAGTTTAGAAGAAATGTACACTCCTGTGAGCGGTCCAGACCAGTGGCAGATCCAGAGCCTGGTCTCGGGAGGGGCACTTCCAGATTATTTTCTGTCCGCCGCCACAGAACAAGGGTGCTTATAGAACAGACTACACAGTGTAGAGGTATACTGTATATTGTGTGGCACAGTGTAGCGGTATACTGTACATTGTGTGGCACAGTGTAGCGTTATACTGTACATTGTGTGGCACAGTGTATGCTATATGTGTATAACAAACATATTTCACATGAAAACTTACAGTTACTTGGCTTGGCCCTTGGGGATCTCGGACGCCACTTCACCACATTGGCCGGGGGCTCGGCGGAGCTGATGTTCTGTTTCATCCTAATGAGAAAGATTTCATAATAAGGATTTGGAGAAGGGGCAGAAGGATAGCAGAGCAGGGAGAGGCTGGTGCTGCTACTAGGGGGTCATACCATGGGGGAGTAATAAAGCCCACCATAATGCCCCCCCAGTAGAAATAATTCTCCAATGTGACAGTGCAAAAAATACCCCCCTTGTAATGCCCCAAGTTGAGCTAATGTCCCCCATAATGTGCCAGTATAAAATACCCCTATATAGTGCCCCCAGTAAATGCCTCCATAGTGCTCCTCTCACCCCTTCCTCCTAGTGCCCCCCATAATGTACCAGTATAAAATGGCCCATATATAGTGCCCCAGTAGATGCCCTCAGTGTCACCCATAATTTGCAAGTATAAAATACCCCTTCTTAGGGCCCCCCGTAGAGGACTCCATAGTACTCCTCTCCCCCCTTCCCCATAGTACCCACCATAATGTGTCCCAGTATAAAATGCTACTGTACAGAGCCCCCCATATAAAATACCCCTTCTTTGTGGCCTCAGTAGATGTTCCTATAGTGCCCACCAATAACGTGCCAGTAACAAGTGCCCCCCATCACGTGCCAGTAACAAGAGCCCCCCATCACGTGCCAGTAACAAGAGCCCACCATCACGTGCCAGTAACAAGAGCCCCCCATCAGGTGCCAGTAACAAGAGCCCCCCATCAGGTGCCAGTAACAAGAGCCCCCCATCACGTGCCAGTAACAAGAGCCCCCCATCACGTGCCAGTAATAAGCCCCATCACGTTCCAGTAATAAGCCCCTCATCACGTGCCAGTAATAAGCCCCTCATCACGTGCCACTAATAAGCCCCCATCACGTGCCACTAATAAGCCCCCCATCACGTGCCACTAAAAAGCCCCCCATCACGTGCCAGTAATAAACCCCCATCACGTGCCAGTAATAAGCCCCCCCAATGTGCCAGTAATAAGCCCCCCATCACGTGCCAGTAATAAGCCCCCCATCACGTGCCAGTAATAAGCCCCCCCATCACGTGCCAGTAAGAAGCCCCCCCATCACGTGCCAGTAATAAGCCCCCCCAATGTGCCAGTAATAAGCCCCCCAATGTGTCAGTAACAAGCTGCCCCCACAATGAGCCAGTAATAAGCTGCCCCCCCAATGTGCCAGTAATAAGCTGCCCCCCCAATGTGCCAGTAATAAGCTGCCCCCCAATGTGCCAGTAATAGGCTGCCCCCCCAATGTGCCAGTAATAAGCTGCCCCTCCAATGTGCCAGTAATAAGCTGCCCCCAATGTGCCAGTAATAAGCTGCCCCCCAATGTGCCAGTAATAAGCTGCCCCCCCAATGTGCCAGTAATAAGCTGCCCCCCCAATGTGCCAGTAATAAGCTGCCCCCCCAATGTGCCAGTAATAAGCTGGCCCCCCAATTTGCCAGTAACACTGTTGTAAAAAAAAACAACAAAAAAAACCTCATACTTACCTCCATGTCAGCGAAGCGATGCAGGCATCTACCGGCCTGTGTCCCACGCTGTATGGCTCAGGCGGCGCGATGACATCATCGCGCCGCCTGCGCTGGCCGGCGGCCTCTGATAGGCTGCCGGCCTAGTGCCAGCAGCCTATCAGAGAAAGGGGAAGGGACACGACTCTCCCTCCCCTGCACCGCCGCAGCACACAGGCCGGCAGATGACTATGGAGATGAGCGCAATGGAAGCGCTCATTTCCCTGTGCCCAACTGCGGCGGCTCACTTGTGGGGGCACTGGGGGACACGGGCATTTTAGTTGGGGGGGCACAGCATGATGTAGGGGGGCCGTGGCCCCCTCTGGCCCCCCCCTGGCGATGCCACTGGTCCCACACCGATCAGCTGCTTGAGGAGGCCGTGACGCTTTGGTGAGTGCTGATCCCTCTTCTCAGCTTACTAATCACAGCGCCATCCATTGAATAATGGCCATGCTTGGTATTGAAGCTTAGCCTCATTCAGATTGGCCATAGACCTTACAGGAAAATTTCCCGGCGGGCCGATGCCCAGGGAGCCGCCTTGGCCCTCCAGTGGAAGTTTTTGGGGATGTATTTTGTGCTGCTGTCAGTATTTTGTGTTGGACTGTGATATTTGGCTCTATTGGGGTGGTGTAATGTGCCACAATATTGCTGGCCCTGCCTTCCATCTGTTTCGACCTGACTACAAAAGGGGGCCACTATTAGTATTTTTTCCAGGGCCACTTTAAGTTCACAGTCCGCCCCTGGCCTCATTCATCTCCTAGGCCACATGGGAAATGAACGTGATGTCACTGGCCTTGGAAGAGGCTCTGGTGAACGCCGCAACCTCTTCAAACAGCTGATCGATGGGGGTGTTGGGGGTCAGACCCCCACTGATCAGATATTAATTTCTGGTTCTGAGGATAGGCCATCAATATCGGAATCTTGGAAAATCCCTTTAAGTCCCAATTTAAGTCAAGAATGGTGTTCCTTCCTGTCATAGAGTTAAATGGTACATTTGTAACTTTTTGAAACTGCCACAAGGGGGGGCATAATTGCATACAGATTTTTTATACAGCAAATATCCTGCTAGTAATATTGACCGTTAAATGTCTAAATTCAGGGCTGATTGCCCATTGACTACACAGGAAGAAATCCCCATGAACTGTTATGCCTCATTCGCACATCAGTGTTTGGTCAGTGATTTCCACCAGTGATTCTGAGCCAAAACCAGGTGCAGCTCTAAACACAGAACAGGAGCAGATCTTTCCCTTATACCTTATGTCTGTGGAGGCTCCAATCCTGGTTTTGGCTCACAATCACTGACCAAAACATTGACATGTGGATGAGGCTTTAGGTCACAAAACTTTACAGTGACTCGGCTTTCTTGACCCAAGTGCCACTGACTACCCTACTGCAGGTGTAAGGTGCCATTTAGGGCTTTATGTGCATTAATAGTGCTCCATATTCACTGTAGGGCAATATATATATATATATATATATATATAAGGCTCTATATATAGTAATAGTGCCCCTTTCCCTATTATAGGACTATATGTAATGACTGGACTCCACAGATAACTAAAGAGCTATGAAAAGTGGTCTTTCTCATTGTCATGAAGGGTCATTTCATTCAAATTTTTGCATTGTCCCCACCTATCACCAATGTAGCTACAAATTACGATTTGCTTACCTGCCTACTTGTGTTTGCCCCAACTGCTGCCAATTTAGACCCAGCTGCAATATGTGTCCACATAATTTTTTTTTTCCAGGGCCACTCTAAGCTCCCAAACTGTCCCACTTTAAATCCATATGCAATCCTCTCTAGTGGTGATGGCATCCAGGGAAGCAAGGGGTTGCCATGAGATTTCACTCCCACTACCACCATTATGAAGACCTCTTCTTAAAGGGGTTCTTGGGACTACACATATTACAATATCAGATCTGTCAGGGTCTGATTCCTAACAACCCTATCATCAGCTATTTTGGGCTGGCCTTTGTTATGGTGGTTGTCAGAGTTATGGAAAAATGTGGCCAATGCTAGCGACTGTAATAATATTACCCAAAAATGGCCACCTTTTGCCTCCCATCGCTCCATTTTTAGCTGGTGATGCAATATGCCTCTATACACAAGTAACCACTGCATCCCATCACTGACATTCTTGTGCTGCATATTGCTGAGGCCTGTGATTGGCCATAGACTCTCAGGGAAATTTCCCAGTGTTCCGATGCCCCAGGGGCCGCCTGAGTCCTTCACAGGGCCACCAGCCAGGTAAGTAATGATCTGTCGCTCCCATAGTTAATTGACACTGGGGACGTCAAATAGTTATGTTCCTGGTCAGCGACCACAGGTACCCTCCTGATTCCTGAATTCAACTGTATTGCCATCCTGAGGCAACTGCAGTAGGATGACAGAAAGTGGCAGCTGGCGCTGGCCAACTCAGAGGGTCAAATTCCAGGAGGTACTTTGTGCTGCTGGGGCATTATTTTGTGATGCCCTGTGGTTTTTGATGCTGCTGGGGCAGCTAATTGCGTTGCACTGAGATGTTTGGCTCTGCTGGGGTGGTATTTTGTGCCGCAATATGGTATTGCTTGCCCCTCCCCCCCTTCTTGTCTTGGCCCTGCCTTCTATCAATTTGGACCAGAAGGGACAGAGGATTGGCAGTGCTGGAATGGTCGGGGGTCCAGCAGTTGAGTATGTTTTTTTTCATTCTGTTATCACAGTCCCTGCTGCATTTTTCAATAACTCAGACAGCCCCTTTAACTTTTAAGAGCTTTTGCTTTTTTGTTTCTATGAGTAATATTTTGTATTTTTTTGTAGTTTGCTTTTTTTTTTTTTACATTGAACTAAAACAAGCATTTTTTTAGAACCAACTTCGTGTCAGAGCTCACATAGCTTATGCAACAAAATACATGTTTTTACTTGTACGTTAAGGCATCAAAAGCCGTCTCAATCTCCCAAATACTCGACTCTACACTCCGTCAGCTTCTAATAACTAACAAGAGCGAGAGCCCCCTTCACTTTTGCACAAACGAAGTAGAAACATTAAAGGCCTTGAGGGGAAGGAGAGGTAATTATAGACTCTGTCAGCAGGAGGCCAATAATTTGATTTAACAAAACACCCCACCCTCCCTCTTCTTCTTCTTCTTTTTTTTCCCCCTCTTTTTGAAACTTTTTCGTTTAGTATCTGTTTATGCTTCAACAAATTGAAACCCCACTGGTTGAAACCTGGAGAGCGGCGCTCGGCGCTGTAACACACTAACCAAGCGATTAGTTCAAGGTGTGGAAGGATTAGTGATCTGGGTTGTACCCCTCCTGCTCGCTCATAGTTTGAGCTTTTCTCTACTGAGGTAAAAGGCACGGGACATATGTAAATAATAAAAGAGAGAAGGGGGAAAGGAGGAGGTCGGGGGGGGGGGGCACGAGTGAAGAATGCAGAACAAACCTATAAACCTATACTTACTAATGAGAAATGAAAGGGGACCTTTAACCCTTCATGTATGTGCAATGTTTTTTAGCAAGCGGAAAGCTCAGAAGCAATTCACAATGGGAAATGGAAGACGCTCCGTAACTCTAATGACTTATACCAGGTCCGCTACATAGGAGAACTTCCTAGTGATCAAGAAGTCATTATCATGCTTCATATGTCTTCATTTAGATATGGTAGGATATGTATACTATTTCTTATTGTGGCTGTGATCAATTAAAGGGCATGTCCACAGGATAGGGTATGTCTGGGAGACTGCTGGGGCCCCCACCGATCACGAGAATGGGGGAACATGATCCTCAGTTTGAATGGACCGGCAGTCAATGTGCACACTGCTTCTTCATTTCACTCTATGGGGCTTCTAGAGATAGACGAGCACTGGAGCAGCGGACACTCATTTATGTCTGCCGCTCCATGCACAGACCCCCATCTTCATGATCAGCAGGGGTTCCTGTGGTCAGACCCTTGCCAATCAGACACATCCTCTATCATAAGGATATGTTGTCTTAACAGGACAAAGCCTTTAAAGGGGCATTTTGGTTCTCAGAAGATATCCCCTATCCACAGGAGAGGACATAACTTTTTGATCATTGGGAGTCCTTCCTTTGGTTTCATTCATTTTGGGGGCTCCAAAGGACATGTAGTCCCCTGTCTTACGATCAGTGGTGGCGATAGCGCAAGTGTGAAAGTAGCCTAAGGGATCACTAACAGGTTAAGGCCTCTTTCACATGACCAGTTTTTTTTTCCGTTTTGCGGGCCATTATTTGCATTCCGTATACGGTCCGTATACGGAACCATTCATTTCAATAGTTCCGCAAAAAAAACAGAATGTATTCCGTATGCATTTCGTTTCCGTATTTCCGTTTTTCCGTTAAAAGATAGAACATGTCCTATTATTGCCCGCAAATCACATCCCGTGGCTCAATTCAAGTCAATGGGTCCGCAAAAAAAACGGAACACATACGGAATTGCATCCGTATGTCTTCCGTATCCGTTCCATTTTTTGCGGAACCATCTATTGAAAATGTTATGCCCAGCCCAATTTTTTCTATGAAATTACTGTATACTGTATATGCCATACGGAAAAACGGAACGGAAAAACACAACGGAAACACAACGGAAACAAAAACCGTTTAAAACAGACCGCAAAACACTGAAAAAGCCATACGGTCGTGTGAAAAAGGCCTAAGAAGGATCTATCATCTCTCCTGACATGAATGTTTTAGTAAAAAATATTAATATTTTTCGTAATATAACAATTTATAATTACATTCCTTTGTTATTCCTCTGAGAAATGTACAAACAAATTGACAACTGGATGTTACCCTGTCAAATGGGTTGGTTCCTACACAGTCTGTGTGATCACTCAGTGCCAAACTGTAGGGATAACTAGTAAAATCCAATTGTAGAAGGAATAAGAGAGGAACTAAATATACTCCAGAGTTGTTATTTTACAGGAAGTTCGAGTATTTACTAAACGAGACCTATCTGGAGAATTGATGGATTCTCCGCATGACATATTAGTACTCATCAGTGCAGGATATGGGAACTTTTGCTGGATGTCTGCAATGTTTCACGTCCAAAACCTGTTCTCCTCCATTACAGGAAGCACTTTGGGTTTGTGAGTCAGATATTTTAACCAGTTAATTAATGTCATACAAATTTGCCAAGCTATTTCGGAATAACCTGTCAATTGGCAGTGCTTTCAGTATTTTTTCGTAACTATACTATTATACGACTTCTTTCAGCAGAGTATTTGCATGAATTTATTAATATCCCATTTTTGTCCTAATCCTCGGCGAGGCTGTATAAATCAGGAACATTCCACCGTCTATAGGTAAAATACGGCAAAATAAGAAGCAGAATCTGCTGGTGCTATCCAATATAACGCGCATTGATCCCTCGGAATACCTATGGGTCAGGCTGCGTGCAGCAGACAGCAGATCAAAAGCCTGATAAATGAAAGGAAAGGGGCCATTTGACCTGCTACACTGTAACCTACAAGAATTCAAGGCCTTTAAAGCAATAATAAAAAACATAAATTACTGCCCCCCCCAACAACGTTTGACATATGCCTCATTTCAGTCACTCTGATTTTTCATCAAATTCAGTTTATACGTGGGCCATTCCTTTTATGTGCATGTAACGACGTCATTGCTGTTGTAAGGGTCTAGGTTAGATGACTGTGTACCTCATAAGAAAGGCACTGACAAAGTTTGACAATTAACCCCTTCCAGCAGAAGCCAGTTTGGACCAAATTCTGGAGCCTCGTTTTTATTAAAATCTGACTTGTCACTTTATATTATTAATAACGTCGGAATGCGTTTACTCATCCAAACGATTCTGAGGCTGTTTTTTTTTAACATGACACATTGTACTTCATGTTAGTGGTAAATTTGACTTGATATGTTTTACCTTTGTTTATGAAAAATTCCAAAATGTACGGAAAATTAGGAAAATTCACAATTTTCTCTGTTTGAATTTCTCAGCTTTTACAGCCGGTTCAGACCTGAGCGTACTGACCTGAGCGCTGTGTATGCGCGATTCTCCGGCGTCTCACATACGCGGCTCTGGTAGTATGCGAACGCCCATTGTCGCACGTTCCCACTGAAGTCTATGTACGGGAACGCGCGACAAGACGCCCCAAAGAAGCTCCTGTACTTCTTGGGGCGTCGGGCGTTTTACAGCGCGATCATACGCGCTGTAAAAGGCTCAGGTGAGAACCATTCCCATAGGGAATCATTGGTTCTTGCCTGTTGAGCGTTTTCACACCTGAGCGTTTTACAGCGCGTTCCTACGCGCTGTAAAACGCTCAACAGGCAAGAACCAAAGATTCCCTATGGGAATGGTTCTCACCTGAGCGTTTTACAGCGCGTACGATCGCGCTGTAAAACGCCCGACGCCCCAAGAAGTACAGGAGCTTCTTTGGGGCGTCTTGTAACGCGTTCCCGTACATAGACTTCCGGGAACGCGCGACAATGGGCGTTCGCATACTACCAGAGCCGCGTGTGTGAGACGCCGGAGAATCGCGCATACACAGCGCTCAGGTCAGTACGCTCAGGTCTGAACCGGCTGTTAAGGTTTCATTCACACAACGGACAAGAATAGGACATGCCCTCTCTTTTTTGCGGTGCCGCGGAACGGAACTACGGATGCTGTCCGCATCTTTTGCAGCCCCATTGAAATGGATGGATCTGCACCTGTTCCGCAATTTTGTGGACTCATTTATACGGTCGAGTGAATGTAGTCTAAGACAGATAGTGATACCTCACAAAATAGTTTTGGGGGCTGATTTTTGGGGGGATAATTTTTTTTTTATTGCCGCCATTTTGGGGGTACTTTTGGCTTTTTGATAACTTGTTATCTAATTTTTTAGCATTTAGCATTTTTTTTTTTTTTTTTTATGTCGTTCTCTAAGCAATATATCTGATTCTGAGGGTTGATATGATTATGGTTATACCAAATTAATATTTTTTTCATGTTTTACTACTTTTGAATCATAAAATAACTTTTTATAAAAAATCTGTTGTATTTTAAATCACTATACAGTACCATCCATAAAATTTTTATTTTTCTGCCCACTTAGATTTTTTACTTTTGTGTGACAGATCGTAGTTTTTATTGGTACCATTTTGGGGTACATATACCTTTTTGATAAATTTTTATGTATTTTTTTGGGTAGGTGAGGTGGCCAAAAATTGCAATTATGTCAGTGTTTTTATTTTTATGGAATTTTTTTTGCATTGCCAGATCTAACTTTTTTATTTTTATGTCAACATAGCTGTGTGAGGGCTTTTTTTTTGTGGTATGGGCTGTAGTTTTTATTTGCACCATTTTGGGGTACATATGACTTTTTGTATAGCTTTTTATACCATTTTTTTGGTAGAGGAGGTGACCAAAAAACATGAATTCAGCATTTATGAATTCAGAATTTTTTTGTGATCATTTTTTAGATCTGGAATTTACGGACGCATCAAGATGTGTAGTTTATCTTATTTATTTATTTTTCCCAGTTATAAATAAGTGGATAAGGGAAAAGCTAATTTTTTATTTTTTTATTTCAATTTTTTATAATTTTTTTCCCAAGTCCCACTTGAGGACTTAAAGATACGGTTTTCCAATTGCTGGTACAATACACTCACTCTAGTGATGTGACACTTTCTCATGTCACAGTGTAATTCGACCATTTGGATTTAACTGTACCCCAGTATCAGTAAGAGGTATCTCCCATGTAAAAGAGAACCATCTCGCTAGAGCCACCTTTTGGAAGTAGCTCCCTTTGAATCAAAGTCTGGCTATTTCACAGGCCTTGGGACATGACAAGGGAAAATAGCCAAATATCTGTCAGCAGAAAGCTGTTTCGTGGTGCTTGCCCCTCATCAGTACGGAGTAACAGTTTGGCTGGCTGAGTGAGATGCTTTGGATACAGCTTGGGAGGGGTACTAACTCTCCTTAAGCAGACCAGCTATGTATGGAGTCTTTTGCAATGCTCCATGGGAATAAAATATGCAAAGAGGTATCTCCCATGCAAAGACAATAGGACCTTTAGGACCAAAAATGATTTTTTTTCATTATTTATCCACAGCTTTTTTTATTTTCCATTGATAATGCAGTTTTTTTGCAGGCATATTCCTTGCTAACATTTTTAGGTACATATAAGAAGAGGCAATGCAAATGAGTTTTTAGCAAGCTCTGCCTCTAATGCCAACAGATGTAATGCAGCTATTCTATAAGTCAATGGTTGAAACTTTAAACAGGCCTTGAGACATGACTTGGATTATAAATAAGCCAGCATCTCATCTGCAGACAGCTGTTTCAGGGTGATTGCCCCTCATCAGTGAAGAGCAGAGCGTCTTATAGGCCAGGCAACACTCCTCTGGAATTCTGGGAATAGGGTATGGAAATAAGCTCGTAGCAAGCTCTGCCTCTAATGCCACCAGATGTAAGGTATTTATCCCATACATCAGGGGACAGCAACCTTTGGCACTCCAGCTGTTGTGAAACTACAATTCCAGCATGCTCCATTTATTTCTATGAGAGTTTTGAGAGGCAGAACAAATATGCATGCTGGGAGTTGTAGTTTAAAAACAGCTGGAGCACCGAAGGTTGCCTTACCCCTACAATAAGTCAATGTTTGACTTTTTGAACAGGCCTTGATACACGTATATAAAATTTACTGTGTGACTTTTACTATTGTTTTGTATTATTGAGGAAATGGAAATAAAAAACAGCCCTGTCATTGTTTTTTGCATCTCTTTTTCATGGGCTTATCCAATGTTTAACCCTTTCAGGGCACAGCCTATCTTTTTTTTTTTTTTTTTTGAGTTTTTTCCTCCCTGCCTTCCAAGAGTAAATTGTTTTCTGATCACATAGCCATATGGGGGCTTGTTTTTCACAGCACAAGTTATTTGCATGTTGTATGTTATTTGTATGTATTTAAATATTAATATCATATTTAAAAAAATAATAATCACTACGAGATTCACCACGTAGGAAAATATTTTTATATTTTTGACTTTTTGTCACTAACCAGCGGGAGTGAACCCACTCTGCCACATGTCCTACCTCCTCTAAGGGCGTTGTCTAAGTGAACCCCTCGATCTTCACAGTACCCCTGATGGTGGGGATAGGCTTTTCCGAGGGGGAAACCAGGTCGCTACCTCGTGAGGAGGGCAGCTGGTCCAGGCGGACCAGGAGGTACCTGAGAAATGTACCAGAAGTACAGGCGTTGTCAGCAGGCTGAGTCGTTACCAGGGGCAACAGTGCAGGACCAAAGGATGAGGCAGAGGCGAAGTCAGACAGGCAATAGGTCAGGGCAGATGACACAGGAACAGGTCAGGCAATCCGGGTCAGAATCAGGAGAGTCAAGGCAAGCAGGCAGGGATCAAACAGGTAGCAGAGTCCAGGAACAAAAGTACAAGTCAGGAACACAAGCGGATATCATAAACCTTAGCAGGACACAAGGACCGTGACACTAAGGCATCTGGGAAGGGGGTTGAGACACATATATGTGCAGTAGGGCTAGGATTGGTTGGCGAGGTCACATGATCCAACCCATACGCGCCGGCCCTTAAGGAAATGCTGCAGGAAACAAGCAGCAAGCATGCTGTGGCCAGGGCTGAAAGGAAACACTGGCAACAGATCAGCACTGAACACAGCGCCCGGGACCGTGGCGGTAAGCAGGGAAAAAGTGGCGCACAGCAGCCGCTGTTACACTTTTTTGGACATGGTAACATTTTTCATTGTTTATTTTTGTTAATTTGTAAAATCAGGAAAGGGGGGGGTGACTTTTTTTTTATTATTATTTTAGTCCTGTTAGGGGATTTGAACATGCAGTCTTCTGATCGCTTATATCATAGCCTGTATGGTTAGGGTACTTTCACACTTGCGTTTTTCTTTTCCGGCATAGAGTTCCGTCACAGGGGCTCTATACCGGAAAATAACTGATCTGAATGGAGAGTAATCCGTTCAGTTTGCATCAGGATGTCTTCAGTTCAGTCGTTTTGACTGATCAGGCAAAAGAGAAAACCGCAGCATGCTACGGTTTTCTCTCCGGCGAAAAAAACTGAAGACTTGCCTGAATGCCGGATCCGGCATTTTTTCCCATAGGAATGTATTAGCGCCATATCCGGCATTCAGAATACCGGAATGCCGGATTCGTCCTTCCGGCCTGCGCATGCGCAGGCCGGTAAAAATGTGAAAAAATGTACAAGACGGATCTGTCTGTCCGCATGACAAGCGAGGAGACGGATCCGTCCTTGCAATGCATTTGTGAGACGGATCCGCATCCGGATCCGTCTCACAAATGCTTTCAGTCAGCGGCAGATCAGCAGATCCGGCGGCCAGTTCCAATGACGGAACTGCCCTCCGGATCACACTGCCGCAAGTGTGAAAGTACCCTTATGTTGTGGTGTATGTAAGAGCTAGATTATGTGTCATGTTTTTTGCATGAGTTGTTATGATTGTTGCAATACCATATACATAATGTTTTTGCTATTTTTCGTTTAACATTTTTTTTGGGCTATTACTTTTTTATTTAGGTAAATTTTGTTAACCATGATTTATCTTTTTATTCCCGTCTCCCTAGCGGACTTGAATCTGTCGTCCTTTGATTGCTTACATAATGCTTTGAAATACTTAGCATTCCAAAGCATTACTGCCTGTCAGTGTAAAAACTGACATGCAAACTATTAATCCATGCCTCTGGCATGGTCTAATAGGTGGATTTCTCTGGGGTACTTTATCATGTCCTGGCTGCCATTGGCACTAGCAATCATGTCATTCTCTCGGAATCCTTAAATGCTGCAACTGCTAGTGTCTGTGACATTGAAGGGCTTTAAAGGCCCAGAATTAGAGGTAACTCCGAACCTCACCATTCCTTTGGATTTCCGGCTGTATTTTACAGCCAGTACCCACTGCTGGCATAAGAACATCTGTAGGAACAGGTTAAAGGGATTAATGCATGTGGATATCATAAAGAGGAGTTACTTGCTTGAGAACCCTTCTAGGATACAAAGTGGAGAGCGGAGAGCGAACTCTAGGGGACTTTTTCTAATCTTATACAATTACAATCAAAATTATTCGGCCCCCGTTGAAAATTAGGTTTATTAGCAGAATTTACAAACTTTCATCTGTTTGCAATAAACCAATCAAACAACAACAATTAAAATAGCTCAGCAAAACTAATATAACAAGTGTTTTCTCTAATTCAACACAAAATGCCACTTTTAATGACTACGGCTTTCTCAGAACTACTCAACACCCTGCACAGAATCCCTCAGAAGAGCAAACATTTGCAAATCAGCTGTAACCAGCCACAATGGTGTAACACAGACATTTCGGTTTCTTGCTTTTCCAGCACCCCCAGTAGTAAGTGCTCCGAAAATCAGTGCCCCTTAGTACAATAATGCCCCCTTATGGCTCCTTACAATAGTAATGCCGAAGTGCCCCTTGCATCAGTATTGCCCCCATTAGTGCTCGTTACTTGAGTGCCCCTTAGTGCAGTAATGTCCCCCTTAGGCCTGTTTCACATCTGCGGAACAGCCTGCCGGATCTGCTGTGCTGCTTATTTGTCCAGCCACTTCTCAGCATATTTGCTGGGTTGCGACCGAAATCTCCGCCGGTCCGCATTATAGTAAATGTGGCTGGATTGAATTCCGCCAGCTCAGGGAACAGCCTGCCGGATCTGCTTAAATGCAGATGATTCACAGGCCTTAGTGCTCTTAAGTATAGTAAGGTCCTCCTTAAAGTCTCTCAGCACAGTAATGTCCCCCTTATTTCTCTTTACAATAGTTAATAATTCCCCTTGCATCAACTTTTGGGCCTGTGAATCATCAGTATGTCTGGAGGAGGAAGAATGAAGTATACACTGCCTACAGTGAAGTATGGTGGTGGCTCAGGGATGTTCTAGGGCTGCTTTGCTTCCTCTGGCACTGGAAACCTTCAGCGTGTGGAGGGCAAGATGGATTTAATGAAGCATCAAGAAATCCTAGGAGAAAACATCATATCTTCTGTGACGAAGCTTAAGCTTGGCCATCATTGAACCTTCCAACAGGACAATGATTCCAAGCATACCAAAAAGTGCACCAAGGCTTGGTTTCAGAAGAAGTCCTGGAAGATTCAGCTGTGACCATCACATTTGCATGACCTGAAGCCCACAGAAATTATTTGGTGGGATTGGAAAACTGCGTTTATGGCACACCAAGAACATGAGTGAACTGGAGACCACTGACCATGAGGAATGGGCTAAGATTCCTCAGGAATGCTGCAAGAAGCTGGTGTCTATCTAGGAAACTAGGTCATAATGTTTGCAGTAGGTCATAACAACTAAAGATGCTTGTCATGAATGGGTTTAATAATTCTGAGACTTTAATTCTGAGTCATTAAAAGTGTCATTTTGTGATGAATTTAGAGGAACCACTTGTTATATTAGTTGTGTTGAGCTATTTAGATTGTTCTTGTTTGACTGGTTTATTGCAAACAGCCGAAAGTTTATAAATATGGGAAATAAATCTAATTTGCAAGGGGAGTGGGGGTTAAATAATTATGATTTCTACTGTATAATCCGATTAAATTAGGTTAATGTGTTAATATATTATAACCCCTTCAATTATTTTTGTTCTGAATAGCCTAGTGATACTGTATTGCTTGCTGGATGTTGCTCATTATGAGCATTCCTTAAGTCATAGAGAAGGAATATAACATGATGACTAAACATAATCATGCTTCTGCTATAAATCTCAAATATATATTTGATACCCACGAACATAAATACCTTGTCTTGAACATAACTTTTGACATCCAGCACTTAGCTGTGATGGTTTGCAAAGGCTGCTCCAGATCTGGAATGTTTTGTCATATGTCTTTCATGTATGAAGGAAAACCATATGTAGCTGTAATAAGCTCTGCATGATGCTAAAGGTTATCTAATCAAGCCTAGCAAGTTTAAGTCCCAAGAAATGTAACCCTTTCAGTAGGAGAATGACCACATTTAGGCTACATTCACACTTGGAGGGAAATGTAACAGGATGGAACTTTTTGAAGTCATTATTGTTTTGAGTTTGCATTGGACAAAGGTTCACCAAATGTATTAAAAGTCTTATCTTTAGATCTAACCCTTTTTTCTAAAAATGCTTTTCCACTTTTGCTAACCACTTTGCCACCAACTTTTCAAAGTGGCGATGGTGGTGGAAAATTGCAAAAAGTTAAAAATTTTGGAGCAAAAACAACACTTGAACCAAACTTTAACTTTTGTCAGTTTTCAAGCATACAAGCTTGATATATTCCCTCCATAGTGCTTTTATGAATTTTTAGCTATTTTTTTAAGTTTTCTCATGCTTTTTGTGTATATTTTTGTTTGAAAAACACCAACCTGAGACGTTAGCTAAAGTTTCTGGGAGCTTTCAAAAAGCCAACAACCATTGGAAGTACATGGCCAGACTAAAGGGGTGTTTCCATCTGGGACATTGATGGCATATCGTTAGGATATGCCATCAATGTTAGATATGTGTGGGTCCCTCATCTGGGACCTGTTCCTATCTCCAGAAGGGGACCCCAAAGTGAGCAGAGAGCAGCGGCGTGTGCATGCCCAACCTCCGTTCACCACTGTGGGAGTTCCAAAAATAGCTACGCACTGGCTTGGCCACATTTTCAGCACTCTCATAGAAGTGAATGCGGTGGTGGCTGCTGCGCTTGTGCAATGCAGTCCATTCACTGCTATGGACTTAGAAAAATAAGTGTGCTAGCTTGGCTGTTTTTGGAACTCCTATTTGGGTGAATAATTGGTTATTACACCCTCTCTTCACTTCAGGGGTCCTGTTCTGGAAACAGGAGCAGGTCCCAGATGTGGGATGCACACCTGACAATGGTGGCATATACTTAGGATATACCATCAATGTCCCAAGTGGGAGTAGCCTTTTAAGCTGTTCATAAATTTTCAATAGCTGTTGGCCAAAGGCTCTTTTGGCTGACAGCTATTACAAAAAACTACCCAAACACATTTATGCTCAGTTCTGCCCAATGGTGAAAAGGAAAAAGGTTGCTACCAGGCACCTCTTGTGGCAGCTTACCTCCATTGAGAAACAGGGATTGGGCATGTTGAAATGAATTTTGTATTTAAAATTATGTCATGGTTCCAGTTCATAGGCATGTTTTTAATAATCACATTTGAGAACTCAAGTTTAATGCCCTGAGCTGTGCTGGGCAAATAAAATGTGGAGTCTATGTCCTATAGAAACATATTGAAAGGCCTCTTGAAGGCAGCATGGGCTTGGAGCCTATATGGCATCACATGGAAACCCTAGAGCTCCATAGTGTGGAACCATAGACACTTTGTGGGCTGCCATATAATGCATTTGTATGGTACTTTATTAAAGAGCTATCTTCCTCCGATGAAATGCATTTAGAGGAGACCACCTCCACCACAAGTCCTCAAATGAAGCCTCAAGCCTCAGATTTATTTTTTGTCATTTGAATGCAACATAAAAGAACCCTCAGTTTGACTTCATATAAAACCAGAATCATACCTGGGTAGAAAATGACCCCATGCACTACTGTAGGTGACGATCTATCATATAGTGGATACAACCGATGCATGACAGAGACATTAACGACTTATAATGTCGTCCAGAGTTTTGGTAGGAAGATTAGTGCTGATTGTTGCTTTGTTCTTCTTGTTACATCTGATGGAATTTTCAGTGGAGCCTCCAACGCAAATGTGAACAGAGCCTTAATCCTATACAAGATCCTAATATCAGTTTCTATATGACTGTCTGACTAGGCTTTGGATAATGATGATAAATAGAACAACCCAGATCATTGCAGACCAGTCATTTATTCTCATAATTACTTTGCTATGGGATCATGTTTCTCTAAGAAGGAAAATCATGGCTGCTTTGTCTGGTATTATATTATGCTAAATGTTTAGATGTGGTTATTTCAATCTGAGTGTCTTAGCACAATGTATCGAGGTGTTGTAAGGAAGCTGATTTATCTGTCTAATAGATTATGTACTACAGTACAACTTCCCTATGCTTTGTTCTCTAGGCCTTCACACCTAAAAACGTTCAACTTCATTGACTTAGGCACATGACAGAATGGCTTCAACTCTTCTTGCTGAGTGTGAGACTGACAACTGTCCAATCATCCAAGAACGGTCCTTAAAGGGGTTTGTCTTACTTCAGAAAATGGCATTTTTTTATATAGAGAAAGTTAATACAAGGCACTTACTAATGTATTTTGATTGTCTATATTGCCTCCTTTGCTGGCTAGATTTATTTTTCCATCACATTATACACTTTACATTTCTATGGTTACGACCACACTGCAATCCAGCTCATTTTCAAATTCAGAAGTTCACAATTATCTTAAAAGTTCTGATTTTATTGAGCCCAAATTTTGTGTTTATAGAATTTTTGCAGACAATCAAAGTAACTTTCATTTGAAATCGGACCGTCGATTCAGCCGAATCAGACCGGAATCAAATTTTAAGAAATCCACTCATCTCCACCGAACATACGTGAAGGTGTCGTAACACCTATGCCCCACCAGTAAGTGTGGCTTGTACCTAAAGAAAGGTACAAAATAAATTTGCAAAAAAGATTTTTTTTTCTTTTGCTTCTGCAAAGTTCGGGCTCATACCGAACTTTGTGAGTTCGGGTACCTGGACCCGAACCCGGACTTTTTCACTGAAGTTCGGGTTCGATGTTCGGGTGATTTTATTATTTTCCGTTATAACATGGTTATAACAGAAAATAATAGCATTCTTATGACAGAATGCTAAATAAAATGACCATAGAGGGGTTAAAAATAATGAAAAAACCTTACCTCATCCACTTGATCACGCAGGTCTTCTTTCTTCCGGACCTGTGAAAGGACCTGCGATGACCACGTGGTGAGCGCGGTGACGTCACCGCAGGTCCTGCTGAATGAAGATAGAATCTTTGGGTTCCCATTGACTTGAATGGGGTCCAGGTTTGGGGTCAAGTTCGGGTCTTGAACCCGAACTTTGATCTGAAGTTCGGCCGAACCCGGCGAACCTGAACTTCCAAGGGTTCGCTCATCCCTACTTGTCAACCCACTGCAGCATTATAATTAGTGATGAGCGAAGCGAGCTTCAGATGCTACATCCGAAGTTGCTTCATTAAAAACTTTGGATTCATACTGCACAGAGATCCATCTATGTACAGTATTAAAATGTATGGGCTCCAATGAGCCGGTCAGTTATTCGCAAAGTCATGCAAGACTTTGTTGAATAACTCCAGTAGTAGATTTTTACAGTGGAAAACCACTTTAAAACTTGGAACCGAACTCGAGGTTCCAGTCGGAACGGAAGCTGAGTTCAGTTTTCCACTGTAAAAATCAACTACTGAAGTTGTTCAACAAAGTATCGCACAAGTTCGTGAATAGCTGACATCGGCTCATTGGAGCCCATACATTTTAATAATGTATGGAGACAGATCTCTGTAGAGTATTAATGTTAAGTTTTGAACAAAGCAACTTTGGATGTAGCATCTGAAGCTCGCTTCGCTCATCACTAGTTATAATAGACGCAAAAAGAGTAAATTATGCTGCTAAATCTGAATTGCTGTAGGAGATAAATCAGAGATCAGTTTATCATCTTTTTTTTCCCGAAAATTGCAGCTACGGAAGCACTGCTGTGAGGTAATAAATGAACACAACTAGGTAATAAAGTTATTTCATTTCACAATGGGAGAATCTAAATGTAATCTAAGTCTATAAAATCAGCATTTAATTCAATAAAAATTATTAACATCAAGCGTTTTATAAGACGAGAAAGAAACAGAAAATCAATGGATCCCTCATCACTAATTAATCTCATCCTCAGGTATAAAGAACTTGGTAAAACTAGACATAATCCATCTTCTTTTTAGAAAAGTACCGAGGGAAGTAAACAGTAAACCCAAATAAATGTTTCATGAATGTATTAAATCATTTTAAATAGCAATTTCCAAACAATGCTGTTCTACAAAATGACTGGTCGATAATTTACATCAGAAATCATTTAGCTATGATTACATACTACAATTATACTTAGAGATGAGCAAAGGTTTGAAAAATATAATTTGGCAACTTCGCAGAAGTTCACCAAGAAATTTGACACAATAAATCGGGTATACCCAGGCCACTCTGTCTTAGGGTACTGCCACATGGAGTACTGCCAATCATTGAATAATGAAGACCGCACTGTATAGTCTTCATTGCTTACGGCACCTTTAAACAGGGGCTGTTGCTGGTATGGGGTTTGGCTGGTTAGGTGAGGGCACAATATGCATATTATTGCCGTTCTGGCCTGCAATTTCCTTCAGGTTATTTGACAGTAAACACAGAATATTAATCAGCTCTGGAATACCCACTTCTCCAACCCCAGTGCTCTCCTGTCCTACAAGTGGGAGCCCTTCTTTTACCATCTGCTTTTCCTCCTTTTCCACATCATCTAATATTGATGAGAATATGTCATCAGGAACATCCAGCTCCTCCTCTCTCTGCATCTTGCTGACTTTTCTAGGACATGGAGACTTTGAAATCTCCCTGCACTCTCCCTGCAGTCTCCCTGCATTCTTGTTGCAGTCTTTCTGCACTTTTGCTGATCTCTCACTCTCCAATATTCTTCTACTAATCATTTTCAGCAACACTGTCCCTAGTGCATGAGCGTTTGCTATGTCTCAACCTATGCTCAGCTCACAAGACAATGGTGGAGACCACACAGGATTAGTGTTCTATAGTGCTGTGACATCACAGGGGATGGCTATCTGCAGATTGTCTGGCTGCATGGCATTTTGGGTGATCTTGTGTTCCCAGGCTTGTCTCCGCTACACTTAGTTTCTCTTTGTAACACGTGCAGCCACCATTTTAGAAAAACCTGATTTGTTACCACGAAGGAAATTCAGATTCGTTTTCCTAAACTTCGGACCGAATTCTGCTTCAAATGCTTCACTTCCCTCAGCACTAATTATAGTTAGTAAGAAGGTTTCACACAAAGTTAATGTATCATTTAGTAATGGGATTGGTAATGGGTGATAAATATATGATCGCTAGGGTCCCTAACTGATCACAAGCATCCAGAGTCCCCACTACTCTTCTTCACTGACCGGTATTTCCATCAATTATCAAGACAGGAAGTGACATCATTTGATTGACAGATGCAGACAGGAAGACTTTACTTGGAGAAGAACTGGGCGTTGCATAAGTCAGAGATGAGTGAATTGATTCTAAAATTCAGAAATTTCACCAATTTTCCCAAAAAATTCTGATTCTAATGAATCTGAATTTTGTATGATTCCATTTAGCATATTAGAGAGAAAGAGAGGGGGAGAGAGAGAGAGAGAGAAGAAGAGACAAAAAAAGAAAGAAAGAAAAAGAAAAGAAAGAAACTTCTTGCTGTCGGGGCACTTTCAATTTGGTTCAAATTTATTTGGATTCTAATCAAATTGGCCAGCCGATTCAGCTGAAAGGGACCAGGATCGAATTTTGAGATATTCCCTGATCTGTAAATATTTTGTATCAGGCAAAGACAACCCATCTCTAAGTTCTATCAGGACAGTATCCTGCTTGAGGATATGAGAAGTTACTTTTAATTTCGATAGGAGCTTTCTTCATGAGACAGCCCCTTTAAAGGGGGGTTTTCAGGGAGTTACAACCTGACAACCTGTTTATGGAATGGGTCATAAATATCAGATCAGAAGCCCCCTAGATCATCTGTTTGCAGCAGCTGCTGTGCACTAGAACCAGGCACCTGACCTGAACACCCCAGCCATAGTTTCCAACACACCTGAATTTTCAGACAGTCCTGGCAAATTGGGCTGTCCCAGGCCAAAAATGGGTGGAACTTGTCTTACCCGCCCATAAGTAGGAGTTCTAGCAGGTTCTATCCATAGCTCCATACAGTGTGTATGGCCGTGCCCCTCATTCAAGTGGCTGCTGCTTTTTTGAATTCCCTTCCGCTGTATAGCAGTGTAATCTGTTTATGATGTCTGTCTAAATTGAAATTAAAAGTGTGAACATGAGGCATTGAAGTGTGCATAAATATTCTGTATCTCAGGCAGTTCAGATGGGAATGCGCAGTTCTGCTGGCATGGGGTCTGTTCAATTTCACATTGTACAAGGACTTGGTTAATCAACTTATAGGAATACATTCTGTTTGCTTGGCAAGGCAGTTTGTTCTTTTGTAGGAGGCATGTCCTGTCTTGTATTCTAATACAAAGACTATATCGGAGTGACAGTGGGATGTAATATCTGCATGTAAAAACAGGCTCCTTCTGCAAATATCAGGGGACTGAATTTATAATCCCATCTTAGGCAACCTGTTGAAAAGCAGAAGCAATTAATGTTTGATGAACACTCAAAATTTGGCACCATGTAACCTTTACATTTCCAATGGGGTTTATGCCTGCAGTGTCACCAAAGGAGCATATAAGAGTAAACAATGTACAAATTACAAATGGGACAATTAAGGGGAAAGGAGGTTCTGTAGGGGCCATTCCATGGTATTCTAAGCCTTCCTATAACACTTACAAAAAATCCTAACATTGTAATGAAACAGTGAATGTTACATATGCAGTACCTCAGAGGGCTACTGCAAATGGTAAATTTGCTACTAATGGGTTAATATCCATTGTTCATGTTAATGCACTTTTTCTGTGTGATGATTATGCAGCAAGCCCAGGAGAGGGGAGAGGAGAGAATAGGAGTGATCAAAAATGGTGTTTGTAGTTACTCATTCTGATGCTCCCCTGGGCCATACAGTGATAGGATGGGCGCAACATTTCTTCCCTTCGGGTTAACACCCTGGTTCTGGGGGTTCTCCTGCCTGGCGTTGGACAGTAATTGCCAATGGAAAGGCACCCACTAGGTCTTTACAACAGATGATCTACCCATTGGAGGATCTACACCCTGCTGTGGAAACTGTAGTCCGCTTTGTGAATGTGCACCTCTTTGGTGAACTTGGAAACCAGGCGGATATCATAGAGGGACCCAGAGTCAGCCATTTTACTGCCTGTTATCACATGATTAGCTTTGGAACCATCATGTATGTAATCTGGAGAGTCTTTGTTTACGAACTGCCAAACCTACCTTTGTAAAGAACACTGCATTTGTTACCCCTACACTGGCTTAATTATTGCCTTGCTCCAGTACCGCACCATTGCCATTATCTGCCTTCCTTCTAACCTTTGGCCTTGCACCATGCCAACCATTCACCATCAAGCGCACCCCAACCCCAAACACGGGGGAGTCTCCAAAAAGGACCAGTGTGTTCCCCAAGGGAGGAAATAGTGCGCCCTCCAGTCACTATTGCACGGCCCCAGGGAGCATCAGAGTGAGGACAGCCACTACTACTTCAGAGGTACAACTACCACTTCAATCTTCCTCACATCACTCTCCTCTGTGGGCTGCCTGCTGCACATAGGACGCCCATACACAATATAGCTCTCTGTTAATTACCACCCCGCACCTTTACTTGCCGTGCTGTGCCTATACACGCTGTTTGAAACAGCATGTACATGCATGGCCTGGGAAGTACAGATGCAGTTTGGCAATCAGTGGTGTGCCGGATGTGGATCCTGCTGCCAGGCCACATCGTGTACAGGCAACCTTAGGCCATGTTCACCCGTCAAATTTTGCAAAGGTGTAAAGCGCTGTCTATTCCATGGCAGAAACTATACCAGTTTCTGCTGTGATTTTTCAGTTTCAATGCCGTGGACTTCCTCATGGTTTAGCCCCATTGAGTGAAGATAAGCCTCAGATTGACACTAGCTGTGGCTCACAGCAGCACTGGTCTGGACACCCTGCCAGTTGTACCTTTAAACCACCAGCCACACAAATGGTAGCACAGCCTCTCATTAAAAACAATGAGATGCGGATTTCACCTTTTTGTTGAAGAATAGGCATCAAGAGAAGCCACGCGAATGGGCCCTTAGAAAAAAATGTTAAGAAAACAGTAACATTAATTGCAAGCTATATCAAAGGGTGCTCCAACATATCGCGTAGCACCCCACTAACCTCTAGAACAGGGAACAGCCTCCCGTTCCTTCTTATCAGGACAGGACATCTGAGTTGTATGAGAAATGATGATAGTTATAGGCTATTTCCTTGAACCTCGTATATAGTTGCATGGAGCAGTGTCCGCCATGCTCTACCACCACCACCACATACAAAATTCTATTCACTATGGACGTGATGGGGGGTGGTGTTTTCACCATTATAGTGATATGTTAAGATGGGACAATCTCTTTACATTACTTCTCCATCTTAACATTGAAGCTAAAGGGTATGACCACATGGTCAGGTTTGCTGAATCAGTTTTAGAAGCCAAAATCAAGAGTGGATCATAAAATGAGAGAAAGTATAAAGGACAGATACGATTTCTCTGTTTTGAATTCACTACTGGTTTTGGCTTTCAAAGAATCTGACTGTGTGGCCAAACCCAAAGGGTCATATATAACTATATAATCTCAAGTATCACAATGGTTTCAAGCGGAGGTCAGACCAAGGACATATACCATTTCTTTGCCAGTGTCTATTTGCCAGAATACGCCCTTCTTCACAACCATTTTTGAACCAAGTGTATCTACATTGAAAAATAAAGCGCATTTGCCAATAATCTTGAATAAGGGCAGCACGGTGGCTCAGTGGTTAGCACTGGTGCCTCGCAGGGCTGGGGTCCTAGGTTCAAATCTGACCAAGGGCAACATCTGCATGGAGTTTGTATGTTCTCCCCGTGTTTGCGTGGGTTTCCTCCGTTTCCTCCAACACTCCAAAGACATACTGATAGGGACCTCAGATTGTGAGCCCTATTAGGGACAGTTGGATGATAATGTCTGTAAAGCGCTGCAGAATTAGTAGCGCTATATAAGTGTGTATAATAATAATAATAGAACTTCTCTACTGTTTTGTGTCTACAGCTCCCAGGTAGACCTATGTGCCCTCATGGTAATAAATTACACCACATGTCGTAATGAAACCCTAGGTGGCTTCATACTGTTCTTAAAGCTCATCCAAAACCTGACTATTGGATAAGGACTCTTCTATTATTTGACATAGTCTATAGTACAGTACATATCAATTATTTTTTAGTGGTAGAATGCCGCTTTAATGTTTTGCAACACTTTGTCAGACGATTACAAAATTTGCTGCCTCAGTAGTTAATGACTCAATAAAAACATACCATCATTCCCTCAAATCAAAGATTTTAAAGCTACTCCAGAACTAATGTTAGGGCGAAATTGAGGTTAATTTCAGTTAATCCTCATTGCCATGATATCTTTATTTACAGTAGCGCTGAAGCGTACGGTGTAACATTTGCTTGTTTGATGAGATCCTTGTAACCTGTCAGTGTTCACAGGGAGACACAAGTACCTACTTGTAGTCCCTTGTATACACAGTGTCAAATCCAGTTCATGGCTCGAACACCCTTGTCTCCACCACCCTCTGTGTAACTGCAGATGGAAGTCAAACATGTTGAGTCACACACACACACACACATTTCACTGCCAAAACATTAATGACCTCAAGATCCCGACCAATATTAATCATATTTTCTCATTATCTTATTAGGTTTGAAAAAAAAATTGGCAGGTCTTTAAAAAGTGCCTTACAGAAGTTACAGATTGAGACCTCTTGACATGAGGAATTTTCACATAAAAAAAGTACATAACAGGGTTATCATTATTATTTTAGCCATAAACTAGCCCATTCCAGGACCAGAGGGTTCTATGATGGGCACAACAGTAGTGCCGCAAAGGTTCAGCAGAAGACAACCTCATTTGAAGTTGACTATGGAGCCAACCACTTGCCGCTAGGGTCTATGGGATGATTCACAAATAACCTATTAGATCTTATTGTTGATATGTTGTCTATGTGAAATGATAAAGCTTATGATGTAATTAAAAGGGGACACACATAATCATTTTCTGTGACGGGCCCAAGGAACCTTTAGGCTAGTTTCAGTAGAGGAACAGCCTGTTAGAGTTCATTTTTATCTGACATAGCAGTGTACTACGTTTCCCTTCCAGATCCCATTGACTATAATGCAGGAAACAGGCTGAATCCCTTCCAGTCCCATTATAGTCAATGGGCCTAGAGGTGCTCCGGCAGTTTCCGGCTATGCTGGATGCGATGAACTCCTCTAACAGAATATTTTAGTGCTAGTGTGTAACTAGCCTTAAACAGTTGTCCAGGATTTACTATTGATGGCCTATCCTCAGGATTGTCTGACCAGTTACTGCAGCGCTGCTAATATTCTCTTTAGTGTCAGAAGCTCTGCAGCAGACAACTCTGTCCACTATACTTTAATAGCTGATCTGTGAGGGTGTGTGGTGTCAGGCGCCCATAGATCAGATATTGATAGATTATCCTGAGCGTAGGCCATCAATAGTCAAATCAAATCCTGGACAACCACTTTAAACATATGAGTAATAGTCTCTGTATTGTTAAAGGGGTTAGTCACTCTCTGGTTATTGTTGGCCAATGTGTTTGTGAGATGATTACATGGCATTTACAAATATAAAAACATTCCAGATCTAATAAGGTATTCTCCCTTGTTTACAGTCTTTTGTGCTGTCCTCAGAGAGGTCCTGTCCATAATATGGCTGCTGATGGAGGGACATGTGATCCAGTAAATCACCTCCATGTGATGTCTTCTCCATTCTAATACGCCGAACCTGCACTAAACTCCCAACAGTGCAAGTGCACGTGGCAGGGGCAGTGTATTTGAATAGAGGAGACCTCACGTGGAGTCGATTTGCCTAGTCATATGACCCTCCAACAGCAGCCATCTTATGGACAGGACCTATGTTTGGACAGCACAAAAGACATTGTAAACAAGGGACTATACCTTATGAAATCTAGAAAATAGTGCTGAAATTCAACACATATTAATAAGTATCATATAATCATCTCACAAACATACTGGTCAACAATAACCAGAAAGTGGCCAGCCCCTTTAAAGATTAGGCTACAATAAAAACAGGGAAACCAGGGTTGCGAAATGTTCCGAAAATTCCTGAACAGGTCCTAAAAATAGGGGGCTTTTTTTAAAGTGTTGGTGAAAAAATAAAATGCGTCTGATTTTTTGAGGCACGTGGTACTTATGCAGGTCATTGTGATTATCATCCTTTTATAGCATGCAGTAAATGCTGGTAAAGAGTTCATATCATAACCATGAGCTATAGACCTGTATCACGTATTATCTTAACAATTTATTATGGTTTTCCAATTAGTCCATAAAAATAGTTGACTGGCTGTGATTTTTGCAGGCTTGGGATTGCACAGGCCGGTGCAAACTTTGAATGATGGAGGAACGGAACGGTTGCTATCATAGTCATAGCTCCCTCATTTCGTTCTAATGTTTATCGGCAGCACATCCTCGATTATAAGGGACATGTGCTGCCAAAAATCAATTATCTTTCATCCTGATGAAAGATGGCCATCAACCGATGCAGGAGCACTTGCTTGTTCATTGGCTAATTGGATGCTTAATTATATGGGTCTATTATCTTATGAACGCATGTTCCCAATAATTGGTCCAAAAATCGTGCAGTCTAATAGGGCTTTCAGGAAGTGGTTGAGTGAAGGCATTCATTGACATTAAATATTGATCGGCCACCTTGTGTCCTTGGGATCATTTTGTACCTATGATCCCACCATCAACATGCCAAACTGAACTAGCCAACTGAGGGCTCAGATTTGGGAAAAAAACGAATCCCTAGTTTTGAGATCAGCCAATTAAAGAGGTTTCAGCCCAATACAGCCTACATTTTCCAACATAATAGCTGCCATTATTGGGCTCCTGGATTTCTTGTATCTATTGTACAGAAATGAAATAGGAAAGAAAAAAAAAGAGAGAGGACAGCGCCTCATGTGTGGTACTGCTGACAATATTGATGCATATGCGTATAAAATTCGCTTACCAGAGGTTGTTGTGAGATAGTCACAACAGCTGTATAGGCTCTTGCTGGTGTATATCCCGACCAGCGAACGGGTGCTTGGCTGCAGCCTGGGTTCCTGCCTGTGCCCAAATACGTACGGGTGCTGTAGTGGAAAAAAAACGTGTTCCGGATAAAAACGTATGAACCTCTTCTGCGGGCGCTGCCAAGGATACCATATAGATGAGGCGTGTAGTTAAAATGGCTTTAATATGTCTACGCGTTTCAGGGGTGAATTATCCCCTTCATCAGGACAATTGTCCTGATAAAGGGGGTAATTCACCCCTGAAACTCATAGACATATTAAAGCCATTTTAACTACACGTCTCATCTATATGGTATCCTTGGCAGCGCCCGCAGAAGAGGTTCATACATTTTCATCCGGCACAAGATCTATTGTACGGAGGCATATTGAAGGGTTTTTTTTCATATGTATCTGTGCAAGCTTTACATGGGCCCCAATAGGAAATCCATGATAGAGCCCCCACCTACCTTGTGCCATGTATAATTCTGATATCTTATTATTTGACAGAGGAGCCTTTGACCTTCTTCAGAAACAAGGTCTATTTGTGAATAGTAACTCTCCATCTATTATGTCCCCTGGAGGAAAAAAATCTATTGAATACTGTGTCATGGGGTATTCTTTATAGACACCATACTTCTAAAAGAGAATAAAATGCCTCTATGGGTCCCTAATGCATACGTAATCCATGTGAAACTGTGTAAGGTCCTAATGCTGCCATTTTCTTAGCTCCCATACAAGTGGATGCAGAAAGTCATGCACATAGGCAGCCACCTCTCCCTTTGTTCTCCACTTGGATGCAGTGACCCATGACTACCTCACCAGACGGAATGGCAGAAAGATGGGACTGACATCCTGTAGATATGTCATCAATGTCTGGGATTTGAATACCCCTTTATAGGTATTTGCCTAGAGCCGGTTCTCCCCATTTTGATACTGTGTGGGAGTCATGTATTCCCTTATGAGTGGTACACGTCAGTGGTTTTTATCCTCATTTGTTTCTAGTAATATGTATGCAGTCCTTGTACTGATTCCTGGGGTGTGCACTCGGTTTTCTTACAATGTACATTTTTTTGTAACATGACCAAGTTTCAAATTATTACTATTCAATGTAAACATAAACTGAATACCGGTAATTACGTTAAAAATAAAAATCTAAAAATCTGATAATGGGTCAAAAAATAATGAATCAAAAATAAGATTTTAGCATTTTTTTGAAATAAAGAAAATAAAAGAAAGACCATTTTATTCCAACAGAAAATAAAGACAGCCATCTTCATAAATAATTCAGAAGCATGATGTTGGTGCATATGAGACAGAATATGATTAGCATCTGAAATGACTCTCTAGATTTCTAACTTTACTCATGTCCAGTTTTTCTTATAAGAGAAGCAGTAACTACACTCCCCGTCTGTAATGAGTTTACTGTGAGTGAGGTGAACTGACAGTCAATAAGATTTAGGTATGTTTAGTATGATAAAAAGTAGGAAACTAAGCATACAACAGGTTATTGTTATAATTTGCATGCAGTACTTAAAATAATAGTTTAACACAGTGAGAGTCGTTTGCAAGGATTCAAAAAAAGTCAGCTTTTTTTTAAATAAACAGTGCCGTATTGCAGCCTTTAACTAATTATGAGTCATTGTATGTCTTTATACAGTATTGTGCAAAAGTTTTAGGCAGGCGTGGGAAAAAAATGCTACAAAGGAAGAATTCTGTGAAATATAAAAACTTTTGCCTTTAAAACATCATCAGTTCTTCTAGGTATACTTGCATGCAGTTTTTGGAAGGGAAGTTGTTCCAGGCATCTTTGAGAACTTCCATATTTTTCGCCCTATAAGACCCCCCCCCCCCCCCCCCCAAAGTGGTAGGAAAATGTCACTGTGTCTTATAGGGCAAATACTAATGAGAGCTTCCATTATGGAAGCGCTCATTAGTACCGTAGGACCAGGAAGGCAGCAGTCCCTGTGCAGACTCTGTACTCCCAATTCCTGGTCTGTGACCTCATGCTGTGCGCATCAGGTCACAGCATAGCGCACTGCAGGGAAGAAGAGGGCTGTATCCTAGGAGCGGCGGCGCCCAAGCAGGAGAGGTAAGTTGATTTTTTTTATTTTATTTGCTCTGAATCATAAGGGTCTGGTCTGAGGCATTGGGGGGGGGGGGTCTAATCTGAGGTATGGGGGTCTCATCTGAGGTATGGGGGTCTGAACTGAGGTCTGAATGGGGTGGTCCAAATTTATATTCGGGCTCTCATCTGAGGTCTGATTGGGGGTCATTCACATTGGGGTCTGAGCTGAGGTCTGATTGGGGGTGTGATGTGAGGTCTTATTGGGGTCTTATTACCATTGGGGGTCTGATCTGAGGTCTGATTAAGGGTGTTATTAACATTGGTGTCTGATTGGGGCTGTGAGCTGAAGTCTGATTAACATTGGGGGTCTGATTGCTTGTCTGATCTGAGGTCTAATGATAAATATTTTTTTATTATTGTTCTACTCTAAAACCAAAGTGAGTCTTATGGGCACCGTCTTGTAGGGTGAAAAATACGGTAACCAGGAGCTCCCGATACACATTACAGTTTCTGCCATTCATGGTGGGTTCGGCCAATAGAGGACTAATGTGTTTGGGGGCCTTAATAATTCAATATCTCCATTTGTATCACCTACAACTGTTTTGGCAGGACCGCATACCAAATAATATGACAAAAAATAATGACTCATCGCAGTAAATAAATATCAATGAAAGGATTCTAGTGGTCATGCTGATCATGCACGGAAAGTCCCCATATGCTCTCACAGGCCCACTCTTGACACTACCTGTGCCTAGAACCTAATTCCCTAACCTATGTCTTCCCCTAAAATGGTGCTGTAGTTCACAGGAGCTACACAGGTAACTTGTATTTAAAATCTTATGAAGCTCACTAAGAATATGATATTTATAAACTCTTACAACCTGCATATAATATTTGTTACATTACTACATTCATACTATAATATTGTTTATATCCTCTCTACACAGTTATAGTGTCACAGATGTACCGAGACATACGGACGTCCCAGCGACAGTGGGTAACAGAAGATCTGTGAGACTGACAACACATGCTTTGATCTGACAGATTTTCTTGTGGATCAACAGTGATGGCCAGTTCGTAGTGTTCGTCAACGAACAAATGCGGGCTGCCATCTTAATTCACAAGTCCGGCGATGCACAGGTAAGCCCTTACCTGTGCCTGTGTCGGGAGCCGGTCTGAAACAAATGCGGTTAAGTGTTTCCTTTCCCTTTTGCATTTTGTTTTGGTTTATCTGTGTGTTGTTTTTCCCCTGCCCTTTATTGTAGGCCTGAGGGAGACTCCTGGTTGTCCTTCCTTTCTGGAGGAACAGGTAGTCTCAGTCCTATCACTATCGCCAGGGTCTTACAGGGTGAGTTAGGACTCAAGGTACTCCTGTGTATGAACTCACCTACCTTTGGGGTCTGTTCATAGCCAGTCAGGACTGTGACTAGGGATTTAACTAGGAGGTGTTCCCTTGCTTTCAGGCCTTGTTCCTTGTTCCCTCTCCTTCTTCATCCAGTGTGGTGTCTCCCTCCCACACATTGGCATGACACGTAGGTCCAATAAGCAAATTGCCAAAAAGAGATCATGTCACAGCCTCTACTGCTATAAATCAGTATTCAGTTCTAGGTGCTGGGTTTAAAGATGTAGAGTATTTTTTATGGGATTTTGTGTGGCTTCATAAAATTTGCAGTCATCCTGCAGTTCCCTGCAGAGTCGGTGGCTGGAAATGATGCTTTGAAAGGGACAACCTTCTAATGGGTGCAGAGCTGATGTAGCATGGCATCCACTTCTATCTCAGAATCAGGGGCTCCGGTTCTTGGACCTCTACCGATCAGAAAGTAATGACATATCCCAGCAATATAGCCTCGATGTAATGGGAAAAACCCTTTAAATGTAATAAAGAAAACTACAATTAAATAAATGATCATCCACATTAGATCTCATGCATGAATGTGTGTGGTCCGTGCCGGGCACCAGCCGGGTCTACTCTATATCACTTAAATGGGTCTGCAATCCGCAAGATACAGAGTCAGAGCACAGGCACGGATTGGAAGCCTATGGAAGCGCTATAGAGCGCCTCCATGTCCTATTTTTTTGCGTTACAGACCATCTATTGTGAATAGCATCCACAAACGGCGAGCACACGGCCTCACACATTCATGTGCATGAGCCCTTAAGCAAATGTCCCAATAAAATAATGCAAATGTCCTTATCGCATTGGGGACTTTCTGGTGTCACCCTAATGGACTTGTTTGAGCAGCAGTGAGAATGGCATGTGATCGCTGAGGCCACCGACGGGCAGTAGTGGTGACGTGCGAGCATTGGAATAATTTTCCATTTGACTTCAATGGAGAAGAAAATTTCTATGCAAAACCTTTCATGATTAATTTAGGCCATATATGGGGAAACTGAGCATTGTTTTAGAAGAAAATGGAAAAGGTTACTTAATAAAAGAGCTGGTTACAAAGTGCTAGGACACTGAATATTGATGTGACATTTACATTTTTGAAAGCTGCTTATTTTAAGTGCACATCCAGATTGCAACGGAGATTTCAAAGAAAAATCTGACTTGCATCTAGTCTCGGACTGGCCCACTGGGGAGCTGGGGAAATCCTCGGTGGGGCCCAGAACCAGCAACAGTGGCGTAGCGGCAGGGCACAGGGAGATGAGCGCTTCCATTGTGTGGAAGCGCTCATCTCTATAGTCATCTGTGTCGCTGTCCTGAGGACAGTGATACAAGATGGATGCTGCAGTGCAGGGGAGAGGCATCTCCCTTCCCTGTTCCTCTGATAAGCTGCAGGCACTAGGCCGGTGCAGGCGCGACGTCATCGCGCCGCCTGAGCCGTACAGCGCGGGACACAGGCTGGAAGAGGCCTGCATCGCATTGCTGCCAGCATGATGGAGCAAATATTTTGTAGAATATTTGCGAATCAGAATATTCGTTATATTCTACATTCTTTTTTTTTACTCGAAAATTGGCAAGCTAATGATTGCCTAATATGCGAATATTACGCGATCAATACAGGCTTGGGTCAAAAGCGAATATATAGCACCATAGAAATAATGCTATATATTAGTTTTTTAGAATATTTATCATTTTTTTCCATCTGAAGTGAACAGTGTTCAGTGTTCACTTCAGTTGGAAAAAAATGATGAATATTCTAAAAAACGAATAGATAGCACTATATCGAATATAGTGCTATATATTTATTTTTTAGAATATTCGTAATTTTTTTCCATCTGAAGTTATTATTCCTCCCTGCTCAAGTTGCTTGTGGGCCAATGACTTATTGGCACACAAGCAAGAAGCAGGGAGGAATCATGTGTTCAGATGGAAAAAATGAAGAATATTCGAAAAACGAATATATAGCACTATATTGTAAAAAAGAAATATTACAAATAGCACCCTGACCTCTTGTTGTATACTGAATAAAACAAACCATATGCTGCTGCAACATATCCCATATAAAGCACCCAAACACAGTCCATAACATCTAGTATTAAAGATGTAAGGGTGAACCTACCATAATGTTAAAACAATGTGGCTGTTATGGGAATAGCACCGAAAACGTCAGACCAAATAAAATAAGATTGGACCTTGCAAAGAAGAGGCTGGCTCTAGTTACTTCTATCCTGTTTGCTACTAGGTGGAAAGATCCTATGCAGGACTCCCCACTGGTAACTGGTCCAAGGGTTATTAAAAGAGCGTAAAAAGGTAAAGAAACGCCAGGTTATTCAGTCCTAGTTGCAAAACCTGACACCACCTTGGATAGCCAATTTTGAGCTTGGCTACGGGAGCCCTATCTTCTCTGTATGGACTCTATGGAGCTGCACACAAATCAACTATTCACAGTGCTCCAACTTAGGAATGGTCCACGTTCAGGGGATGTAATTCAAAGTGCATATGCTTCACAATTTTAGCAGTTAAAAACCTATATAATTAACTGGAAAATTAAAATACTAGATGCGTCAAAATGTGAAACATGTTAAATACATCCAAACATAGGGAGGGTTCACATCGGCATTATTGAATTCCGTTATAACTCTGTTATAACGGAATATAACGGAATTCTAGGACGGAATGCAAAACGGAAGCCTTTAAGAGACATTCCGTTTTGCTTCATCCTAATACATGTCTATGGGGCCAAATAACAGTTCCGTTATACATGACAGAAATAAAGTCCTGTTGACAGGACTATTTTTTATGTCATGTATAACGGAAACAAACGGAACCATTATGTGCCCCTGTAGACATGTATTAGGACGCAGCAAAACAGAAAGCCTTCCGTTTTACATTCCGTCCTAGAATTCTGTTATATCTCTGTTATAACGGAACCTATAACAAAATTCAATAACTCCGATGTGAACCCGCCCTAATACTAATTAAATACCCAAATTAAGGCATATGATATATATAATGAGTAATGGATTTATTTTCAGAGGGAATGTGTCATTTGAAAATTACCTACTGATTTAATCAAGTTCACATACATTTTGGTAATTTTTGGTTTCCAAGCCACTACCTGTACTTAAACAGAATCCTGAAATCTTCTAGTTTTCACCTAATAGGCTGACACTTTCTGTTCTGTGCAGATCAGTTCTCAGCAGTCATCTCATATCATCACAGGCAGGATTACAGAGAACCTATACATATTTAACACAGAATCTACCACTTACAAATGGTGATGGTCTAAGCTTATCCCCTCCCATCCCTGCACAAGTAGTGGCTCACATCTAGAACATTGAATTAGTCCAGGAATGCTCAACCTGCGGCCCTCCAGCTGTTGCAAAACTACAAGTCCCAGCATGCCCGAACAGCTATTAGCCTAAAGCAGGGCATGGTGGGACTTGTAGTTTTACAACAGCTGGAGGGCCGCAGGTTGAGCATCCCTGAATTAGTCAATCCAGACTACAGCATAGTTCTAAATGCTGTTAGCAGATCAGGCAAGATGACCACCCAAAGTATCAAGTCCAGAAGAAAGAATTCAAAAGTTATCAACAGATATGTAAGAGTGACCCCTATTCTGCCAGACCTGAGGGTTACAAGGTTGACCGTTCATTTAAAGGGCATCTGTCAGCAGATTTGTACCTATGACACTGGTTGACCTGTTACATGGGCGCTTGGCAACTGAAGGCATCTGTGTGTACTTTGATTGACAGGTTAAAGCAGTGAAAGCATCTTAAAGGGGTTGTCTCATCATAGACAATGGAGCATATCGATATAGGTGTGGGTCTCACCGCTGGGACCCGCACCTATATCGAGAATGGAGCCGCGCAAGGTGGTAGCTGGAGAACTCCGGTTCCGCTACCACCAAGCCGGCTCCCCATAGAAGTGAATGGGAGCGTACTGCCCATGCGCGGCCCTCCACCAATAAGACAATGGGGGCATATCCTTGCGATATGCCCCCATTTTCCATGATGAGACAACCCTTTTAATACCTGGCACTGTCAATCAAAGTGCAGAGGGCGTGGCAGTTGCAGAAAGAGCAGAGCCTCTAGGTGTAACAGTAACGCCCCCGTTGCTCCTAGAGGCTCATTTGCATATAATAAAACATCATTTTTCTCACAATGTGGACACATATGAACATGGGACCAACACAGATGACTTCAGCTGCCAAGTGCACATGTAACAGGTCAGACAGTGTCATAGGTACAGATCTGCCGACAGATGCCCTTTAAATGGCTGACATGTAATGGTCAATACATGGCCAGGCAGTGTTTGCCCCAGCAATGACAGATGATAGAAACAGGTTGAAGAAGTCAAACTTTGTTAGAAAATCCCTTTAATATATAATGTCTATCTATATTACAGAATTATTCAAAAGCCATGGTTAGATTTAGAACTGATCGTAACTAAAACCCAAGCCAATTTTTTAGCAATTATCCTCTATAGAAATTACTTAAATAAATTGGAATTTGTAATAGACCAACAAAGGAGAACTTTGGCCCTGGGCTGAATTGTTATCCTACATGATAATGTGCCTATGGGTATATTAAGCGTGGACTGTTCTAACCGTTTCATACTACATTTGTTACGGCAGCGTCACACCTGGAAACTACAGGAAATGTATAGAGATGCTCAGTATCAGCGCTCTATGACATGTTCATTATCCCAGATCTGGCAATGCTTTCAGACAGTACACAGTGTAGCATGCTCTACTGATGCAACTGTATCCACTGATAATTTATATCATTCTTTGCCTCCAGATGTTCAGGGAGTTGGTTGAGCAAACAGATACTTGGATGTTTCTTTGCAAGACTGTCTAGAGGATTTTGGAATCACCATTAAGCGTGTCATGTTCAGTATCAAGACAATGTATCGAGAATAGTGATGGATAATATGCGCCTTCAGTTCTTTGAGGAGACGGCACTTTAAAGGGGTTGTGCTATGAAAAATATTTAACGTTTTTAAAACCAGCACCTGGATCTGAATTCTTTTGTAATTGCATGTAATTAAAAATGTTGTATAGCCACTGAGTTATTCAATAAAATGTATCTGTATAGCGCCACCTGCTGTTTGTTCTTTTCCTTATTTCTCCATCCACTTGATTGAGGTGGTCGCACATGCTCAGTTTAAATCTTTAACTGTCACCAGCTATATCTTCTGTTAGAAGCTGCAATAATTATAGGATGAGAACTGCAGTGGAAAGGACACAACCACTGAGCTGCTAGTCTGAAATAAATCTAGTGGAGCAAATGGAGCCATTAATGGGGAGATCTCTGGAACCATGTGAGGTACAGGGCTGGTTCTAGCTTTGTTAGAAAGAAATTGTCGTAATTGTCCACATCAATCATGGCATAACCCCTTCAAGAGATTACAGTATTGGATGGAATTGACCAAGTAAGGCTGCTTAGGGGATAGAATATGGTGAATTACATAACACAAAATATTTGCATAGAAAAGGAAATCAGCTCATTGGAAAAAAAACTAACTAAATATACTCATGACAATATAGGATGTTATGGGAAGCTTGTGTATCTACTGAAGAATATTTCCCATCTCTTAAAATTATGATCTTCCACCTGATCTGGTCTTGGGCTTGGATAGTCACTACTGCATTCTGGGTGGTACACTTTACCTGACAAGCTAATGACATTGTGCATGAGTGTTAGCAGGGGCAGACAAGTCTACAGAGAAATTACCCTACATAAGCCCTCCTCAAGCCACCAACCGGGCACATATTGATCTGATGCTTTCAGCATGGAGTATCAGGACTCATGCACCTGGACGGCAGACGCAGGTCCCCTCCAACTATCAACTATATCTTCATCCTCAGGACGGTGACACGGTTGAATACTGCGGCAGGGGTGGCAGTATTTTGTTCTGCACTGTGTATTGTTGGCCCTGTGTGCTTCTTTTGGCCCTACCTTCTGTCAATTTTAACCTGTCTACAATATGGGGTCACTTTTTTTTTTTTCCCAGGGCCCGTTAAGTTCCCAGTCCGCCCCTGGGTCTTAGTAATTTAAGAGAAGACCCATGCACAATACTTTCTAGGCACCGTATGGTTGTCTTGGTCAATGTGCCATAGCTTCTCTCCACACCCAGTGTCATATCATTATTGTAGGGACACAATACTTTTCCAGAGTGTGTCCGTCTCAGCAAATAAAGTTTGTTCCTTGCATCATAAAGACCTATTCGATTTTCCAATATACTTTTTTGCATCAATTTCTTGTGGCTTTAATTCTCGACGTTTTTTTTTCATTTCATAGGGACCTTCGTTGTTCTCTTTCTAGCCATGGAAATCAGCCTTGGTGATGAGATGGACACACTTAGCTTGTTACAAGGCCCGACTCTGAGATACCTGCTGTCAATGCAACAAACTATACACCCTTGTGCGTTGTACAGTGCCAACAAAGTCAATTACATTTAAAAAAAAATCTCATCTCTGCATTGCGGCGAAAACCCACAGCGTTAATAGACCTGCAGTGATGTGCCATTCTACCTCATGTGGCTGATGAGACCACTGAAGGCTGCTGCGGTCATGGGACCAAGCAACTTCCAATCCAGCGGGGACCTGAAGTGGCTGAGAAAGGAGTGAGACTGTGAACAGGTAAGTGTACATTTTGTTAATTTGCACACGTTATAGGCCGGGGTTGAGTTGACTACTGGGCCGGACAACCTCTTTAATACAGAATATATTAGAAAACCGTATAATTTTCATTACACAAATAATATTCTTTATTTGCTGAAACTTTTATACTGCTTTAGAACAATGTCATCTATCCCTTTAATACATATTCTTTAATTTAGGATAACAGGGGGCATGGGCTCTGTGACCTTTCTTCTACTTATCTGCATTCCAGTGCATGTCCTCACTACACGAAGCCAAGACTGGGAGCCATTTTCTACAACCAGCTTCACAGGATAACTATACTATCCATATCTTCATAGGTGCATGAATAAAGGAGCAAAGCAGAGTAAGCCACTCATGAGAAGCTATTGTGATCTATGATGGGGACACTGCCTATGATTTCGGCAATGTTAAGTAGAGTATGGGCCCTTTCACGCTGGCCAATGATCAGGAGAAGTACAAATATGCAACCAATCTTGATGTGACTGGTACTGGTGGCACTGGTGGCACTCTACGTATTCTTCTATGTCTGCTGCTGAAGTGGAGACCCACGTGTCACCATGGTTTGACTGGTGAGGCTCGGAGAGTAAAAGATTGAGAATCTATGTAGAGGCCCTGTAGCATCTGCTTTAAATGGAAGCTTGTACCTTAGAGTTCAAATCACTGCAGAACCTCTTTGTAAAAAGGAATGCTATTAGTCAGCTAATTAATCAGTAATGGAGAGGAAACTTTTCCTTTTTTTATTTTTTATTTAGAGGTCTTCCAACAGTTGTCATTAACATTATCAGGGGCTGACTGGCCATAGACCTCAGGGGGGTGCCCAAGCCCTCCTTATAGCCGGTAGCCGGGTACATAACGATCTGATGCTCTCAGCATTAATTCAACTGTATCACTGTCCTCACTATGGTCATAGGGCAGTATTTTGTGCTGCACTGTAGTACGCATGGGTTTTGCTGGGGTGGTATTTTGTGTTGCACTATGGTATTGCTGGCCCCATCTACTTCCGTTGTCCCTGCCTACTTGTGCCGCCTTGCCTTTGGTCAATTTGGACTCGCCTAAAACTTGGAGCCAGTTTTAGTGTTTTTTTTTCCCAGGGCCACTTTAAGTTTCCAGTCCGCCCCTGAACATTGTATTGTACTGTGCCTCATCTGCTGCAGAATAGCGCAACGGTGACCCTCACTAAGCAGTGCTGAACCCAATGCTCACCCCAAGTAGTGCCAGACACAATGCACCAAAACTGTCAGTGAAGGAGACTCTTAAACAACGCCTCCTACTCAAAGAGTGCCTACCACAATAATCATAAACACAGTGCGAAACTTTAGCACCCTGTAAACCAAACAACTGTTTAGGGCCTTAGAAATCAGGGCGCTCTTTGCTGGCCACAAGGCTGGCTGAAAAAAAAGACTAAAGGAATGGACATACCACCAGTGCAACCGATTTAGCTGCACAAGGGTTGGAGGGGGCCCTTTATAGCTGTAGAGCAGTATCAGAAGTGCCTATTTTGCATTTGTAAGCAGAGAGCAGCCAACAGAGCCAGATCTTAGTGGACTGATGGGGTCAGGCTCAGCAGTGTGAGAGGGTGGAGCTTAGCAGTGCGCACGGGCAGGCTAAGCAGTGCGCACGGGCAGGGCTTAGCAGTGTGCATGGGCAGGGCTTAGCAGTGTGCATGGGCAGGGCTTTGCAGTGAGAAAGGGTGGGCCTTAGAAGCGCGACTGAGCCATCGGACATAACTTTGCTTGCGGCCCCAGAAATACCAAATCTGCCCGAGCATACACACAGTGAATGTCACCATTACCCCTTTCTCCCAAACAGTGAACATACGCACAGCGACTGCCACGTTGACCTGTCAAACAGTGTCTGCCACACTGCCAACAAAACAGTGTCAACCAGTTCCTATCATACCAATGGCTCCTAGAATGTACCTTCAAATAGTAAACACTGTCATAATGTCCCCTCAAAATACAACCAACTATTTACCCATTTGAACATCTTACTCTTGATTGGTGCAGGCCTGATGTTATGCCTTTTGCTTGGCATGAAATATGCCTAAAGGAGGCCCACCATAGATTTAGGGTGAATAATAAAGTGACTCTACTGATACCCACTTTTATCATTGTCAGGACATTCTGATGGTAATATCGGGCTCATCTTCCTTCTACGTGAGCAGTGAAGGAAGCAGGACTAGGCTTGAGGTTGGATTGCTTGATCCTTTTTTAGCTTCATCTCACGTCTGTAAAACCACAGAGCTAACCTCACATTTGCTCGGGCCCGTTTGTACTTCTTTCTATATATGAAAGATCATAAAGGATAAAAATTACCAAGCACATATTTCAAATTTTTACTCCATTAAGTCTGTCTTTAAGTGTGCCAACGAATCTAAGATTAGCAGGATAACACGGCTATTATCACGAGCTTTCGCGCATGGGGTTGCGGTAGTATTTATTTCTTTGATGTCGGGTTTACAGAATTTTATTTTTTTAAAGCTTCGGCATTTTAATTGTTATGCGGAACTTTAATACAAGAAATGAAATTTCCTTTTTTTTTTTTTATTTTATCGCTGAGCTGTCTCTCCTTCAATTACGTTCACAAGTAGTGGTGTGAAACTGGGAGACTGTCTGTATTTTCACAAGTCTACCTAAAAATCCAGAGATGGCAACTATGTAAAAAAAAAAAAACTGCGTAAAAGAATCCAATTATAACACCTCAGACAGCTCCAGGAAAGGCAAACCTTGATCTTTTCAAGGGAGGAAAGCATATCGGACTTGTTAAAATACACTGGGGCCTAGTCAAATGTTTGTTTCTGTTTTCATGGCTCCAGACACCCCCCTGACCTCAACATAAATAGCAGAGCTAGCTTTTTATAATCTCGGGGAAATAAAAAAAAGAGCAAAAATAGTATAAGAGAGTTCATTTGATTTTTTTTTTTATTTTACTTTAGCTTTTTTCAACAATGACCATTTTCGATGCCAAATTTCAGGATAGCGGCTGAATTTCCTTTCATGTAATTGCAGTGTTATTTCTTTTTTCTTTTTTTTCTTTTTTCCGCCTCTGCCACAGACAGCTCCTGAAATGTGAGGCAGGAAATAGCACCACGAGTAGGAAAAAGCATGACACGAGGGCCTGAGGTCAGATGCTCAAATACACAAAGATTTATATTGCCACTGCCAAAAAAACTTTCATTTCCACTCTTCCCTGTAGTTAAGATAAAGAACTTTGCCTGGAAAGATAAATTCATTTTCTAAAAGTACGGGCCACTGTCACCTAAAAAAATGAGGAAACAGCCTCTCGGCATGAAGGCCTGGGACCGTTCTCAGGTTTCGGCAGGGGAGCAGCTAAAAAAAAAAAAAAAAGTGAAAAGAGGAGAATCAATCTGAGTTTCTGAAGTGACCTTTTCTGGCCGTTTTTCCCCTGCGAGGAGGCATATACTTCCGAATCTTTTCGCTGGAGCCGGAAGGGCAGTTTTTTTTATATATTTTTTTTTTGTACTGTGTATTTAAAGAGAAACACAGTTTTGTTATGTGGCCTTCTTCTTCACCCAGGCCTCCTCCTCCTCCTCTCCCGCACTTTCTTTGATAGCCTCAGCGGAGGAAGGTAAAGTTGGAAGTTCGAGGTGAGAATAGGAGCAAGCATCGAGTTAGGTTTCAGGAGCCTGCTGTGCGGCTGGCTACAGAGAGGAAGAACAAATTATCTGATATTTCAGCCTTTCTGATGTTTTCGCTCTTAACGAAAGGACGTGCTTGGAAAAAAAAATAAACTCTAATGCATTCCTTGTGATATCTATCTGTATCTGGATAGAAATGTATACCCATGAGGCGATACAGCCACGGCCGTGGTGCTAACAATGTTACTACACATGGCAACACATACGCGTCATGGCTCCTTATGGGCCAAGAAATACAAAGATAATATAATTAAAAATATAAGTAAGTAAGAAGGAATAATTTGAATGTCTTCAAACATGTCTATTTTTGTATCTTTCATTCCTCTGTTATTCTTCCTGGAAATGTATAACTACAGCTGCAAATGCCTGTTGTCAAAGGGGTGTGCACCTACACATTGACGCTATCACTATTTAGTGCTAATCATGTCAGCGTTAGTGGGGGAATGTGTCAATCATAGCCATGCTTCCTCTGCAAGCACAGATATTGGGGGTCATTTATTAAGATTGGCATTTAAGATGCCAGTCTTAACAACCCCTATAACTGGCGGTGGATCTGCCGAAGTTATGAAGAGGCGCCAGCCTCTACCTAACTTCGGCGCATCCAGCACCACTCTAAGGCCTCATGCACACGACAGTTGTTTTTTGCGCTGCAAATTGTGCGTCCGCCCAAAAAAACGGATGGGCATCCGTTTTTTTTTCAGGATCCGTTTTTTTCCCACAGATCCTTTGTAATAAATGCCTATCCTTGTCCGCAAATGTGAAAAAAGTAGGACATGCGCAATTTTTTTTGCTGAAGGCAAACACGGACAACGGACGCAGAACACAAACAGATGAACTATCAGCATTTTTTTGCTGACCCATTGAAATGAATGAGTCCCCATCCTATCCGCAAAAAAAACAGAACGGAGACCGAGAAAAACAACTGTCGTGTGCATGAGGCCTAACTATAAGACAGCTTCCTTGCTGTCTTCCATTTAGACCATTTCCTACATCTAAGGGCTCGTTCACACGAACGTATTTTGCCCCGCAAAAATTATGATTCCTTTCCTATTCTTGTGCGTTTTGTGGACAAGAATAGGCATTTCTATAATAGGCCTCCTGTTCCGTTCCGCAAATTGCTGAAGGAACACAGGCGCCATCCATATTTTGCGGATCCGCAATTTGCGAACCGCAAAAAACAACACGGTCGTGTGAACGAGCCCTAAGAATGAAGAAAATGATGAATGAGATGGGCCTGCTGGCCCCTCCCCTTCCCCACCTGCACCACGTCCACTTTTTAAGGCCTGGTGTGAGCGGGGCAAAGTTGCAGATTACAGGCTCAAATAACCTTTGCATGGCAATCTGCGTGAGAAATATTTGTGAATAGGTGTATTTCTGGATAATAAATTAATCTAGGGTTGCCACCTGGCCGGTATCTCACCGGCAAGGCTAGTATTTTAGTGGCCCTGTCGGTGCCGGTAATTTTTTATACCGGCAATTGTAATCATCACGCTGGAGCGCCGGTCGTGTCCTGAGTTTTCAGTCAGCAGTGAGCGTTCCCCGCAGCACAAGCAAATGAAGGAGGTGAGTTTATTTTTTATTTTTGCAGAAGCAGAGAAGGGGGCACTAATGGGGGCATTATTATCACTAGGGGCACTAATGGGGTCATTATTATTACTGGGGGGCACTAATTAAGGCATTATTCTTACTGGTGGGCACTAATTGGGGCATTATTCTTACTTTGGGGCACAAATGGGACATTATTCTTACTGGGGCACTAATTGGGGCATTATTCTCACTGTGGGGCACTAATTGTGCATTATTCTTACTGGGGGCACTAATTGGGGCATTATTCTTACTGGGGGGCACTAATTGGGGCATTATTCTTACTGTGGGCGCACTGATAGGGCATTATTATTACAGGGTGACACTAATGGGGGCATTATTAATTCTGGGGCAGCCCTAATGGGGGGCATTATTCATTCTGGGGTGCACTAATGGGGCAATTAGCCCTACTGGGGGGTAATAATGGGGGGGGCATTAATACTGGAGCACACTAATGTTATTATTATTTATTCTGGGGCGTACTAATGGGGCCATCACTCTTACTGGGGGGCACTAATGGGGGAATTAATTCTGGGGTGCACTAATGGGGGCACTACTATTTCTGGGGCAGTAATATTACTGGGGGAGGCACTTATGGGGGCAGTATTAATTATGGGGGGCTAATGGGGGCATTAATATTATTAGGGGGCACTAATGGGGGCATTATTAATTTTGGGGGGCACTAATGGGGGCATTACTATTACTGGGGGCACTAATGGAGGTATTAATATTATTGGGAGCCACTGTATTACAGCGTCTTAACACCCCGTGGTAAGGCACGCCCTGCAGCCACACCCCCTTTGGGGTGTGAATTAACTTGGCCGGTATTTTTTGTTGGGAAATGTGGCAGCAGTAAATGGCCTTGATTGTGAACACGCCACATTCATGTTTAGTGTGGTGCAAGAATTACCTCCAGTTCTTCCTCTCTCCCACCTTACCTTCAGTGGCCTGTGCACATGTCACCGAAGATGCCCCCAACACTCTCCCTTATATGTCAGTTAGTCATTTTTTGACTTAAAGGGGCTGTGCAGTAGCTTAATATCAATATGAGATCGTCAGGGGCCCGAATCCTGGTACCTCAGTCAATCAGCAGTAATTTAGAAAAGGAAGTTCCCCTTGCTGATCTGATATTGATGACCCTCTACCTCATTTAAAATAAAACAAAAACCAACAAAAGTTACATTTGACTAAACTATGACTAAAAGGTATTTCTCCCAAAATCACATTTATTTGGATAACATATGTTCACTTCACCTTATAGCCACTGAGTTATTCAATAAAATGTATCTATATAGCACCACCTGCTGTTTGTTCTTTTCTTTATTTCTCTGTCCACCTCATTAACATTGCTGAAGTGGTCGCACATGCTCAGTTCTATCCTTCAACTGCCACCAGTCAAATCTGCTGTTAGAAGCTGTGACAGTGACAGAAAGAGCTGTAGCAGAAAGGTCACACTCCTTTTGTTGTGATAGGAAGAGGTCTGCTGCATAAAGGACATGCTCCCTGAGCTGTCCACCTGAAATATATCAGCAGAGTAATTGGAGAAATGAATCAGAAGATTTCTGGATCCATCTGAGGTACAGGGCTGGTTCTAGCTTTGCTAGAAAAAGATTGTCATGTACTATATGATGTCTGATTTTAATTTTTTACACTAATCATAGGATAACCTCTTTAAGAATAAGTAACTAAATTTGGGAGTCATACAAATTACACTGATGTGAGTTTTATGGCATCAAAAAATTGCAAACGTTTGTGAAGCCGAGTCCATGAGCAAAAATTTGGTGGGTTTACTCTCCAATAGACACTTTTCCAAAAACTTGGGGGATCGAGAAGTGCGCGACCCAACAGATTTATTATTTATCACTTATTACTGGTATGAATTATACCTAACATCTAAGCCAGCAACAAGGTGAGGTAGATTTCAGTTCTGGCACACAGACCTACCAGGCTTTCCCCAGCTAGGGACTTCAGTAGGACTGAGATTAGAACTATCAAGCAAAATGTTAGTCTTAATAAATGTCCCCTGTTTTACTCAACAGTACCCTTACCATGAGCAGTTTACCTTGAGAATCAATTGTAAACCGAAGGAGCTTAGAAACAAAGCAAAGGGCAATGTAAAGTACTGATCAGTTGAGGAAATTCGGAACAAACATTGGCATCAGCTTCTATAAAAAGTTAATGTTGGCAGCTCTACCTAATAGACCACTAGTGTTGATCGAGCACCAAAGTGCTCATGTGCTCGGGCCGAACACATTGGTATGCTGGTGTGCTCTACTGAGCACCTGAGCACAATGGAACTCAATGGGAGAAACCCAAGCATCCCCTGCTCAGAAGAGAAGAGGGTGGCTAGTTCACAAAAAGAAGTTAAAAATTTATGGAAACCCCACAAAAATAGTTTGGAAACAGCATTGGGAGGATGTCTGGATGTATGTTGGAATCCCAATACCTATGACATACAATAGACAACCAAACAAAGGCTATATGCCAAAAGTATGTGCAAGCCAACAATCTATCCATGAGACAGATAACAGTCAGCATACCTTACAATGGCAGCAATGTGCACTATGAGACATTCCAAACCAGCTCTCATCTGACTGAGAGCCAGTAGGCCTCAAAGTTGCTTCATATCTGTTGGATGGCTTGGGTAGACCTGCACACCTAGATCAATATCATTAGGGTGACAAAAAGTTTTCTGATTGTCCTGGAATAATATTCAATAACTTTTCTATACAATTTTGTCATGTAAACTAATTTTCAAAAACATGGGCATATGGGAAAGACATGCAAGTGAGCAGAATCTGGCCTTTTTTTCATCTGAAAAACTATTTGCATAAAAATTTGCGATAAGAATATTTGCGATCTACACTATGAGTCATGAACAGCACCATCTATTGGTTTCATAGTCTTATGACAAGACTATTAGACTATTAGTCTTGTCATAAGACTATGAAACCAATAGATGGCGCTGTTCATCTTGTTGGGGCGCTAGTAAGTGGGGCACCCTGCTCAACAGAGTCCACACACCATGTAGCACTCAGCCTTTTGCATGGAAAATTTGTGATAAAAATTCACGATTATAATATTCACTATCTACACTACTCATGAACAGCACCATCTATTGGAGTTATAGTTTTGTCATAAGACTAAGAAACCAATAGATGGCGCTGTTCATGACTCATGAACAGGACCATCTATTGGTTTTTATAGTCTTATGACAAGACTATGAATCCAATAGATGGCAGGAGTAGTATAGATCGCAAATTTGTATCACAAATTATCCATGCAAATGGTTTTTCAGCTGAAAAACAAGGCAGATTTTATTCGGATAAATAGATTGTTGGCTTCCACATACCTGGCTTTTGGCATATAGCCTTTGTGCGGTTGTCTATTGTATGTCATAGGTAATAGGAGTCCAAGATGCATTCAGCCATCCTCCTAATGCTGTTTCCAAACCATTTTGATGGGGTCTCCATCAATTTCTAACCTTTTTTTGTGAACCAGACACCTTCTCTTCTTGAGAGCAGAGGGTGCCTGGTTTGATGCTTGGGTCTCCCATTGACTTTCATTGTATTAAATTGTACTTCAGAACACGCAGTATTCGGCTGAACACTGCGATGTGCCGAGCATAGCGATGCTTGAGCCGAACAGCAGTTCGGCCGAGCATGCTCGCTTAACACTATAGAGCACAAATTGCACACACAAAAGCAAGCACGGGGGCATCAGATTCCATACAGTTGTTTTGTCAATGGAAAGAGAAGAAGGTTACAGCGTTGTGTGCCATTACTGCAGCTCCTTTCCTTCTCCAATTTACTTTTGCCAAGACTGATTCTCTCTTATTAGACCTGTTTCACACTTGTGTTGTGGCATTCCGGTTTTGAGATCCGGCAGAGGATCTCAAAACCGGGCCAAAACTGTTCTGTTTTATTCCCATTCATTGTCAATGGGGACAAAACTGATCAAGATGCATTCCGTTCTGTTTTGTTGCATTTTTTGACCCCCTTCCCTCCAGCCAGAGGTGTAACTTGACCAGCATGCACCTTCTATAACACTGGTGTCTTCTTATGCTGCACAAGGGTCTTTGGGCCCCCTTAGGCTCCTGGGCCTGGTAGCAACTGCTACCTCTGCACCCCCTATAGCTACGCCTCTGCACATCACCCAGAGAACTTTATGGGTGACTACGGTACCTCTGTATGCTACCACTTATACCTGGTTCATATCTGCAGCAGAGCTCTCCGGCAGGTTGTATCTGCAGACAACACCCTGCCAGAGTTCTCCAGATCCTGCATTACCAGATACTGCTGCCTGCCCACTGAAACCCATTGACTATAATGAGCTCCAGTGAGATCCTGCTGCTACCCAGCAAATTTGCAATGTTTTTGGCCCTCCAAATTCCCGGCATTTAATGCCAGAGAGGACAACTGCAGATAGGAAAGTAGCCGAAGACAACTTTGACATTGTTGTGTCCCCCGATGACCGCCCTCCATGTTTATACTGCATTCACTGGTGTATAACAGAGGTATTCTCCTGTAGTAGCATTGCCTATGCATGAGGCCTTGTATTTATACAGTATTCACTATCTACACTACTCATGAACAGCACCATCTATTGGAGTCATAGTTTTGTCATAAGACTAAGAAACCAATAGATGGCGCTGTTCATGACTCATGAACAGGACCATCTATTGGTTTTTATAGTCTTATGACAAGACTATGAATCCAATAGATGGCATGAGTAGTATAGATCGCGAATATTGTAATTGCAAATTTATATCACAAATTATCCATGCAAATGGTTTTTCAGCTGAAAAACAAGGCAGATTCTATTCGGATAAATAGATTGTTGGCTTCCACATACCTGGCTTTTGTGCGGTTGTCTATTGTATGTCATAGGTAATAGGAGTCCAAGATGCATTCAGCCATCCTCCTAATGCTGTTTCCAAACCATTTTGATGGGGTCTCCATCAATTTCTAACCTTTTTTTGTGAATCAGACACCTTCTCTTCTTGAGAGCAGAGGGTGCCTGGTTTGATGCTTGGGTCTCCCATTGACTTTCATTGTATTAAATTGTACTTCAGAACACGCAGTATTCGGCTGAACACTGCGATGTGCCGAGCATAGCGATGCTTGAGCCGAACAGCAGTTCGGCCGAGCATGCTCGGTTAACACTATAGAGCACAAATTGCACACACAAAAGCAAGCACGGGGGCATCAGATTCCATACAGTTGTTTTGTCAATGGAAAGAGAAGAAGGTTACAGCGTTGTGTGCCATTGCTGCAGCTCCTCTCCTTCTCCAATTTACTTTTGCCAAGACTGATTCTCTCTTATTAGACCTGTTTCACACTTGTGTTGTGGCATTCCGGTTTTGAGATCCGGCAGAGGATCTCAAAACCGGGCCAAAACTGTTCTGTTTTATTCCCATTCATTGTCAATGGGGACAAAACTGATCAGGGTGCATTCCGTTCTGTTTTGTTGCGTTTTTTGACCCCCTTCCCTCCAGCCAGAGGTGTAACTTGACCAGCATGCACCTTCTATAACACTGGTGTCTTCTTATGCTGCACAAGGGTCTTTGGGCCTCCTCAGGCTCCTGGGCCTGGTAGCAACTGCTACCTCTACACCCCCTGTAGCTACGCCTCTGCACATCACCCAGAGAACTTTATGGGTGACTACGGTACCTCTGTATGCTACCACTTATACCTGGTTTATATCTGCAGCAGAGCTCTCCGGCAGGTTGTATCGGCAGACAACACCCTGCCAGAGTCCTCCAGATCCTGCATTACCAGATACTGCTGCCTGCCCACTGAAGCCCATTGACTATAATGAGCTCCAGTGAGATCCTGCTGCTACCCAGCAAATTTGCTATGTTTTTGGCCCTCCAAATTCCCGGCATTTAATGCCAGAGAGGACAACTGCAGATAGGAAAGTAGCCGAAGACAACTTTGACATTGTTGTGTCCCCGATGACCGCCCTCCATGTTTATACTGCATTCACTGGTGTATAACAGAGGTATTCTCCTGTAGTAGCATTGCCTATGCATGAGGCCTTGTATTTATACAGTTGTTACATTGTAACATTCTATCAGTGGTTTATTATGCAAGAGAACAAACTGGGAGTTTCAGGACATGGTTACTAAACTGTTTTTTTCATGTTCTTTTTTTTCTTGTTTTCCTTTTTTTCCCAACATTGTAAACTAATGTCAATGTACAACTTGTTAAATGTTTCTTTTACCCGTCCATGTCGGCACTTACCGTATCTGTATGTATAAATGCAATCTCTAAAATAGCATGTGCCATTTTTAGCCAGTCTGGTTAACCGAGGATTTTTCTTACACTGTTTTCTTTCATTCGTATATTTACTCTTCCATATTTTTGTCCTGCTGCGGCTATTCTTAGCGACTGGTGGTTTTGTGCCATTTACTTTGTCTCTGTTCTACATAGATTGTTATTTTAGTGTTGTTTTTCCCCTGGTTTTATTTGAAAATATCTCATTTTAAGCATCAATTTTTATTCTCTTTTCTTTTGAGTTTATAATTGGCTTTTTGTGTGTTGCTTTATCTAAATTTTTTATTTTTTTTATCAGCTAGATCGTCTGAAGGACGGATATTATGTATCTTTTGTCTTTGAGAGGAATTATCTATGACTTTTAACACCGCTTTGCCCTCTCGCCGACAAGTACAGTAAGCGTGTGAGAAATGGGAGTGTTTTCCTTGTTTTAAAACAAGCTCATTAAATATCCTATTCCTGCCGCGCGGACAAAAAAAAAGTGGCAATTCACACAGTTTAACAACATCCACCCATTCCCTCCCCTTCCAGCCAAAACAGCTATAAAATGATAAAATTTAAGTATTTTTTTTCTTTTTTTGTCACAGCTAGTCAATGGGCTCCTCCGCGTTCAATAATGTCCTCCTCTTAGCATAACAAAGCTTTCCATAGTTCGCTAATGGCTCAGTGTCACTTCTACTGAAGACCCATTATCACAGCACTGCCCCTTCACACAGGCTTTTCAAACGTCACTGATTCACTTCATTCTTTTGCTCTCTCTAGTTGAAATCCAGTGAAAAGCTTTCACTAGCTGTCAACTCCGAAAAGGGCCACGGCAGCCTCCAACTGCTATATAATTCAGGAGGACTCTTTCTCATTTTAATTGGCTGCCTAATTGGAATGTTTATGGGTTCGGTTGAAAAGGCCATGGGGGAGACATTATGTGCTTAGCATTCCTGCCTGCTGTAATTGATTGTTAACCCCTCAATTGCTCGGCTTGGTAGTAAAATAGTCTCCTTAACTATTTTATATCAACTGCCGTGAGTGGCAATTTGCAATATAATTGAAGAGCTGCTCATTCCCCTCCTCCCGTGTAAAATTCTAATCATGAGGACTTCTTAACTTTAAGAGATAATGTAACCTGTAGCAGGCTCTACAAAAGTATCATTTGTATTCGAAACTGTATCCAAGACTATTACAGAGAGAAAGGCAAATATATGTATTAATTTTACGCACTTATATACTTAATACTGACATTCCTCTGCACTTTACAGACATTAGCATCAAACTGTCCCCAATGGGGCTCACAATGTAAGTTCCCTATCAGTATACAGTACAGACCAAAAGTTTGGACACACCTTCTCATTCAAAGAGTTTTCTTTATTTTCATAACTATGAAAATTGTAGATCCACACTGAAGGCATCAAAACTATGAATTAACACATGTGGAATTATATACATAACAAAAAAGTGTGAAACAACTGAAAATATGTCATATTCTAGGTTCTTCAAAGTAGCCACCTTTTGCTTTGATTACTGCTTTGCACACTCTTGACATTCTCTTGATGAGCTTCAAGAGGTAGTCACCTGAAATGGTCTTCCAACAGTCTTGAAGGAGTTCCCAGAGATGCTTAGCACTTGTTGGCCCTTTTGCCTTCACTCTGCGGTCCAGATCACCCCAAACCATCTCGATTGGGTTCAGGTCCGGTGACTGTGGAGGCTAGGTCATCTGGCGCAGCACCCCATCACTCTCCTTCATGGTCAAATAGCCCTTGCACAGCCTGGAGGTGTGTTTGGGGTCATTGTCCTGTTGAAAAATAAATGATGGTCCAACTAAACGCAAACCGGATGGAATAGCATGCCGCTGCAAGATGCTGTGGTAGCCATGCTGGTTCAGTATGCCTTCAATTTTGAATAAATCCCCAACAGTGTCACCAGCAAAGCACCCCCACACCATCACACCTCCTCCTCCATGCTTCACGGTGGGAACCAGGCATGTAGAGTCCATCCGTTCACCTTTTCTGCGTAGCACAAAGACACGGTGGTTGGAACCAAAGATCTCAAATTTGGACTCATCAGACCAAAGCACAGATTTCCACTGGTCTAATGTCCATTCCTTGTGTTCTTTATCCCAAACAAGTCTCTTCTGCTTGTTGCCTGTCCTTAGTAGGGTTGTTGCGGGTATCGAAATATCGATACCCAATCGATACTTTTGTCCCGGTATCGATACGATACCGGGATTTCCGTTTTTTCGATACTGGGCTGCGCTTCTGCGCAGTCTAGTATCTCTGAACATGAGCGCGCTGCTATCGGCGCGCTCATGTTCTCTCAGCAGCACGGGGAGAAGGAAGCTGTCCTCCCTCCCCCCTGTGCTGCTGCCGCTGCCACCAATGAGAAGAGAGGGAGGGGGGGAGGAGGGGCGGGCGCACTGCGCCACCAATGAGGAGAGAGGGGCGGAGGAGGGGTGGGCGCACTGAGCCACTAATGATAGGACTATTCCCATTTCCCACAGAGCGGCGCCCAGCGATGTCTCAGCACTCACCATTAGTCCTGGGCGCCGCTCCATTCGCCCGCTGTGCCCCATTACTGTCTCCTCTCCTGCTCCACATGCTGCTGATTACTATCGGAGCGATGGGAGGAGACATCAGCTTCACTAGTGGGCGTTCCTTCTCCCTGCGCTGCGATTGGACAGCGCTACAGCCAGGAAGAAGGAACGCCCACTAGTGAAGCTGATGTCTCCTCCCATCGCTCCGATAGTAATCAGCAGCATGTGGACTCGGAGCAGGAGAGGAGACAGTAATGGAGCACTGCGGGCGAACGGAGCGGCGTCCAGGACTAATGTGAGTGCTGAGACATCGCTGGGCGCCGCTCTGTGTGGCCTGATAGTGAAAGTCAGTCTTTAACACAATACAGGAGGCGGGTGCCGGCAGCAGAATCGCATTGCCGGCACCCTGCCGCTGACAGGGAGCTGCGATCAGAGGCAGTTAACCCCTCAGGTGCGGCACCTAAGGGGTTAACTGCTGATCTGCCAGTACCAGCCTCCTGTATAAAGGGATAATTTATCATTGGTGGTGCAGTGTGCCCCCCCTCAACCCCCCATCCCATTAAAATCATTGGTGGCACAGTGCGCCAGCCCCTCTCAACCCCCCCAGTATTAAAATCATTGGTGGCAGTGGCCACAGGGACCTCTCCCCTCCCCCTCATTGGTGGTGCAGTGGCAGCTTCTGATCGGAGCCCCAGCTGTGTAAGCCTGGGGCTCCGATCAGTTACCATGGCAGCCAGGACGCTACAGAAGCCCTGGTTGCCATGGTAACATCCCTGATGCTGTGTGCACAAGCACAGAGCAGCAGGGACAGTGTGAAGTCCTATTCACCCTGATAGAGCTGAATAGGACAAGGGATGAAAGATCCCAGGTTCTAGCACCTAAGGCTACTTTCACACTTGCGTTCAGAGCGGATCCGTCTGAGACGGATCCGCTCATATAATGCAGACGGTGGATCCGTTCAGAACGGATCCGTCTGCATTATATTGTAAAAAAAATTCTAACTGTGAAATTAGCCTGAGCGGATCCGTCCAGACTTTTACATTGAAAGTCAATGGGGGACGGATCCGTTTGAAGATTGAGCCATATGGTGTCATCTTCAAACTGATCCGTCCCCATTGACTTCCATTGTAAGTCTGGACGGATCCGCTTGCCTCCGCACGGCCAGGCGGACACCCGAACGCTGCAAGCAGCATTCAGGTGTCCGCCTGCGGAGCGGAGGCTGAACGCTGCCAGACTGATGCATTCTGAGCGGATCCGCATCCACTCAGAATGCATTAGGGCTGGACGGATGCGTTCGGGGGCGCTTGTGAGCCCCTTCAAACGGAACTCACAAGCGGACACCCGAACGCTAGTGTGAAAGTAGCCTAAGGGGGGAAATAGTTATTAAATAAAAAGTGTAAAAAAAAAAGTACAAAAAAACCCCCACCAAAATATTAAGTATAAATCACCCCCTTTTCCCAATTTCACATATATAAAATATATAAATAATAAACATATTACATATCACCACGTCAGAAAAGTCCAAACTATTAAAATATAAAAAAAAATCTAGGTGGTGAACGCCGGAACAGAAAAAAATTAATAAAAACTGCGCGATTCGCCATTTTTAAAAATGCGGAATGCACGTGGCTTTTTTGGTTTATTTTTTTTCGCGTGGTATCGAATGGTATCGAGTATCGCAATACTTTTTCATGGTATCGAAACCAAATCAAAAATTTGTTATCGCAACAACTCTAGTTCTTAGCAGTGGTTTCCTAGCAGATATTCTACCATGAAGGCCTGATTCACACAGTCTCCTCTTAACAGTTGTTCTAGAGATGTGTCTGCTGCTAGAACTCTGTGTGGCATTGACCTGGTCTCTAATCTGAGCTGCTGTTAACCTGCGATTTCTGAGGCTGGTGACTCGGATGAACTTATCCTCCGCAGCAGAGGTGACTCTTGGTCTTCCTTTCCTGGGGCGGTCCGCATGTGAGCCAGTTTCTTTGTAGCGCTTGATGGTTTTTGTGACTGCACTTGGGGACACTTTCAAAGTTTTCCCAATTTTTCGGACTGACTGACCTTCATTTCTAAAAGTAATGATGGCCACTCGTTTTTCTTTACTTAGCTGCTTTTTTCTTGCCATAATACAAATTCTAACAGTCTATTCAGTAGGACTATCAGCTGTGTATCCACCTGACCTCTCCACAACGCAACTGATGGTCCCAACCCCATTTATAAGGCAAGAAATCCCACGTATTAAACCTGACAGGGCACACCTGTGAAGTGAAAACCATTTCAGGTGACTACCTCTTGAAGCTCATCAAGAGAATGCCAAGAGTGTGCAAAGCAGTAATCAAAGCAAAAGGTGGCTACTTTGAAGAACCTAGAATATGACATATTTTCAGTTGTTTCACACTTTTTTGTTATGTATATAATTCCACATGTGTTAATTCATAGTTTTGATGCCTTCAGTGTGAATGTACAATTTTCATAGTTATGAAAATAAAGAAAACTCTTTGAATGAGAAGGTGTGTCCAAACTTTTGGTCTGTACTGTATGTCTTTGCAGTGTGGGAGGAAACCGGAGAACCTGGAGGAAACCCACTCAAACACAGGGAGGACATACAAACTTCATGCAGATGTCTGCAACTATGGTGGCCAGAGGTCCGGTTTTATCCCGGACAGTACGGTTTTCAGACTCCCTGTCCTCCGTCCAGTGAAGGACCTGGACGGACACAGGGATATCCACCTTTTCAGTAGCTCACGCTCAGACAGCAGCACTGTGCTATCTGAGCGTGAGCTGCAGCAACTGACTGAAGCGTCTCTCACCCGCCTCTGTGGCTGATTGAGGGGGAGAGAAGCGCCCTGGGCTGCACCCAGCTCACCTTTCCATCAGAAAGTTCCTCCCTCTCCTCCGCCGTTTTTTTTCCTGCCAGCGATGGGGGCGTGTCTTCATGGAACATGAGGCATGGTTGATGTGTTTGGGGGCATGGCCAGTGAGGTACGGCTTTCTGGAGTGAAGCCAATGGCCAACTTAACCACAACACAGCACCTGTAGGTGACAAAAGCCAGCAGCCCAACAGTACCTCTGCTATCAGTCTCATTACCCAAGGCATGGGGTCCAACCAACCCACAGGCACAGTATCCCAGCAGCAGGAGTCACCATACAGCACTGCATAATGTGAACAGATCTCAAAGCCCAAACCCCCCAACAGACCTATTTATCAAGATCAATGGATGTACACTCTTCCCGGTCAACTAAGTCAGCTGCCTTGGAGTGACCTTGAATTCTGCCCTCTCCTTCAGACCGCACATCCAAGCCCTTTCCACCACCTGCCACCTCCAACTCAAAAATATTTCCTGCATCCCTCAATCATGAGTCTGCAAAAATGCTTGTACATTCCCTCATCATCTCCCGCCTAGACTACTGCAACATCCTCCTCTGTGGCCGTCTATCTAGCACTTTCACACCCCTCCAACCTATCCTCTATCTGCTGCCCGACTAATCCACCTCTCTCCTTCCCCCCTGTTACTCCTCTGTCTCTTCCCTCTGCCAATCCTTTCACTGGATCCCTATTGCCCAGCGTATTCAGTTCAAAATTCAAATACGTATAATACATACACTCTCACCTACAGTGGAATCCTTCAAAAGAAACCTGAAAACCCACCTCTTCAGACAAGCCTACAACCATTGACCCTGCTGCTGCTATACCGCCATGACCAGCTTTACCCTCGCCTACTGTGTCCTTCCCTCCATACCTCATAGATTGTAAGCCCTCACGGGCAGGGCCCTTTCTCCTTCTGTACCAGTTTTTAACTAGTCTTATTCATGTTTAGTGCAGTTGTTTTGTGTTATGTACCTGCACCCCATTTCACATGTACAGTGCCATGGAATAAATGGCGATTTAATAATAATAAAAAAGCTCACCTTTCCATGTGGTCTCAGAAACCTAAACTGAGACTAAGTAGGAGTTTATTAGACCTTCTGCAGCTTCCTTATAAGAAACAAAAGATTAATTCATGGCATGTGGATGTGCGATCCATGTCTTATTTTCTACAGATTGGAATCTCTACTGATGGTAAGTGAAAAAAAACAGATAATATGCTCTGTCAGTGTGTTTTTACAAACTCATAGACTTCAAAAAGGGTGTTTGGTCTGCATCACAGGCCAAAGTAGTGCGCATCTCTATTGTTCTTCCATGGATCCATGGTCATTGAAAAACCACTGATGTGTGAACAAAAACATTACATTTAGTGGATCCGTGTGCTGTGTGTATCAATCATAGCTGGATACTGCAAAATCATAATTCACTGTAATGGGATCCGTCCGCTTTCCAGCATATATACTGGCTTTCAGCTGGATCCCATAGCAGTGAATGGGGATTCGATGGTGCGCGGTGGTATCCGGAATAGCCAGATACAACCAAAACTTTATGTGCATAGCCCCGCGTGTGTCACGTTCCGGAGGCCCAAGGCAGACCTTCAGGACGTCTTGCAAACATGACACAGGCAAGATACAGACCGGGGACCAACAGAGTACTTTATTACACATGTAATAAAGGAACATGACAGTAACAGCAGGCAAGGGTAATAGTGGTAGATCTACCACAGAATCAAGTGGACCAGCAGACCAGAGGCAAAACCCAGAGGGAAGAAAGACAGTGAGCCCCGTTCTTTACAGAGCCCCTGGTTGTTGGGATGAACTGGGCCGAGGGCTCACTGGTTGCACCTCCAAGAAGGTCCCTGTACACTTGGCCACTACCTGCAGAGAAACATGCTGGTGAAATCACCAGCGGAAACAGACAACAGAACTGGAACCCAAGCAAATACTGGACATGGATCAGACAACAAGACAAACGGGAACAAGCACAGAAGCAGATGCCTGGACCCCAAGCGGAATGGAAGCATGGCGGTCTCAGGCAAAGCTGACTAGAGACCTTCCTTCCGGAGAACCCAGGTACCCTCTCACGAAGGCAGGACAAACACAGGAACAGAAGCAGTAAAGCACTGCAGGACAGACAAAGAACAGACTAGATCAGAAGCAGTTAAGCACTGCCAGGCTGGACATAGGACAGGATCATAAGCAGTTTAGCACTGCCAGGCTAGACATGGTGCAGAGACAAGATAGGTTGGATGTGGAAGGTTAAGGGGGCTAACCCACCTGATGCAACCAGACCTCTACCCACTTAGTGGTGCCGAATCAATACCTCTAGATTGTGATCCACAATCAAACTGTACCCCGTACTTAATGAGAACGATTGTTAAAGAATTAGGTCTCTATCTATATCTATAGATCCAGAATCACAGTAATAGTTTGTCAATCAGACCCACACTTGCACAGGTGTCCCAAGTTATGGCTAGGGCCTGTGGTGAAGGGATAGGTATAAACACAAAACAAAGCGTGTTTGAAGTGTAAATAGAAGATGACAATAAAAGCATAAAATCAGTATTGTGACTTACTTCACGAGGGGGATGGTAACCCGGATAAAGTCAAGACACTGGGTGACCCTATTAACCCCCCCGGCCTGGATCGCCTGTAGAGTGTTAGAAGATGAAGGCAGCCATCGTCACACTGGGCATCTTTTCAGGTTCTTTATTTCATAAGTAAATCCGGCTCAACGCGTTTCTGGACTATGCAAAGTCCCTTCATCAGGAGAGGCACAATAAATAGTGAGTATACATTACATGCATCAAATCATACCTTATATAGGGTTAAAAATACTGCCAAATATGGAGAGAGGGGTGGCAAATACCATGTGGCCACGAGGAACGCCAGGCTCGCTCAATTGGGCACGATGGTGCCGGCATGCTATACTGCGCATGACCGGAAGTTAGGCTCTGATGCGTTCCACTGTGGAATGCATCGACTGGTGAGTCCTCCTTATTGGATGGCTAGAACGGGTGTCGCTAGACATGGAACAGAGTGGATCCAGACAGAGAAAAGGTACAGAAGATCCGACAAGGCACGGACAAGGGTAACAACATCAACATCATAACAGGACAGGTACAGAAAAACAGGCAAAGCAGCAACAACAACACTTTACCAGGCGACACCACATAGAAGGGCAGATGGCAAAACCCCCTGGGTCAGCAGCAAGGGGCTACACCCAGCAAGATACACTGACCCCCTGGAAGAGCAGCAAGGTGCAACACCCAGCAAGGCAGAAGATAGACTGACCAAAAGCACCACAGCTCACAGGTAGATATAACTGCGATAACAAGGGCACCTGAGAAGCCAGGAACATATCAGGGAATGTTAACTCCACCAAAACTAAACAGGAAGAGGAGCCTGCATGAACAGAGAATTGAACACACAAGCTGCAGTACTGGATGTTGCCCCTGGCAACCAGCAAACACGGAGTCACTCGCAGCAGTGCGCCAGAGCACAAACAACCCTGGCACAAACAGAAATGCATCCATGCTCAGACCCAGTACACACAAGGCCGCAGCCAGCATGCAACGCAGAACCAGCATATCAGTTGGAATACCCACAGCCAGTACACAAAGCGCATGCAGCCAGCCTGCAAAGCACTGGTGGCAGGAACCACAGAGATGCAGACATGGGAAGCCACAACACAGGCCACAGTTTACACACCAAACCGTAGCCAGCACGCAGCCCCAAGCAACCATCATACACAGGTGTCAGCCTGCGGGCAGTACGCCAGGGAACCTGCAGACAGCCTACACGGCAACAGAGAGAAGAACTGCACAGAGATGCAGACACGGGGAGTGCACACATACACGGGCATAGTTCACACAAGACACCGCAGCTAGCACGCAGCCCCAAGCAACCAGCACACACAGGAGTCAGCCTGCAGCCAGTATGCGGGAAGGCATGCAGCCAGCCTACACGACCACAGCTGTCACAGTGAACGGAAAACTGACAATGTGCATAGCCGTATACCACCCTGCACCACCAAATCCCCATTCACTGTAATGGATCCAGCAGGCATATATGGCTTTTGGCCAGACATAAAAATGCTGCTTGTAGCATATATGCCCGATGCAGTGGGATCCTGACAGGCTTCTCACCCAGTTAAGCCACTACTATCTGCTCTGCACTGATGAGGGGCAATCACCTCAAAACAGTTGTCTGCAGATGAGATGCTGACTTATTTAACCACTTCACATTTCCCCCTTTCTATCAGAGCCTAATTTTGCAAATCTGACATGTGTCACGTTATGTGGTAATAACTTTGGAATGCTTTTACTTATCCAAGCCATTTAGAGATTGTTTTCTCGTGACACATTGTACTTCATGGTAGTCATAAATTTGAGTCAATATATTTCACCTTTATTTATGAAAAAATCCCAAATTTACCAAAAATTTTCAAAAATTTGCAATTTTCTAAATTTCTATTTCTCTGCTTTTAAAACAGAAAGTGATTCCTCATAAAATATTTATTACTTAACATTCCCCATATGTCTCTTTTATGTTGGCATCATTTTGTGAATGTCATTTTATTTTTTTAGGACGTTAGAAGGCTTAGAATTTTAGAAGCAATTCTTAAAATTTTTAAGAAAATTGCCAAAACCCGCTTTTTAAGGACCAGTTTAGATCTGAAGTCACTTTGTGGGGCTTACATAGTGGATACCCCAAATAAATGACTCAATTGTAGAAACTACACCCCTCAAGTTACTTAAAACTGATTTTCCAAACTTTGTTAACCCTTTAGGTGTTTAACAAGAATTAAAGGAAAATGGAGATCAAATTTTCAAATTTCACTTTTTGGGCAGATTTTCCATTTTAATCCATTTTTGTTGTTTAACACATCGAGGGTTAACAGCCAAACAAAACTCAATATTTATTACCCTAATTTTGCGGTTTACAGAAACACCCGACATGTGATCGTAAACTGATGTAAGGGCACACAGCAGGGCGCAGAAGAAAAGAAGTGCCAGATGGTTTTTGGAAGGCAGGAGTAACTTAACTGGTTTTTAGATGCCATATCCCATTTGAAGCCCCCCCCCCCCGATGCACCCTTACAGTAGAAACTCCCAAAAAGTGACCCCATTTTGGAAACTAGGAGATAAGGTGCCAGTTTTATTGGTACTATTTCGGGGTACATATAATTTTAATTGCTCTATATTACATTTTTTTTGTGAGGCAAGATAACCAAAAAATGGCTGTTTTGGCACTGTTTTTATTTTTTACAACATTCATCTGACAGGGTAGATCATGTGCTAATTTTATAGAGCTGGTTGTCTACTTATGTCTACTTTCTTTGTTTGCTTGTTTCAGTTTTACATAATAAAGCATTTTTGAAAAAAAAAATATTTTTGTGTCTCCATATTCTGAACGCCATATATTTTTTTTTCTGCCTATTGTCCTGTGCAGGGGCTCGTTTTTTGCAGGAAGAGTTGGCGTTCATATTGGTACCAGTTTTGGGTGCATATGATTTTTTGGTCATTCATTATAACACTTTTTAGCACAGTTTTTATATATTTATTTTTACAGCGTTTACCTGAGGGGTTAGGTCATGTAATATTTTTATAGAGCAGATCGTGGAAACACCTAATATGTATACTTTTTCTAATTTATTTAAGTTTTACACAATAATAGCTTTTTTGAAACCCAAAAAATTATGTTTTAGTGTCTCCATAGTCTGAGAGCCATAGCTTTTTTATTTTTTGTCTTAGTTAGGGCTTGTTCACACGACCGTGTGAAGCCTGTGCTGTGGACGGCAAATTGCGGTCTGCAATGCACGGGCACCAACCATGGCCCAGCTGCATGGGGATCGCAGACCTATTCATTTGAATTGGTCCGCAATCCGTCCGTTCCGCAAAAAGATTGAGCAAGTTCTATCTTTTTGCGGTGTGGAGGCACGGATCGGAACCCCAGGAAGCACTCTGTAGTGCTTCCGTAGTGTTCCGTTCCGTGCTTCCGTTGCTCATCTCCGTATTTGCGGACCCATTGAAGTGAATGGGTCCGCATCCGTGATGTTCGTGTGAATGACCCCTTAGGGTCTCATTTTTTGCAAGATGAGGTGACAGTTTCATTATTACTATTTTGGGGGGCATACGCCTTTTTGGTCATTTGGTGTTGCACTTCATGTGATGTTAGGTGACCCAAACATTTTTTGGGGCACTGTTTTTATTTTATTTTTTTATGGTGTTCACCTGAGGGGTTAGGTCATGTGATATTTTTATAGAGCTGGTTTTTACGGATGCGGCGATACCTAATATGTCAACTTTTTTTATTTATTTTACTTTGTCTTAGAGTGATATTTTTTTTTCTTTTTTTTTCTTTTTAGTCTTAGGTAAGTTCAAATTTTTTGTGGGATCAGGTACTATTTTGGGGAGCATACACCTTTTTGATCGCTTGGTGTTGCAATTTTTGTTATGTAAGGTAACAAAAATGGTTTTTGGATCATGTGATATAGTTATAGAGCCAGTCATTACGGACGTGGCAATACCAAATATGTCTATTTTTTTTTTTTTTTTTTTAACATTTTTTTATTACTTAATTGGGGATTTTTTTATTATTTGTTTTTAAAACTCTTTATTGTTTTATTTTTTTATTTTACACTTTGTGTCCCCCATAAGGTCATATAAGATCTCTGGGGGACATTTACCTTCCCTTTTTTTTTTCACCATTGATTTCTCCTGTAACTGGGGCTGACATAGTAGCCACAGTTGCAGGGGAAATACAGCCCCCGGAGATGCTGTACAGCCGAATACAACGCTGTACAGCCTCAGTGCAGGGCTTATCGACGTTTGTAGAAGACCCGACAGCTCCTGCACTCTCCCGGCCCTGGTGGTCACATGACCACCGGGCCTGATCTGTATAAACAGCGCTCGCTGAGCACTGTGTATGCAGCGATTTAGAAAGCAGGGACACCTGGAAACTGTCCCTGCCTTTTCTCTGGGGTGGCCTGCTGTCACTGACAGCAGGCCCCCCGCTCGGCAGCTGCACGATTAGAGTGCAGCTGCCATCTCTGAGTGTACGTTCTAGAATGTCCATTTCGAGATAAACATCCACCGATAGGACATTTATATCCTATGGGTGGATGTTAAGTGGGTAATATCCAAGTCATGTCTCAAAGCCCATTTAACCCCTTCCTGACATCCGCTAGACATGTACAGCAGATATAAGGTCTTTAAACATGGTACCTGCTCCGGAGTGGAGGAAGTGTTATAGCTACCGGTGCCTGCTACACCAGACGCCAGCGGCTAATGTCACCATTTTACCACTGAGATGCCATGGTCAAATGTGACCGTGGCATCTGAGAGGCCAGAAACCGGGATGCATGCGCTTCGCTGGCAGGAATGCCTCCCCCGGGTGGAGATCAGGAAAGATGTTCCATGTGCCTGTACCAGGCTCATTACCGAGAAACCCGGAAACACAGTTTGGAGTAAAAGCAACTCACCACCGAAGTTTGGTGGATATTCTACATCGTACGGGGCACCAGGTATCAAGAGGATCCTGTTTAAGACGAACAATACCACAAGAAATACACCTCGAGAAGGGTAAGGAAAGAGCGTACGCACCAGGGGGACGCCCCCAGATGCTAGTCCTTTAAATAAATACCTCAGGGGAACCAGAGTCTTACAGACTGGAAATATTAAAGGAACATTGACTATCACTGGGATAACTCTGTTGCAGTTTTATGACATTTCTTTTGAGGATTCAACACTGCAAAATTTTCTACACTGTTTTTAACTTTACATTTTTCAAATTTTTGCGATTACACTGTGGACACCTTACCCTCACTAATTGCACCGAAATTGGGGCGAAATCACCACTAAATGTATTTGCACTGTTGTATGTGAATAAGAAGCACATAGCTACTTATGCACTAGGTCTATGGTATTATAAGACATATCTGTCCTAAATATACCAACAAGTAAGCAGAAGCTAGCAATTATAGCATACGGAGAGTTTACATCTCATATTTTATATATTCTATTTATAGTTTATGGATATTTTTATTTGTATCCTTATTGATTTTAATATATTGTATTGAGTAAAATAATAATTTATACATCCTACCTGATGGTGAGTGCCTGTTTTTATCTAGAACCTTTGAACACGTATATGCCATAGTGGATGATTAGGTGAATCATCCAAAAAACAGAGCACCTTAACCGTAAATCCGATACGGGAGAGCCACGATATATTCTTTATATTCATTGCAGGCTCATTACTTGTATAATAAAATTCAAGCCAGCAGATGGCAGCACTGAATTGTAATATAGCAATCTATGTATACAGTAATGGACAAAAACTCATTACTCTATACAAATTGAAATCTCATGATTGCATGTAGAGATGAATAAATCGAAACCGACAAAGTGGAATTTGACGAGAATTTCAGAAAATGCAAATGCTTAATGCGAATTTCCTCGCGTTTCATGGTAGCAAAACACAATTTTTCCTACATGTGTGAGTACATGGGGCAAGGAACTCTGGGAAGGTGGGCTGACCCATAATGCCATGCATGCAGTCAATCAACAGCCAGCCCTGTGATGTCACAGCCATATAAATACGGCGGCCATCTTAGAGTCAGACATTTTCCAGCATTCAGAGTGCAGGGACAGACGTGAGAAGGCGGTAGGGACTGCAGTTGGAAAAACCTCATTGTGAAAATAAAAAATAAAAATAAATTATAAGTGCAGGGAAAGGATAGTGAGGAATCATTTCACAGCAACTTAGTGCAGGGAGAGACGTCAGGAGACGTTAGTGACAGTGCAAGAAAAGCGATTTACAAGTGCAGGAAAAGGATAGGGAGGAATCATTTCACAGCATCTTAGTGCAGGGGAGATGTCTGAAGTCGCTTGGGACAGTGCTAGAAAAACCTAATTTTTTTAAAAAAAAGCTATTTACAAGAGCAGGGAAACATTATTTGGGGATCCAAATTTACATTATACAGCTCTGGCATTCTAGCAATTTGTTCTTGCTATTGGGGTGCAAGTGATATGTTGAAAAGCCTTTAGTGGCTTATATCTGTGGAAAAAGAAAAATATATCCGCATTTCACTTCTGCAGTTTTATGTGGTGAAAGGGTTCAGTGTACTATTTCAGTACAAAAATGGAAAAAATATGCGCACTTCACTGTTGCATTTATTTGTGAAAGAGTTTAGTGGCCTATTTCAGTACCAAAAGGAAAATTATATACGCATTTAACTTCTGCAGTTATATGTGGTGAAAGCATTCAGTGTCCTATTACATTACAAAAAGGAAAAATATATACGCACTTCACTGTTGCAATATTTATGAAAAAGTTTAGTGGCCTATTTGAGTACAGAAAGAAAAATATATACGCACTTCACTGGTGCATTTATTTCTGCTAAAAGCGTTTACTGGCCTATTTCAGTACAGGGAGAAAAATATATTCTCAGCATACTTCTGCAGTTATATGTGTTGAAAGCTTTTACTGGCCTATTTCAGTACAGAAAGAAAAACATATACGCACTTCACTGGTGCACTTATGTGTGGCAAAAACGTTTAGTGGCCTATTTCATTATAGAAACAAAAAATATATGTACTTCACTGGTGCACTTATTTGTGGCAATAGCGTTTAGTGGTCTGTCAGTACAGAAATAAAAATATATATGCACTTCACTGGTGCACTTATTTGTGGCAAAAGGGTTTAGTGGCCTGTTTCATTATAGAAAGAAAAATATATATACGCACTTCACTGGTGTATTTATTTCTGCTAAAAGCGTTTACTGGCCTATTTCAGTACAAAAAAATATATATTCTCAGTTCACTTCTGCAGTCATATGTGTTGAAAGCGCTTACTAGCCTATTTCAGTACAGTAAGAAAAATATATACGCACTTCACTGGTGCATTTATTTCTGCTAAAAGCGTTTACTCTCCTATTTCAGTGCAAAAAGAAAAATATTTTTGTCGTTTTTAGGGGTGTATTAATTTGCTTTTAATTTATTTAGTTCAGCTAAAAGTATGTCAGACAGGCCATGCACAGACCTGGCTGGAGGGACGGCCCGACGTCCGTTTTGCTCACTAGCTTTTTCACAGGGCACGTAGTGAGTGAAACGGATGTCGGGCCGTCCCTCCAGCCAGGTTGGTTATCTGTCATGTATTCAGTATGCTAGTGTTGCTGCTTGTGTGTTGATACCGTGGGCAAGTGGTATCCTGTACAGTATTATGCTTTTTGGTCTTTTCTAGCCACCCAGGGTTTATATTTTCAGACCTGTGGTGTATTTGTGCATTTATTGATGAGACTAATATCTGAGCACACTGATTGTCCCATGTTCCTTTGATACAGTTTCCGGTGTACCACACAGGCAGCAGCAACTTTATGCAACAATGATGTATTGATATACGTACTGGCCTGGGGGGTTTCATCCACACTTCTCTGCATTTTCCTACTGGGTTTTAATTATTCAAATAATTATTTATCTTGTTTGTATGCATATTTGTTTAATAAAGATTTGTATGAACATTTCCGCTGGTGTGTTTTGCCTTTGTAGGAGTTTCATGTTTTGTGGCCGTGCGGTGCATATAGTGGCTGGTCTCAGCCTTTGTTGGTATATTACTAATAATGCCCACATTGTGGCCCATCACAGTAATTAAGTCCACCTTGTGGTCCCTTCAAAATAGTTATGTCCTCCTTGTGGCCCCTCACAGCAGTTATACCCACCTTTGTTTCTGTCACAGTAGTTATGCCTACTTTTGTGCCCCTCACTGTAGTTATGCTCAGAGATGTGCCCCCTCACAGTAGTTATGCCAGATTATGTGCCCCTCACAGTAGTGATGCCAGATATGTGGCCCTTACAGTAGTTATGCCAGATATGTGCACCTTCACAATAGTTATGCCAGATATGTGCTCCCTCACAGTAGTTATACCCAGATATGTGCCTGCTCACAGTAGTTATACCCAGGTATGCGCCCCTAACAATGGTTATGCTCTTTTGTGCCCCCTCACTCTAGTTTTTGCCCTCTTTTTACAGCTTTATAGACCCTCTTCCATGATGACACGCGCCAACTCTCACATCGCGCTGCTGGCTGTGCTGCAGGCCGATTCCCGGGCCATCAGTGCTCCTCCCACAGCCATCAGCGCGATATGCAGCCTGCAGGGGGAGCGCCTGAGGTCTAAAGAACAGGTCTCCCTGCTTCACTCTGAAAACAAACAGCCCGGCAGTGTCAAGAACTGCGGTGAGTGCGCAATCCCCCCCCCCCTCCCATCCTTGCCTCTGTGCCCCCTCATGTTTAAAGAGCGCTCTGAGGGAGACCGTTTTTCTCACTGTACTTCATGTTGGGATTCGTCAGAGCGCTCCCATTACACATGAGTGCAGCGGGCCCCCTCCCCCCGTCGGGCCCGGTCACGGTCGCCAGGTGGTGGCATACTTGGACAGCAACCTGCCAACCCACATTGAAGATCTTCTGGACTACTAGGCAGCCAAATTGGATTTGTGGCCGCAACTAGCAGAGTACTGCCATCTCCACACTATGTCACCTTACCACTCTGTGGTATCCTTTTGCTGCTGATGCTGCAATCTCCAAACTGTGTCACCTTGACACTGTGTGGTGTCCTGATGCTGCTACTACTGCCATCTCCACACTATGTCACCTTGCCACTGTGTGTTATCCTGATGCTGCTGCTTCCATCTCCACACTATGTCACCTTACCACTCTGTGGTATCCTTCTGATGTTGCTGCTGCTACCATCTCCACACTATGTCACCTTGCCACTCTGTGGTATCCTTTTGCTGCTGATGCTGCAATCTCCAAACTGTGTCACCTTGACACTGTGTGGTGTCCTGATGCTGCTACTACTGCCATCTCCCCACTATGTCACCTTGCCACTGTGTGTTATCCTGATGCTGCTGCTTCCATCTCCACACCATGTCACCTTACCACTCTGTGGTATCCTTCTGAAGCTGCTGCTACCATCTCCTCACTATGTCACCTTGCCACTCTGCGGTATTCGCCTGCTGCTGCTACTGCCATCTCCACACTATATCACCTTGCCACTCTGTAATATCCTCCTGATGCTGCTTCTACTGCCATCTCCACACTATATCACCTTGCCACTCTGTAATATCCTCCTGATGCTGCTTCTACTGCCATCTCCACACTATGTCACTTTGCCACTCTGTGGTATGCTGGTGCCATCTTCACACTATGTTACCTTGCCATTCTGTGGTATCCTGATTCTGCTGCTGCCATCTCTACACTATGCCACCTTGCCACTTTCTGGTATTCTCCTGATTCTGCTGCCACCTCCACACTATGTCAACTTGCTACTTTGTGGTATCCTCCTAATGCTGATGCTACTACCATCTCCACACTATGTCACCTTGTCACTCTGTGGTATCCTGATGCTACTGCTGCTGACATCTCCACATTATATCACCTTGCCACTGTGTGTTATCCTGATGATGATGCTGCCATCGTCACAATATGTCACCTTGCCACTCTGTGGTATACTCCTGATGCTGCTGCTACTACCATCTCAACATTATGTCACCTTGCTACTCTGTGGTATCCTCATGATTCTGCTGCTACTGCCATCTCCACACTATGTCTCCTTGCAACTCTGTGGTATCCTGATGCTTTTGCTGCCATTTTCACACTATGTTACCTTGCCACTCTGTGGTATCCTCCTAATGCTGCTGCTGCCTTTTCCACACTATGAAACCTTGCCACTCTGTGGTATCCTGATGCTGCTGCCATCTCCACATTAAGTCACCTTGTCACTCTATGGTATCCGCCTGATGCTGCTGTTACTACCATCTCCACACTATATCACCTTGTCACTCTGTAGTATCCTGATTCTGCCGCTGCTATAGTCATCACCACGCTACGCCACCTTGCCACTCTGTGGTATCCTGATTATGCTGCTGCTGCCATGTCCACACTGTCACCTTGCCACTGTGTGTGGTATCCTAAAGGTGCTGCTGTTATCTCCACATTATATCACCTTGCCACTCTGTTTTATCCTGATGATGCTGCTGCTTCTACCATCTCCACACTATGTCACCTTGCCACTCTGTGGTATCCTAATGCTGCTGCAATTTCCACACTATTTCACCTTGCCACTCTGTGGTATCCTCCTGCTGCTGCCATCTCCACACTATGTTACCTTGCCACTCTACGGTCTCCTGATACTGCTGCTGCTACTGCCATCTCCACACTATGTTACCTTGCCATTCTGTGGTATCCTGATGATGCTGCTGCAATCTCCACACTATGTCACCTTGCCACTGTGTGGTATCCTGATGCTGCTGCTATCTCCACACTATGTCACCTTATCACTCTGTGGAATCCTCCTGATGCTGCTGCTATTGCTATCTCCACATTATGTCACCTTTCCACTGTTTAGTATCCTGATGCTGCTGCTGCCATCTCCACACTAGGTCACCTTGCCACTCTGTGGTATCCTCCTGATGCTGCTGCTATTGCCATCTTCACACTATGTCAGCATCCCACTGTGTGGTATCCTGATGATGCTGCTGCTGCTACTACCATCTTCACACTATGTCACCTTGCCACTCTTTGGTATCTCAATGCTGCTGCCATTTCCACACTATGTCACCTTGCCACTCTGTGGTATCCAACTGATGCTGCTGCCATCTCCACACTATGTCACTTTGCCACTCTGTGGTATTCTACTGATGCTGCTGCTACTGCCATCTCCACACTATGTCACCTTGCCACTGGGTGGTATCCTGATACTGCTACTTCTACCATCTCCACACTATGTCACCTTGCCACTCTGTGCTATCCTTCTGATTCTGCCATCTCCACACTATGTCACCTTGCCACTGTGTGGTATCCTTATGCTGCTGCTGCTGCTGCTGCTATTGCCATCTCCACACTATGTCACTATGCCACTCTGTGGTATGCTGATCCTGTTCCCATCTTCACACCATGTCATCTTGCCATTCTTTGGTATCCTAATGCTGCAACTGCCATCTCCACACTATGTCAACTTGCTACTTTGTGGTATCCTCCTAATGCTGCTGCTACTACCATCTCCACATTTTATCACCTTGTCACACTGTGGTATCCTGATGCTGCCGCTGCTATAGCCATCACCACACTATGTTACCTTGCCACTCTGTGGTATCCTGATGATGCTGCTGTTGCCATGTACACACTACCATCTTCACAATATGTCACCTTGCCACTCTGTGGTATCCTGATGCTGTTGCTGCTACTACCATCTCCAAACTATGTCACCTTTCCACTCTGTGGTATCCTCCTAATGCTGCTGCTGCCATCTCTACACTATGTCACCTTGCCACTCTGTGGTAACCTCCTGATGCTGCTGCTACTGAAATCTCCAAACTATGTCACCTTTCCACTCTGTGGTATCCTCCTAATGCTGCTGCCATCTCTACACTATGTCACCTTGCCACTCTGTGGTAACCTCCTGATGCTGCTGCTACTGAAATCTCCAAACTATGTCCCCTTGCCTCTCTTTGGTATCCTGATGCTGCTGCCATCTCCACTTTATGTTACCTTGCCATTCTGTAGTATCCTGATGCTGCTGCTACTGCCATCTCCACACTTTGCCATCTTGCCACTGTATGGTGTCCTCCTGATGCTGCTACTTCCATCTCCACACCATGTCACCTTGCCACTCTTTGGTATCCTTCCGATTCTGCTGCTACTGCCATCTCTACACTATGTCACCTTGCCACTGTATGGTATCCTGATGCTGCTGCTGCTACTACCATCTCAACACTATGTCACCTTGCCACTCTATGGTTTCCCGATGTTGCTGCCATTTCTACACTATGTCACCTTTCCACTATGTGGTATCCTACTGATGCTGCTGCCATCTCCAAACTATGTTACCTTGCCACTCTGTGGTATCCTAATTCTGTTGCTGCTGCAATCTCCAAACTATGTCACCTTGCAACTGTGTGTTATCCTGATGCTGCTGCCGTCTCCACATTATGTCACCTTGCCACTCTGTGGTATCCTCCTGATGCTGCTGCTACTACCATCTCCAAACGATGTCACTTTGCCGCTCTGTGGTATCCTCTTGATGCTGCTGTTGCTACTGCCATCTCCACACTATGTCACTTTGCCACTGTGTGGATCCTGATGCTTCTGCTGCTGCCATCTCCACACTTTTTCACCTTACCGCTCTGAAGTATCCACCTGATGCTGCTGCTACTGCCATCTCCACACTATGTCACCTTGCCACTGTGTGGTATTCTGATGCTGCTGCTGCTGCTGCTACTACCATCTCCACACTATGTCACCTTGCCATTCTATGGTATCCTGATGCTGTTGCCATTTCCACACTATCAGAGGCGTTGCCAGAGCCTCAAAATATCTGGGGCCCAAGCCCCAATGCATATGGCCCAATTATCTGAGTTGACCAAACGCACTCCCCCAACCCCCCTGGAAAACACTAGTACTGAAGAAATTTAGCTGTTCTTGATATACAGCAGCACATACTGCTCACATCCAGTGCCTCCCAGGTGACGTCTCCTCTGATGTAGATCTTCTCTGTAATCATCTTCTCCATTTGGTCTGTACAACTTTACTCAGCCGCGCCTCATCTCTGTACAGTGTGAAACACGGACATCTCAGCTTCCTCACATTTCTATTATCATCATCTCCCAACCTGGAGTCCCCATTGTGTTATCCTGATGCTCGCTGTACCCCCCAATACCCCCAAATACTATCCTGAAGGAAAATGAGTGCCCCCCATAGTAATAGTGAGCCTCATAGTCCCACCAATAGTAATTCCCCTCTAGGAATGCCCTTATTAGTAATACTGCCCCCTACAATGCCTCCAACAGTGACAGTGCTCCCCAAGAGTGCCTCCATTAGTAGAAAAGCTCTCCAGTATTAATAATGCCTTTAAAGAGCCCCCAGTAGAAATAAGGCCCCCTAATTTTCCCCCAGTGGTAATAAATGTGGCTCTATAAGTCCCTCCTATAAAGCCCCCAGTAGTAATAAGAACGCCTAATGTCCCCAGTATTTAAAATGCCCCCTACTGTTTTAATGCTCACCCTGAAGCGCCCAAGTATTTATATTGCTCCCTACTGTTATAATGTGCCCACAGTGCCCCCAGTATTTATATACCCCCCTATTGTTATAATGCTCGCCCTGAAGTGCCCCCAGTATTTATAATGCTCCCTTCAGTACCCCGTGTAGTTATTTTCCTCCATTTACTGTCCTCAAAAATTATAATTCCTCAGCCTCTCCACCGTAGAGTCCCATGTAAATAACATCACATCATCGCTTTAGCCCCCTCCAATATACAGTCAATGTAAATAACATCCCTCTCTATCTACAGCCCCCTGCAAAATACAGTCCTTTGTAAATAACATCACACCATCTCTCCAGCCCAATCCAATATACAGTCCCACATAAACAACATCACCCCCTCCACAACCGCCTTCAACATACAGTCCCATGTAAATAACATCACCCCCTCCATATTCAGTCCCATGTAAATAACATCACCCCCCAGACACCTTTATAATACAGTCCCATGTAAACAAAATCACCTTCTCCCCAGCCATCTCCACACTATGTCACAATACCAATCTGTGGTAATCTGATGCTGCTGCAATCTCTACACTATGTCACTTTGCCACTGTGTGGTATCATAAAACTGCTGCTATCTCCACACTATGTCACCTTACCACTCTGTGGTATCCTCCTGATGCTGCTGATACTACCATCTCTACACTGTGTCACCTTACATCTGTGTGGTATCCTGATGCTGCTGATACTGCCATCTCTACACTGTGTCACCTTACATCTGTGTGGTATCCTTATGCTGCTGATACTGCCATCTCTACACTGTGTCACCTTACTTCTGTGTGGTATCCTGATGCTGCTGATACTGCCATCTCTACACTGTGTCACCTTACATCTGTGTGGTATCCTGATGCTGCTGATACTGCCATCTCTACACTGTGTCACCTTACTTCTGTGTGGTATCCTGATGCTGCTGATACTGCCATCTCTACACTGTGTCACCTTACTTCTGTGTGGTATCCTGATGCTGCTGATACTGCCATCTCTACACTGTGTCACCTTACTTCTGTGTGGTATCCTGATGCTGCTGCTGCTACTACCATCTCCACACTAAGTCACCTTGCCACTCTGTGGTATTCTGATGCTGCTGCTTCTGCCATCTCCACATTATGTCACCTTGCCACTCTGTGGTATCCCCCTGATGCTGCTTCTGCCATCTCCACATTATGTCACCTTGCCACTCTGTGGTGTCCTCCTGCTGCTGCTGTTTACATTTCCACACTATGTCACCTTGCCACTCTGTAGTATCCTGATGCTGCTGCTGCTGCTGCCATCTCCACAATATGTCACCTTGCCACTCTGTGGTATCCTCCTGATGCTGCTTCTGCCATCTCCACATTATGTCACCTTGCCACTCTGTGGTGTCCTCCTGCTGCTGCTGTTTACATTTCCACACTATGTCACCTTGCCACTCTGTAGTATCCTGATGCTGCTGCTGCTGCCATCTCCACAATATGTCACCTTGCCACTCTGTGGTATCCTCCAGATGCTGATGCTGCCAACTCCACACTATGTTACCTTGCCACTATGTGGTATCCTCCTGATGCTGCTGCTAATACCATCTCCACACTATGTCAACTTGCCACTCTGTGGTATCTTCTTGATGCTGCTGCTACTGCCATCTCCACACTAAGTCACCTTGCCACTCTGTGGTATCCTGATGCTGCTGCTGCTGCCATCTCCACACTATGTCACCTTGCCACTCTGTAGTATCCTGATGCTGCTGCTGCTGCTATCTCCACACTATGTCACCTTGTCACTCTGTGGTATTCTCAGACATCCCAACCTGCAAAAACTCATTTCAGGGAGGTGCACTTCTCATTTCAGGGAGGTTTTCATTTTTTTTCTTTCACAAACTTTTTATTACATTTTCCAAACATATGCAGTATCTGCACACTTTGCTCTATGGTGTGTAGGACTGGGCTCATTACCCTAATTTATTATATTTCTGTATATGATGAAAGGGATTCTGTCACCACCTATAAGCCCTGTGAGCTAAACATATGCTCATGTCCAGGGTAGCATTCTGATTTCTAAGGTGGCCTTATAAAAGCTATTTGTGACTTTATTCTGCGGAAAAACAGGTCTTACTAACCTGTCAATCATTGAATTAAGGTGCCCAAGCAGGGGAGGTCTGTGGATGCATGGTGCCCGGCCGCACGCATCGCCGTTCGTGCCCAGCGCCGCCTTCTACTCCTCAGTGCCGCCTCTCCCTCCCCTCCCGCTTTGAGATCCTGGGCGTGCGCACAGGCTAAGCCTGATGCGCCGTTGCAGACTGCTGGCATCGGCTTCTTCTTGCACTGTGCACACGCGCTTCGATTCACTTGCTGACGCGCTGAGTCGGCTCTTGGTCTGAGTCAGGAAGTTTATTCTTTAAAACCCTGTGTGTAATTATCTACCCCACTGTAGGGAAAAAAACAAGCATCCAGGAGGTGTGAATTTAACACTGGGGTAAATAATATAATTAAAATGGAGGGTTAAATGTGTAAATGTATTTAAAAAAAAATACATCTCTCTCAATAGTTCTATAGCTACTGAATGAGACAGAAGAAGGGATGCCTTTAACATATATATCTCCTTGAGAAGCCAATTTGACCCTAAAGGGTTAATTCAACCTGTAATCTAAACTCTGTCCTGTCATTTCTCTTATCTCTCTGCTCTGCTATCAGTAAACCTTTCCGGGATATATTGTTTCACATGCGGGTGTCAGGGAGCCGCTATCTAATAGCGGGAGACTCCCTGAACCTCCGGGAGACTTGAGATCCCTGTATTCTGATGCTGCTGCTACTGCCATTTCCACATTATGTCACCTTGCTACTCTGTGGTATCCTGATGCTACTGCTGCTGCTATCTCCACACTATGTCACCTTGCCACTCTGTGGTGTCCTCCTGCTGCTTCTGCCACCTCCACACTATGTCACCTTGCCACTCTGTGGTATCCTCCTGATGCTGCTGCCATCTCCACAATATGTCCCCTTGTCACTCTGTGGTATTCTCCAGATGCTGCTGCCAACTCCACACTATGTTACAATGCCTCTCTGTGGTATCCTGATGCTGCTGCTGCTACACTCATTTCCAAACTATGTCACCTTGCCACTCTGTGGTATCTTGATGCTGCTGCCATCTCTAAACTATGTCACCTTACCACTGTGTGGTATACTGATGCTGCTGCCATCTCCACACTATTTCACCTTGCCACTCTGTGGTATCCTGATGCTGCTGCTGCCATCTTCACACTATGTTTCCTTGCCACTCTATGATATCCTCCTGATGCTGCTGCTGCAATTTCCATACTATGTCACCTTGCCACTCTGTGGTATTCTGATGCTGCTACTGCCATCTCCACACTATGTCACTTTCCCACCCTGTGGTATCCTGCTTCTGCCATCTCTACACTTTGTCACCTTGCCACTCTGTACTATTCTCCTGATGCTGCTGCTGTCGCCACATTCAGACTCTGTCATTGTGTCACTCATTGGCCTCCTCCTGATGCTGCTGCTGCCGCCACCTCCACACTCTATGCGGTCTACTTATCCTGCTGCAATCTCCAGACTGTGTAATTGTGCCACTTTTTGGCCTCCTCTTGATGCTGCTGCTGCCGCCATCTCCGCACTCTATCATTGGGCCACTCTGTTGTCTTCTCATGCTGCTTTCACCTCATCAATATGTCAAAGGTCCCGTCTGTGGACTTCTCATGCTGTTCCCACCCTCCCCACTTCATAAATGGGCCACTATTTTGCCTTTCGGCCTGGCTGACAACATAGTTTATTTGACCTTTCTTCTGATAAGTCAGAAGGAAAGAAAAATTAGATGCACAAAAGCAGGAGTGGGTACAAAACACAAAACACATGCAAATATTCATCTCAGGTGTCATCTCTGTATCAGATCCATCCCTGTTCTTTTTTTGGCATTAGCAATACTGATGGATTAAATTGCAAATGCTGACCGAGCAAAGGTGTATGTTCCACAGACAGAATCCGTTTATTGTGGGTTTTTGTTCTGATATATCAGAGAAAGGGCAAATTAATCAGTGACGTATACACAAACTTACTGCTGACACCCTCTTCACTCTGTCGGGGGGCTCTACTTGTATAAGCGTTTAATAAAACAGGTTCTGCAGACATATATGTGGAATCAACTGCCGACGGTGTAAAAGGAGTGCGCTTCTTCTTGGCGCTAACATCGACCTGTAAGACCAAGTTTATACTTGAGTTATTTGGTCCGTTTTTGCCCCGTGACTGACCAAATAAGTGAAGTGTGCAGTGATTCTATGGGCGATGCCTGTCATCTGCATGTCATACGGACTCACAGTATTATTGCACTACTAATGCGTGTTACTGTAAGGCACAGTGTTCTACACCACTATAAAGGATCTCAGCAGCTAAAAAATAGTTTAAAAAAATTTGTAAAATGCAAAAATATTATTACCGGATTTGTTTTTCCGGATGACACAGGAAAGACGGATCCGGTATTTCAATGCATTTGTCAGACGGATTCGCATGCCATCAGTTTGCGTTTGGATTGCTGGGTCCGGCAGGCAGTTCTTTAACTGCCAGCCTGAATCCTCTGCCGCAGTGTGAAAGTACCCTTACCTTCCACAAAACATTTATTAAAAAGTGATCAAAAAGTCATAGACATCCCATGGTATTAGCAAGAACTACAGATTGTCCCACAAAAAATTAGCCATCATACATCTCCGTAGACATAGCTATATAAAAGTTATGGGGGTCAGAATATGGCGATGAAATAAAAAAATATTTTTCTCAAAAGTTTATATTTTTTTCATTATTAAAATGCAAGAACTGATACTGAAACTCAGGCAGATTAGTGTTTTCTTCCAATTCCAACCCATTTGGAATTTTTTTCCAGCTTCCCACTACATTGTATGCCATATTAAATTATGACATTAGAAAGTACAACTTGTCCCGCAAAAAACAAGCCCTCACATGGCTATGTGAATGGAAAAATAAAAAAGTTATGTCTCCAGGAAGGCACGGAACGAAAACGCAAAAATGGAAAATCGCTGCATCAGGAAAGGGTTTAAGGGTTGAACATAGACTTATAGGATAGATCCCTAAGATCTGGTGGCATCAGACGCAGAGCTTGTAAAGAGATAATTTGCATATCTTCTTCCCAAAATTCCAGAGAAGCGTGTATGGCCTATATAACTCCTCATGCCGATTAAGACACTCTCTCCAAGGAGAGATAATGCCCCCCGAATCCTGGAAGAAAGCAACAAAGCTTCATCATCTCAGACAACTATTTAAGTTACAATAGTGGTATTTTGTGTTCACCCTTCTCGGTGTAATCTATTCTCACACCACAGTTATTTTTTTAGTGTTTTGTGTTCCTTTATTCCTTTCTTATTTGCAATCCTTTATTTGAATGCAAACGCATTTCTTCATGTCCTGCAGTAGAACAGGACTCATGGCACTTCTTCAGTAACATGTGGGAGTTTCTGAAAGCTCTTACCTTAGATGATAGCCTTCTGTCCTTTATGCTCCTCTATCTGGATCTTGTCAGCTTTATAAGCATTCACCCTCCTAGCCGAGGAGATAAGACCTATAAAATCCACGGGTTTGACAGACATGATTCATCCTCTGAAGTGAAGGTTTGACTATCATGTGTGGATGAATAGTTTCATTTGACAAGGAAGCAATAAAAATATCTCTCCTGGCAGTGACAACATCAGCAGGCAAAAAAAAAAAATCCTCTTTAGACGTGTGTCACATAGAGACATATTTTGCTCTTATATATTTTTTTAACATTTGTGAATTCTATGGTGGAAAATATCATCGTTATATTTATGTTGCAACAGTCAGAGATATACCTGTCTAAGGATTGATGACACTCTGTACAAAAGGAGGTTCTTAGGAACTTGAGTTTTCCCCTTCATTGTGCTTTGAAAAATACTAAAAACAATATATGAAATAAAATTGCCCCTCTGTTCTCTGATGTCAACCATAAACTAGGAGCAGAAACAATCGGGCCAGGCAACATTACATCTGTGGGTCCCATTGAAAAACTGCTCTTGATTTTTCTGTACTATTCTCCACAGCCATCGGTATACTCACCTGGCCTACAAGTGTAGTCATCATGATCACTGACTTTTGATCCATCTTCATTCTGCCCATTGGTGTGGCAAATATCATCAACATTACAGTTCGATGGTCGTAATTCGTTTGTAACACTACCAGTATTGTAAGTTTTTCATTTTCCGTTTGGTGGTTGTTCCATTATAATCGGTAGATCTACTGCACTCGTTATTATTATTTGGGAAGACATTTTGTCTTGATCTGATGAGATCACATGGGAGTAGTCCTCTGAAAATTGTGGTGGACTCTCTCTGAACTTGAAGATCATTAATATAGATGAGAGAAGTTTTCAAAAATTCAATTCGACAAGAACAAGAAATTCGATTCATTACGAATTGCTTAGTAACAAATCGCATTCTATTGTATGGAGTGTGCGCAACGATGGTAAATGTCGATCGCACTGCCCCAGGTCATTTAACCCCTCAGATGCCACGTTCAATGCTGATCAAGGCATCTTAGAGTCACATTCAGCCTATCAGGGGGTTAATCAGAGGTTAAAACAAAAAAATATATACACTCGCCTTATCCATTTGATCAGGGAGAGGCCGTCGTGGCCATCTTGATTGAAGAAAATGTGCCAGTTCTTGCGCACGCTGACGTGATGATGTCACCATGTCATCATCCTGGGCAAGCGCGGTGATGTCATCACTGATGGATGTATTTTTTTATTACTGCCATTTCTTGAAAATTTGATTCGTTACCACAAAGCTCCAGAAAATTTGAATTTGTGGGGAATCAAACTTCCACTTAACTCAAAATTAATCATATTCTACAATTTTTACACTGACATTAGGCTTAAAATAAGACTTCCTGTCTTTTGAGAGCAGCTACTTGGGCCATAGACCCAGTGGGCAGGAGAGGACCTCATTGACTTCTATAGGAGCATTTAAAATACATGATCTGTGACCTGTACAGAGGTCAAGATGGAGAAGAAAAGCTGTGATATCACCTATTGTGAATAGTGAATCCTGTCTTATCTATATAGTTGGGTTACTTGTCATTGTAGTTCTGCCTGTTGTGATAATGAAAACATCTACTGAAAAGTTAGACTACTTTCACACTTGCGTTTTGGATTTCCGTTTGTGAGATCTGTTCAGGGCTCTCACAAGCGGTCCAATGGTTCTAGCGGTTCTAATGCATTCTGAATGGAAAAGGATCCTCTCAGAATGCATCAGTTTGCATCAGTTCAGTCTCCATTCGCTTTGGAGATGGACACCAAAACGCAGCTTGCAGCGTTTTGGTGTCCGTCTGATGAAGCTGAGCCAAACAGATCCGTTCTGACACAGAATGTAAGTCAATGGGGACGGATCCTTTTTCTATGACACAATCTGGCACAATAGAAAACAGATCCGTCCTCTATTGACTTTCAATGGTGTTCAAGACGGATCCGTCATGGCTATGTTAAAGATAATACAAACAGATCCTTTATGAACGTATGCAGACGGTTGTATTATCTGAACAAATCCATCCAAGATGGATCCGCACAAAACACGAGTGTGAAAGTAGTCTTACCTGTACAAAAAAACATGACCTATTATTAGGCCCAGTGGCTAATGTGAAAATTGCAGCATTATATAATTAAAAATATACACTCACCTAAAGAATTATTAGAAACACCATACTAATACGGTGTTGGACCCCCTTTTGCCTTCAGAACTGCCTTAATTCTACGTGGCATTGATTCAACAAGGTGCTGATAGCATTCTTTAGAAATGTTGGCCCATATTGATAGGATAGCATCTTGCAGTTGATGGAGATTTGAGGGATGCACATCCAGGGCACGAAGCTCCCGTTCCACCACATCCCAAAGATACTCTATTGGGTTGAGATCTGGTGACTGTGGGGGCCATTTTAGTACAGTGAACTCATTGTCATGTTCAAGAAACCAATTTGAAATGATTCGAGCTTTGTGACATGGTACATTATCCTGCTGGAAGTAGCCATCAGAGGATGGGTACATGATGGTCATGAGGGATGGCCAAATTCGGACTCTACCATTTGAATGTCTCAACAGAAATCGAGACTCATCAGACCAGGCAACATTTTTCCAGTCTTCAACAGTCCAATTTTGGTGAGCTCGTGCAAATTGTAGCCTCTTTTTCCTATTTGTAGTGGAGATGAGTGGTACCCGGTGGGGTCTTCTGCTGTTGTAGCACATCCGCGTCAAGGTTGTGCGTGTTGTGGCTTCACAAATGCTTTGCTGCATACCTCGGTTGTAACGAGTGGTTATTTCAGTCAACGTTGCTCTTCTATCAGCTTAAATAAGTCGGCCCATTCTCCTCTGACCTCTAGCATCAACAAGGCATTTTCGCCCACAGGACGGCCGCATACTGGATGTTTTTCCCTTTTCACACCATTCTTTGTAAACCCTAGAAATGGTTGTGCATGAAAATCTCAGTAACTGAGCAGATTGTGAAATACTCAGACCGGCCCGTCTGGCACCAACAACCATGCCACGCTCAAAATTGCTTAAATCACCTTTCTTTCCCATTCTGACATTCAGTTTGGAGTTCAGGAGATTGTCTTGACCAGGACCACAACCCTACATGCATTGAAGCAACTGCCATGTGATTGGTTGACTAGATAATCGCATTAATGAGAAATATAACAGGTGTTCCTAATAATTCTTTAGGTGAGTGTATATTTAGAGACGGAAAAAATTTTAAAAAAATGTTTAGCACTAAAATGTGATTTAAACAATAGGTAATTTTCTGATGACACATTCTCTTTAAAAGCCATTACCACCTTAGCAATCCCATGTTCTTTACTGTCCCAAAGCATCTATATTTTAAAATGAGGCAACTTTGATAAAAAATGCTTTTGCTTAAAAATGTCCTACCATGTGTCGACAGCTCCTATACAGACGCATGCGTTTCCATGGTAACAGACTACAAACAAGCTCTGTAGTCTGAAAATGCAGTCCACACACTTATTTGAAAGCAACATTAATTCTATGGCGCTGCATATATAAAAGGGGTTACACAAGTATAAAACAAGACAAATACAATGTACATAGTACATATTAGTACAGAGGGGGAGGGGATCCTGTCTCCGAGAGCTTACAATCTTAAAGAGAGGGGGAAAGGAGACAGTGGGTAAGGATAAAAGCTGCTTATCTAGCTGTGTAGTAGCATCATGCTTATGGCAGATGGTAGGATTTCCTGTAAAGGTGGGTTTTCAGGTTCCTTTTGAAGGTCTGGATGTTAGGGTAGATACTGATGTGTTGGAGTACTGAGTTCCAGAGTATGGAGAATGCACTTATGACAGGTGGTAGACTTTCCTGTAGAGGTGGGTTTTCAGGTTCCTTTTGAAGGTCTGGATGTTAGGGTAGAGTCTGATGTGTTGGAGTAATGTGTTCTAGAGTATGGAGAATGCACTTATGGCAGGTGGTAGGCTTTCCTGTAGATGTGGGTTTTCAGGTTCCTTTTAAGGGTTTGGATGTTGGGGTATAGTCTGATGTGTTGGAGTAGTGAGTTCCAGAGAATGGAGAATGCACTTATGGCAGATGGTAGGCTTTCCTGTAGATGTGGGTTATCAGGTTCCTTTTAATTGTTTGGATGTTGGGGTAGAGTCTGATGTGTTGGAGTCGTGAATTCCAGAGTATGGAGGATGCACATGAGATTATCCAAAAAACAGGCAACAGGAGAGCAAAGAAGGAGATCCTGTGAGGATCGTAGATTACATGTGGAGATGTATCGAGAAAGCAAGTCAGAGATGTAAGGACAGATTGTGGACTGCCTTCTATGTACATTTTAGTATCTTAAATTGAATGTGGTCTGCAAATTCTAGAAAATGTCCTATTCTTGTCCGTTTTGTAGGCAAGAATACAAGAATAGTTATTTCTATTAATGAGAGTGAAAAAATTGCAGAATGCACACGGCTGGTATCCATATTATACAGATCTGCGGTTTGCGGATCACAAAATGGGTACGGTCTTAGTATGTATGCCGGTATGCTGCCAATCAGAACGCTGATAACTATATACTCCTGACCTCAGCAGTCCCCCTCTTTTATCTGCCGTCCTTAGACAGGGTAACTTAGACTTGATAGATCTGCTTTATAAAAAAAAAAGCATGTGTTCTTAAACTAATATATCATACTGTATTAAATGAATAAATCAAATGCCTTTTACAAATTATAAACTTATGTTTTAATGAATTAGAAATATTGAAAAGTGTATTTGTGGTTTAGACTTTTAGTAGGTTTGTTAAGAGTTAATGCAGAAAAGACATTTAAAAACACTTAGCTTACAACTTGGTCTACCACGAACATAAAACCAGGCCAAAAATCAAATGGCTACTGCAAAAATTCTGCAGTCAGAGGCAGATCCATCATAAGTCAAGGTGAGTAACTCGCCTCAGGCGGCCCCATATTAAGAACTGTGCAAAAGGGAAGCAGTATTGAAAGTAAAAATAGATAGAGGAGTAGACAGGAGACATAAATTCTAGCTTATCAGATGTTCCCTATCCTCGCTTTGTTAATTGTTGGTAAAAGAGAATGATCTAATCCTTTTCCTCTGCAAAAATATAAACTTAATGTCATCCAAGGACCTATGGTAGCCTATGATACTCAAGCCCTATAATGATCTAGAATCAGAAGAGCCTCGGGGGGCAGAAATTTTCTTGAAGCTGTGGGACCCGATATAAAATCTATACCAGGGCAGGACAATATATATACTATGTACCATTATAATACTGATGTCTGTGTTATGTGACAGAGCAACTGTTCAGCAGGACTGGTGTTTTGGGTGTATAACCTGTGGGACTGCACAGGGCAGAGTACACTTTTCCCCATGATGGTGTAGCAAGCTGCACATAAAAATAGGGAAATGGTAGGCACGGGGAAAACATGGAAAGGGGTCTCACAACAACACCAGCAAAGTATATATAATCAAATGCATGAAAATGAGAAGATTGAAATACAAGTTAATAGAATAAAAAATTGTTACTCAGCAGAAAACATGTTTTTATTCTATGTGGTATTGATTGAAATTTTCTTACATTATTTTATTTGGATCCTTGGGCTGCAAGCAGTTTGCCACCAGATACAGCAATTATAAAAGAGGACATGAAGTATTAACAAAGGAAAAACAGATAACCAGGCAGCTAAGGAACAAGTAGGAAAGGCTCAGCAGAGGCAAGCTCTTAAGGGCCTGTTCACCTAAAAAAAATTGGCGCTGTTTTCACTAAAACCACATAGAAGTTTCAAGGCCTTTTCAAAATCCGAAACATACCCTTACTGTGGAGTTTGTAACCGTGGAGTAGCTTGCTTACTTCTATGTAGCAGAGACCAGATGTAGAGCATTGGGCAGAGGTGTAAAGAACTGGGGCACAGACATTAAGAAACCAGAGGCAACGGACAGTAGCAGACCTCAGTTGGAACCAGCAGACACTAGTAGCAATTATCAAAAACAGACCTCTGGCCCTAACAAGAGGCATCTGGAGCTGTGACCAGGAGCATGCCTTGGAAGGAACTCGGAGACACCAGCAGCAATGATCAGAAGCAGACTTTGGGCAGTTCCAAGGGATAGTTGGAGCAGTGACAAATAGTAGACCCTGGGCAGAATTAGGAGACACAGAGTCAGAGACTTTGGACTTTGAAACCAGAAGATGGTAGGAACACAATCCAGGAGCAGGTTGAAGTCGTTAAGACCAAACATTGGGAGTACCATCTACGAGTATACTGATGCAAGAGATGCCAGGAACCGTGTTCAGAAGCAGTCTGGGTCACATCAAAGGATGGAGGTCACAGCACAAGCAGATTGTCACTAAGGCATAGAAACAAAATGTTAGCAGATAGTAGATCACAGACTGGAAGTGGGTAGCTGGCCAAAGGTTTTTAGTTGTTAACAGGACACAGGATGGAGGTGGGTAGCAGGATATAAGTTGGTAGGGGATAGACAGGAACAGACTGGAAAAGGGGACCAAGACACTTGCAGCAGGACTGGATTGTAATCACGTGTAGAGAGGCAGGAACATGGTCAGTAGCAGCAGGAATGGAGCAAGATATAAGAGCAGGACTGGAGAAAGTGCACGGTAGTCATGGTCATTACCATGAGTGACATTCACCTAGAATCTATGGGTAAAGACAGGATTCATAAAGGGAAGCAGGATTGGAATCTTAGTTGCGAGATGCAGAATCCACAAGGGCAAAGGGCCAGGCGAAATTGGTCCAGTTACAATAGTGTGGACAACATTTTAATATCAATCAATGACTGTCAAAGCAAACAAGGTTTAATTAGCAGAGTTCATCATAAGTGGCCAATGGAAGAGCATTATCAGTTCATGCAGAAAATCGAGATGCAGGAAAGTTGGATTGCATCTGGAATAGCAAAGTTGAATTTGTAGAGCAGATCAAGACCAGGCCTAAACAAGCCACCCAGTTTAAAAGGCATGTAGCCAACAGAGGAGAGATAGGTGACATTGCAGTTCATGACACAAGTCTTACAATTATGATGAAGCACTAGCTGATCACTAGCTGAACACTAACCAAGGGGTATAGCTATAGAAGTCCTGGTGTCCGTGTTGGCACAATGACTTATGCCCCAAAAGAAGACACCAGGAAACTAAAAGTTGTACATGGTAAGTAGGAGGACTTTAAAGGATAACTGATATATATTTTCATGAAAAAAAAAAAAATTTTAGCATATGTTACTGCTGCAGCAGCATTATGCATAAAGCAATATTTAGTTTCTTCACTTACCGCTGTGTTCCTTGAGTTTTCCCCTTAGTTACGGCTGTTTTGAATCCTACATTATGAGGATCTTCTCAAGATGGCCCCTCTGCTCAGTTCTCTGAGGCCAAAACTGTATTCCCTCAGGTCACATACACACTTGCTGCAGCCAGTAGCCTACTGCCAGCCAATCAGATTGGATTACTGAGAGACACGCCTCCTCACTCTGAAGCCTAATGCAGCATGCAGTGTGGAGGACCGCCCCTCTGTCTACCTAGCCGGAGACAGATGCGCGATAGCAACGGTCTTTTAAGGGAGCAGTGGAAAGGGACAGGGGAAAGTAATGAAAGCTGTTATTATAAGGTAATTACAGATCTTTTGGCAATCATTGACAGACCAACTCAGGTATACAAACTAGCAAATAAAATAAAAAAATATGACAGTTATCCTTTAAATCCCCCACCTACAGCAGTGCCGACCGTATCCTCTACATATTAGGACTTTACAGATTTTGCATTGGTTTCGAGTGCTTCAAATTCTGCCTCTAGGTACAACTACAGCTACTATGTTTGAAGGTCAAGGACCCTAAAATGTGGTTTTATTAAAGCTATTTGAAACCAAACTGAGCTACATTTATTTTTTATATGCATATTGCTAATGGGTTCCTCTAATATGGAATGTCAATATATCAATTAGAAAGAACGGAGATCATACAGATCTCACTTCTAGAGTGGTTCAAGGGCATGCAAGGGTAGATATCAACGATGAAGGGCTGAACAATGTCCTCTCAAGCTAAAGAGAGAAAAATCCACACGTAAAGAAGGCAGGAGCCTGACAAACAGCCCTCATTCCAAAATCCTCCAATGTGACATCGCACAGTTTTAGTGAGCGATTTTATTTCCATTCTGTCTTTCATACGGGACATGAATCATCCCTTCCATTCTATAATCTCTGATTTTATACCTACAATTCAGATAAGCACAGATGGACTTATTAGCCAAACTTGACCCTAAAGAGGTGATTGCATTACAGGCAAACGTGAAATAGCTGCCTCTTAACATTGCATTAAGAAATATTCAAAATATAAATCCACGTTTATGACTGCAAGTAATTTCCTACCTAAAATTTATGGCATTTTAAAATAAGATTATTTCCTTTGTGGACCAACTATAAATTGTCTCTGTCCTAATGGTATTTTTTTCTTTCGCAGTCTGATTACGATAGTTTGAGCATAAGCAAGCTTCATTGTAATGTATAGCCGGCCATCGCTCTTCAAATGTGGATTCACAAATCAACAGCTGTCACCGACTGATGCATAAATTCACCGCTGAAATGAAGAATTTCAACAGGGATGGCACTTGAAGGAATGTGTACAGTGATGAGAAAGTATTTGCACCCCTCCTGATCCCCCTATTGTTTTATTAGTTGTCACATAGATTTTTTTTTTATAACCAATACTTAATATCTGACAAAGAGAAAATGATTAAAGGCAAAGAAATAGGATTTTATTGCAAATAATTAAAGTAAGTTTATTGTTGATGGCCTATCCTCTGGTGAGCGATGTGGCCTCTTCATAGACCAGTGGCCTCACGTTCATCGGTCATGTGGCCTATGTGCAGCTCAGTCCCATTTAAGTACATGGGCCGGGGCTGCAATACCAAACACAGCTGCTATACAATGTACGGCACTATGGTTAGTATGTTTTGAGGAGGCTCTGGTACTCACCAGACGTTGGACACCCACCTATCAGATATTTATCCTGGGGATAAGCCATAAATATTCAACCTCTGGAAAACCCCATTAATCAAATGACTCTAACAGAAACGAACAAACCTACCGTATTTTTTGCTTTATAAGACGCACCTGATGATAAGACGCACCTAGGTTTTTGTGGAGGAAATTAAGAAAAGAAAATATTTTGAACCAAATGGTGTGCTCAGGGGCGTAGCTATAGGGGGTGCAAAGGTAGCAGTCGCTACCAGGCCCAGGAGCCTGAGGGGCCCAAAGACCCTTGTGCCACATAAGAAGACAGTGGTATTGTAGAAAGTGTATGCAAGTTACACCTCTAGCTGGACAGAAGGGGTTAGGTTAAGAATTTGGTATGGAGGAGGGGGGGTGCAGTTTAAATTTTTGCCTCATGCAGCACGAAGGTTTGAGGGAAAGGGGGCCCAAACTGAACTCTTGCACCAGGGCTCATAGTCCTTTAGCTACGCCCCTGGGTGTGCTTATGGTGGGTTTTGAACTAATGGGAGGTCTGTGAATGGCACACTATTATGGGGGATCTGTGGATGACACTGTTACGGTGATCTGTGGATGACACTGTTATGGGATCTGTGGAGGACACTTATAGGGGGATCTGTAGAGGACACTTATAGGGGGATCTGTAGAGGACACTTATAGGGGGATTTGTGGACGGCACTGTTATGGGGATCTGTGGAGGACAGTATTATTGGGGGATCTGTGGAGGACACTTATTGGGGGATCTGTAGAGGACACTGTTATGAGGATCTTTGGAGGACAATGTTATAGGGGGATCTGTGGAGGACACTTATTGGAGGATCTGGGGATCTGACCCCATTACATTGGGCCCCAGTTATAGCAGCCCAGCCATCACATAAAAAAGTGTTTGCAGCATCCCCTAGCAGTGCTGCTTTGCTAAACTAGCAGTAATCGCTTATCTGCAGTACAATCTATGCATGCAGCGGGCAGGCCGGCAGCGCACGTCACTCACTCAGTCACACTTCGGCCCCGCCAACTTCATTAATGCAGAGTACTGCAGAGAAGCGATTACAGCTAGTTTAGCAAAGCAGCACTGCTAGGGGCTGCTGCATACACTTTATATATGATGGATGCTCTGACTGGGGCATGGCTTAATGAAGTTCAGTGACTCCGCCGGGCCCCGCTACTACCCTGATAGTGCCCCCGTTTACATGTCACTAGCACATCTCAGGCTGCTATGCCTATGCAGCACAGCACGGCCTGCGATGTGCTGGCCATGTAATACTGCTTTATTCGCTCTATAAGACGCACGGCCACTTTCCCCCCACTTTTGGGGGGGGGGGAGTGCGTCTTATAAAGTGAAAAATACGGTAATTAGGTGGCCTACCAGGACATTGGAGACAGGTGCAAATGGCATGCAGAAGATGGTTTAGTGACTGTAGCTTTTTCTTTTTATTTGTGATTTTTTTTTTTACTTGACACTAAGGACTTTTTTTTAGAATATTTTGTTAGAGATTTTTTTTTCCTTTTTTAGGTTTAATTTGGAGGAAAACTGCTAATTATTAAAAAGTTTTTTTTTATTATAGCTTTTTATTTCCTAAATATAAAAAAAGACACAAAAATGTATTATTGCAATGGATTCCATCCTTTGTGATGATCGTTTTCATATATAACATGTATAGGTTTGAGAGAACGAGGTGACGGGGTGACGGTTAGCGACTGCATTTTTTTTTTTTGATATTTTTTTTTATCATCATTTTTTAACTTATATTTTAATTTATTTTTGGCACATAATATGTCCCCCAGGAGGTCATTACAAAACCTCTGGAGGACACAGAATTTTTATTTATTTTTTTCCCCCACAGTTTCTACTGTAACTGGGGCATCCACAGGCATGACACACAGGCAGAGCTGATCAGGATCTCCTTAGACCCTGCAGCTCTACTCTTGCCCCCGACACCCCCAGGGGTCACGTGACCGCTGGGACTAACAGAGGAAGTGGCTCTGCCGCTTTCTGCTCTCCCCCTGCGCTCCTGCATCGATCCTCTCTTCTCCTCAGGGCCCCTGCTGTGTCTGTCAGCCGGGACCTGACCTGCTCCTGCTAGATTGCAGGAGCAGGAGCTTTAATCCCAGAGTTAATCAGCGCTGGGATTAAAGCACTGCCTGCACATGTATATACGTGCTATCTGCATGGGGCATGTACAGATAAGACATATATACACAGTGGGCAGTCGGGAGGGGGTTAAACGAGTGCTGATCAACTTGTTATGTAGATGAACGGTACTCATTATGTCCATGCATTGGGTCCATAGAACCCTAAAGGGGGATTTTCACTGCCATTGTCAGGAATGGACTGTTCCTTCTCGATAACTGCCTGTTTGTCAGTGGAGGCTAAGAGCTGCATTTACTACTAACTACTGCCATTGGTCACTCCCATATAGATTCATTGTTCCTGGGGACAGCACGATCTGCTGCCCAGAAAAGATGATTTTAAGGTGCTGCACCAAAGATCATGATGACCTGATGACCGAGCATTTTGCTTGTTCATCTGGCGATTGGCAGCACAATTTCCTGGGCCAATTATTGGGAACGAGCGATGATAAGTTAGATTTCTATCACCTTTGTCTTCTTCATACGTAGCCATGCTGTACCTCTGCTCGCCTTATTTTGCTGTATAATGTAAATTAGTCACCATGGTATGTATACCACACCAGATAACAGCGCTGGTCGAACATCTTGGATCCTTATAGGATTTGACTATGAGCCTTTCTCTGCAAAGAGCTGTGCCAAACTGAAGCATAAACCTACCAGCAGACAATTTTCCAATTTCCCGGTAGGAACCACCTTGTTGACCTAACATTGAGATTTTGCTGTGCCTCGCGTATCCTCATGTATCCTTCTTCTGGTCCTGGCTCTTTAACTTACTTTTTTTTTTACTTTTAGCATAGCAGACGGCCTTCCTTGACACTGAGTAAGACCATTTGCTTTGACCGGAGAGAATTAAGAATTAATTAATCACGAATTGCTATAAATCAGGTTTACCGTTTGTCATAGTGGCTGAAGAATGTATGGAGCAAGGCGCTGCAGTGAGTCTGCTCTGTACACGGTGAGTGTCCACTGTATCATACAGCAGACAGCCGGCCTCAATATTGGGAAATGGCGATCCTACCGAACCCCGTCATTTAACCCCTCAGATGCCACTATGAACACCGATCGTGGCAACTGTGAGGTAAGGCAGAGGGATGCGCTCCCTCTGCCTTCCGATCGGAGCCCCCACAGTGAAATTGGTTACCATTGCAGCCTGGACCCTTTTAGATCTCTATTAGGGTGAATGGGACAAGGGATTTAAAAGATCCCAGGTTCTACTCCCCTAAGGGGGCTAAAAGTTATTGTTAAAAAAAAAAAAATAATTAACATTAACGGGCACATTTTTTAAGACCTGCATTTTAGATGCTAGTCCTAATAAAGCCCCATAGCTGGCGGAGGATGTGCCGAAGTTTTGAAGAGTGGAAGGCCTTTCCATTACTTTGGGGCATCTAGTGCTAGTTCTAAATGTACGACAGCTTCCTCATTTAAATAAATTACTCTTTTTGATGGAAGTGTCCCGATAATTTTACTTTTATAGTTGGAGAAACAGAGGGAAAGGGGGCGATTTGATTGAATATGTTAAAGTTTTAATTAAGGTTCAGAAGGGAAGTAATTTTTAATAAGAAAATTAATACAAGAACAAGGCGGCACAATTTTAAATTAGTTGGGAGGAAAATGAGAAGCAATGTCAGAAAATATTATTTTACTGAAAGAGTAGTAGATACTTGGAAAAAAAACTTTCAGCAAATGTGGATGGAAAATTGACAATAAGTGAAGGTCAACCTGGGATAAACATATACTATATCTCTCCTAAGAGAAAATATAAAGGAAATATTATAAGTGCAGACTAGATGGACCATGCGCTCCTTTTCTGCCATCATTCTTCTATGATTCTAAGTTTCTATCACAGATTTTTAAAAGTAACTAATCTTCAAACTTGATTGTTTTCATGGAAACTTGCCACAAGGGTGCACTAAGGCCATCATGATTGCATTAGACTGTTCCTTCATCTGTAATTGATATCTCAAGGGATTTTGTCCCAATTTTTAAAGGTGCACATTCAGCTTTTCAATGAAGGACTGTGAATTAGAGATGAGCGAATCGATTCTAACAAACCAAAATGTGTCCAGAATTTTTTAAATAATTCAGATTAGTATTTTGGTCAAATTGGTATATTTGAGTATATTCAATGTATATCCGAGTATATTTCATGCACATTTGAGTACATTCCATGTATATTCGGATACATTCCAGGGATTTGGGTAGAATAAATCTGTACACAAATCAAATCTCATGGCTGATTCATACGAATTGGACAGGAAACAAGTTTTAAGAAATTTGCTCATCTCTAGGGTGAATGGTAATGTCGGGTACTGCAGACTGATACGAGCCATTGTAGTGCCTCTTCAACAAGGCAAATGACATGTCAGTGTGCATGGATGCCACAGCTCTCTACTGTTTAGATATGCAGGTCCAGTACCACGAATAGGCCGTGAAGCGTGAAGTCACTCTTGCAGGTCCTTAAAGAGAAACTATTCCAACATGCCAGTCATTGGTTATCTGCCCTGTTGTGAATTTCCTAGATATTCTGCTGCTTGCATTTCTATGATTTCCTGTGTTTGATCCTGCTCCCCTAAGTTTGCTTGTTTTTGAATATTTGTTGGCCTGAACGTCTCACTTTGCTATAGTCCTCACATTTACCTGCCCATTACCTATTACCTGGATCTGTCCTGACTATATCTCATGCCCAGTCATTTTTCAGCTTTGCAGCTGTCAATTTGGAACTGTGACCAGAGCACCCCATTGGTACAATTCACATCTCCTTGTGGGGGTTAAAGGGGTTCTGAAGTCCTCTGGATAGATCATCAGCATCTGATCCGCAGGGGTTCGACACCCGGGACCCCTGCCGATCAGCTGTTTGAGAAGACAGCAGCGCTGGCAGTGGTGCTGCGGCCTTCTCACTGTTTACCGCAGGCCCAGTGACGTCACGACTAGTATCAATGGCCTGGGCAGGGATAAGCTTCATTCAAGTGAACAGAGCTTAGCCCTGCCCAGGCCATTGATACTAGTCGTGACGTCACTGGGCCTGCGGTAAACAGCGAGAAGGCCGTGGCGCTACTGCCTTCTCAAACAGCTGATTGGCAGGGGTCCCGGGTGTAGGACCCCCACTGATCAGATGCTGGTGATCTATCCAGAGAATAGATCATCAGTTTAAAAAAACTGCAGAACCCCTTTAAGTGTGAAGACTGGAGGATACCTTAGACTCAGGTTAGCCTGTGCCAACTTGTGTACAACTATTCTTCTGAAACTAATACTTCCAAGCTTCTTTCAACACCTTCTAGTCCGAATTGGTCTTGCTTTTCACTGTGCAACTCTGCATCCCTGTCCACAAAGCCTACCATCTGCATAACAGCTGCCAGCTAACTGGCATCGACTTAAGAACTTTGACTAAGAATTTTCATACATTTTTACAAGTCAAGTCCTGCATTAAGCATAGCAAGACACAAAAAATCTAGAAAATACATAAAAATCATGATAGACAGCTAGTATATATCTACATACCACTGCTCATGTTTTTCCTAAAGGGATTTTCCCTCAAAAAATATTCTTTATTTTTCACACCAGCACCTTAATCAGAATATTTTTGTAAATGCATGTAATTAAGAATTTAGTATAGTCATTGAGTTATTCAACACAATTTATCTGTATAGCGCCATCTGGTGTTTGTTCTTTTCCTTATTTCTCTGTCCACATTAGTAACATTACTGAGGTGGTCACACATGCTCAGTTCCAACCCTGTCATAGGGAGAGTATTGCAGCCAAAAGGACTGTGCTGTGATAGGGGGAGCACTGCAGTAAAAAGGATAGCCCCTGAGAAAGGACACACATCCTGAGCTGTGATAGGGAGAGAGCTACAGCAAAAAGGACACACCCTTGAAAACTAACATGACCCGTCTGCTGGCAGCCTAAGGCTGAGTTCACACGGGCGAGATTTCCGCGCGGGTGCAATGCAGTAGGTGAACGCATTGCACCCGCACTGAATCCTGACCCATTCATTTCAATGGGGCTGTGTACATGAGCGTTTTTTTTCACGCATCACTTCTGCAATGCTTTAAAATCGCAGCATGTTCTATATTCTGCGTTTTTCACGCAGCCCTGGCTCCATAGAAGTGAATGGGGCTGCGTTAATAACGCATTGCATCTGCAAGCAAGTGCGGATGCAATGCGTTTTTCACTGATGGTTGCTAGGAGATGTTGTTTGTAAACCTTCAGTTTTTTATCACGCGCGTGAAAAAAGCATCAAAACGCATTGCACCCGCGCGGAAAAAACTGAACAACTAAACGCAATTGCAGCCAAAACTGACTGAACTTGCTTGCAAAATGGTGCGAGTTTAACTGAACGCACCCTGAACGCATCCGGACCAAATCTGTCACGCTCGTGTGAACTCAGCCTAAAGGAAATTAACCAGAGCAACTTAAGCAATGAATGGGGAGATCACTGGATCCATGTGAGGTACAGGGCTGGTTCTAGCTTTTTTAGAAAAAGATTGTCATGTACTATATGATGTCTGATTTTTATTTTCTACATTACTCATGGGATAACCCATTTATGATACCAAGAGCTTAGATGTCTGATAGAAAGTGTCCTATCACATATTATTATTATGTTGGAGATTCAGCAAATATAAGCACATAAAGATGTGCTGGGTGTATGAAACCCCACATTGTGGTGTTTATATTGCTCCACATATGGTGTCTCAATGAAGCCCTGTCTTCTTCCTTAGAAGCAATGCCTGCCATAACTTCTTTTCTCTTGGATGCATGTAAAAGTTTTGTATGAGTCTATGTAATTCTATGGATACTGTTGTTTCCAATAAGATGTATGAGCCCTTATAGTATAATAATGTTGATATGCTAAGTAATCTTCTTAGCGGTGACTGTATTTGGGAGTTATAACCTCTCTTCTGATGCTCAGCTGTGTTATGTGACCAACTCTCTGATCTCCAACTGACACAGGACAGGAAGTCAGTTACTTCTCTATTCATTCCTATGAGACTCACATTGTGGGCTTTCATGAATACATAGAGAAACTAGCTTCCTGACCACATATAAGATTCTATGTCAGTTGGAAAGTCAGAGTGTTGGTGACATGACACAGCTGAGGATCAGAAGGGAGGTTATACCTTTTATCGCTTTTATTATGCTTGCTAATAAAAACAAAATTTACAAGAAGGGAGGTTATAACGTAAATATACAGTCTCTGGTAAGAAAATTGCCATCACTACAGTTTCAATTATGTACCTTTCTAACAGGTCAGAGAATAAAAATTTTAGTGGTAGTTTAATTCTCACCATATCATTGGTGTGCGATCAGTGTATGGGTACACTGAGTCACTCCATGTTTATACCAATGTGCTCATAGACCTTAAGTGTCCTTTCACATGTCCGCATATTGCGTCCGCATCCGTTCCGCAATTTTGCGGAACAGGTTAGGACCCATTCATTTTCAATGGGGCCGCAAAAAAAAATAGAACATGTCCTATTCTTGTCCGCAATTGCGGACAAGAAAAGACATTTTCTATGAGAATGCTGGCGATGTGCAGTCCGCAAAATGCGGAACTCACATTGCCAGTGCCCGTAATTTGCTGCTACGCAAAACACATACGGACATGTGAATGGACCCTAACAGCCAAATACATGTTCAAAGGGTGTCTCCTGGGCATGTGGTTGGCCACGACAATCAATAATCAACTGGAAAGTCTGCTGCATACATTTGACAAAACTCTCTTTAAACTACTGTGTAACCTCAGACAGTGGCGTTAAAGAATCTTCTGTATGCTTTGAAATTCAGATTCAAACTTAGACATCTCTACAAATGCCACTTGTTCCTTCACCATATGGACTCCATACTGGCTTTTATAAGTGAGGTCCACTGAGAAGAACACTAAGCCATTTAGAGTTCAAACACCTAATATTGTTTCTGCCACAGGTAGTCAGGGCTACAGTGACTGACAATGCCAAGTTATTATTGTACCTCTTAGTACCCACTAATCTGGTCTATGATACCACTCATTCCTGTGAATTTTATTGTACTCTACCCTGAAATAGAAACACATGATTCTAGTAAAAAATAAAATGCATATATGTAGAATCAAGCTTAGTTGAATGCAAACACTAGCTTTAGCCTAAAAACAATAATTGCCCCAGGGTTTAAATGTGGGTACTCCATTGTTTTTTGGCAAAGATCACCTTGTTGCAAAGGGCAGTACATACAGTAGTTATGTGAGCATCTATGTGTCTGCCAAGGTTTCTAAAGAAGTTGTTTTACATGTATTTTTAGGCAGGGCCGTCTTTACCAAGGGGCAAAAGGGGCAGCTGCCCCGGGCCCAGTTGCTCCTGGGGGACCCAAGGCAGCTGCCTCTTGAGCCCTGCTAGCCACTGCCCCGGGTGTCAGGCTGTCAGCTACACAGGGGGTGCTGCCATGCCATGCCTGCCGGCACTGAGTCCAGGCATCATACTGTGTTAGAGCTGTGATCTAGGAGCTTAGATGACATCATCACCATGTGACCAGTAACCTAGCAATATTACTGGTCACATGGCTATGAGGTCATGACAGGTCCTACCAGGAGTGTTGCAGAAGTTAACTGTGGAGCTTTTTTGTGTGAAGATTACATAAGAAAAAGGTGACAGGGGCTGTTATGTTAATATTCTGTAAACTACTGTATAGTGGGGTGCTGTATACTGTGTGCGGCCTGTATACTGTGGGGGCCTGTATACTGTGAGGGGCCTGTATACTGTGGGGGGCCTGTATACTGTGGGGGGCCTGTATACTGTGGGGGGCCTGTATACTGTGCAGGGGCCTGTATACTGTGGGGGGATGTATACTGTGTGGGGGGCTGTATAGTGTGGGGGGGGGGGGCTGTATACTGTAGGGGCCTGTATACTGTGGGGGGGTCTGTATACTGTGGGGGGGGCCTGTATACTGTGGAGGGGCCTGTATACTGTGGGGTACTGTATAGTGTGGGGTGCTATACTGCATACTGTGTGGTGCTATACTGCATACGGTGGGGTGCTGGGGTGCACTGTAACACTAGGGTGAGCCGCTGCCCAGAGGACTATCCTGAGCCGCTGGAGTCTTCAGAACTGGAAGTATTTACAGTCATTCACTGTACTCTACCAGAAGTGTGGATTTTTTGTGTGTGTGTTGTGGTCGAGGGCGTGATTGCCTGCTAAGGTGTGGGAAGGCGGGATTCAGGGGGCCCAAGTAAATTTTTGCCCAGGGTCCAATCAATATTAAAGACGGCCCTGTTTTTAGGGTCTATCCCCTTAGAGGGACACATCTACTAAAAGGCTTTTTAATCACATATTAACAAGCTATATATGAATACTCTATAATTTTTTTTTAATGGATGGATGTTTTTCTTTTTTAAAGACGGATTACGGGATTTACATATTGATGACCTATTCTTAGGAGGGGCTGGCACCAATGACAAAGTCAGGGGAAGATGGAATGTCCTTAAAAATGATTTTAGGGAAATAGGAGAGAAGCTTAAGTCCACGACCTTCATGGTAGTGTTTTCAGAAATACTACCGGTGCCATGAGCGTCACCAGAGAGACAACGGGAGCTTAGGGAGTTAAATAAGTGGCTCAGAAGCTGGTGCAGGAAGAAAGAGTTTTGTGTTTATAGAGAACTGGGCCGACTTCTTGGTCGGTAACAGGCTCTACAGTAGGGACAGGATGCACCTCAATGGGGAGGGTGCGACTGCCCTGGGGGCAAAAATGGTTAGCTGGCTGGAGGAGCTTTTAAACTAGGATTTGGGGGGAGGGTGGGGGTCATACTGATAAGGGGGTAGATAATGTAGATAGAGAGTGGGATATAGGAGGGGACAGTGGCGATTTAGTGGGGGTTGGGGTTAGTGAGGAAAGTTTGGAGAAGACTGGGCATAACAATATACTTATGAAAAATAGAACTGCTGGTAACAAGAACCTGTTACATACAAACATCAACCAAGGTAACCAAAAAATCCTGGATATTCGCTTTACAGGTAATAGTAATTTAAAATGTATTTTCACAAATGCCAGAAGTCTAGCTAGCAAAATGGGGGAGCTGGAGGCTATGGTACTAGAAAAACACATATATATAGTTGGTGTGGCTGAGACATGGTTGGACTCTTCGCATGACTGGGCTGTAAATATTGAGGGTTTTGCACTATTTTGGAAATATATGGTCAATAGAAAAGGTGGTGGTGTGTGCCTGTATGTGAGGAGTGATCTGAAGACAAGTGTGAAAGAGGCAATTGTGGGTGAGGATGGTGAGGATGTGGAAACCTTATGGGTGGAAAAAATAATACTTGGTGTAATCTATAGACCCCTAACATCACAGAAGAGATAGAAACACAACTTTATAACCAAACCAAATAGAGCGGCTGCACTAGCTGGTAAAGTGGTCGTAATGGGAGATTTTACCTTCCCAGACATTGACTGGGGACATGATTCTGCCTCAACCGCAAAGGGGAGAAGATTTCTCAACTTGATGCAGAACCACTTTATAGGCCAGTTTGTAGAAGCTCCCACTAGGGGCAATGCTCTGTTGGATCTGGTAATCTCTAATGATGCAGAGCTTGTTGGAAATGTTACTGTTCGAGAAAAATAGTGACGACAATATAATTCTATTCCCCCTAAACTATAAGAAGCAAACTCTGTCAGGCAGAGCAAAGACACTAAATTTCAAAAAGGCTAATTTCCCTGGGTTGAGGGCATCATTTCTGGGCATAGACTGTGAGCAGCTACTGTCACATAATAAAACTAAGGATAAATGGGAGAGCTTCAAATCCATATTGAGTAATTGCACCAAAAAATGTATTCCTTTAGGTTACAAGTATAAACGGCTCAAATTAAACCCCCCATGGCCTATAGCTACTGTAAAAAGGGCAATAAAAGACATAAAAAGGGCATTTAAAAAATACAATTCTGAGGGGTCAGCTGGATTGTTTAAAGATTAATAAAATCTGTAAAAAGGAGATAAAATTTGCAAAAATACAAAACGAACAGCAGGTAGCAAAAGAGAGCAAAACAAATCCTCAAAAATTCTTTAAATAAATAAATGGTGAAAAACCTAGGTCCGAGCAGGTAGGTCCCCTAAATAATGGTAAAGGGGGGGTAGTCACTGAAGATAAGGAAAAGGCAGAGTTACTAAATGGGTTTTTTAGCTCTGTATATACAAAAGAAGAGAAATGAGACTATATCTGTGGTGCTGGGGCTGTTAGTGCATCCAGTAATATACTCAATTGGCAAACTGTAGATATGGTTCAGGATAAGTTAAATAGGGTAAATGTAAACAAGGCTCCGGGTTCAGATGGATTACACCCAAGAGTTCTTAAAGAGCTCAGTTGAGTAATTGCTGTGCTCCTGTTTATAATTTTTTAAAGATTCTCTAAGTACTGGTACAGTCCCAAGTGATTGGCACAAGGCAAATGTGGTGCCCATATTCAAAAAAGGATCAAGGTCCTTCACAGGTATATAGACCTATAGGCTTGGAAAGTATAGTTTGTAATTAGGTTGAAAACTGGCTGAAGGACTGTGTCCAAAGAGTTGTGGTCAATGATTCCTATTCAGAATGGTCCCAGGTTATAAGTGGTGTACCCCAAGGTTCAGTGCTGGGCCCTCTATTATTTAATTTATTTATTAATTATATCGAGGACGGGATTAATAGCACCATTTCTATTTTTTCAGATGACACTAAGCTATGTAGAACTATACAGTCTATGGAAGATGTCCATATACTACAAGCTGACATGAACACTCTGAGTGATTGGGCATCAACTTGGCAAATGAGGATCAATGTGGACAAATGTAAAGTTATGCATCTTGGTAGTAATAATCTCTGTGCTTCATATGTCCTAGGTGATGTAACACTGGGAGAGTCACTTATAGAGAAAGATTTGGGGTTCCTTGTATATGGTAGATTAAATTACAGCATACAATGTCAATCAGCTGCTTCTAAGGCCACCAGGATATGGTCATGCATTAAACGAGGCTTGGACTCGTGGGGCAGGGATGTAATACTACCACTTTACAAAGTGTTGGTGCGGCCTCATCTGGAATATGCAATTCAGTTTTGGGCACCAGTCCATAGAAAGGATGCTCTGCAGCTGGAAAAAGTACTGAGGAGAGCGACTAAACTGATAAGGGGCATGGAGGGTCTTAGTTATGAAGAAAGAGTAAAATAATTGAATTTATTAATTCAGCGTCCCACTAGCATACATCCACCACTAGATGGGGATAGCACCACAGTATATATATAGGACAGTTCAGGCCTAGCTAGGGAAGTTGGAAAGATGTAGTAGTTGAGTACAGGAGTGTGGAGGAGGTAGGAGAGGTCTCCTCTCCTCTCAAGCTCTTTCTCTTGGGCTCCACGGCCCAGAAGAGCCATAGTAGTATCTCAGTACGAAGCCAGGAAGGACTTGAACTACCTCAACTGAGACGTTAGCAAGGCAAAGAGCTGTTTATCAGTGAGTACATAACTAACTACCCTAGCCTGACACATTACCACCAGCACAGCCTGTTACTGGGATTAATCACATCCAACTTGCATGTGTATCAGAGACTGTTTAATAACTGGATGTAAACTGTTATCAAGAACCTGGTTATAGTAAACTTCCCAGTTGGATTTAAACTTGCCTCATTCTTCTAACTCCATACCACTACCACTCTCAACATTTTGCACCATCAAAGTGCTGGTGTCACGAAAAAACCTAAACCAGGGGCCCAGCCGCACAAGCACTCAGCACCCATTCATTCTTAAGGGCACCTCAATCACCACCTGGCCGGTGTCCCCTGTAACAGAGTGTGCCCCAGAGAATCCAGTGCTATTCTCTGCTTCACTGCACTGCTGGCCCAGGGAGGCGTCTGCTAAACCGCGAGTAACCGATGAACTGTATGTACATTCCGGCCCACCGTGAACCTTACGTGTTCTACCCCTGCGGACTGGCATGCTGCATTTAGTCTTGAGAAGAGACGTCTAAGGAGACATGATTAGCCTATACAAATATATTAATGGGCCATACAAAAAATACGGTGGAAAACTCTTCCATGTAAAATGAGCTCAAAAGACAAGTTTCCGGAAGTGTCAAAGCTTCTTTACTGTAAGAACTGTGAATCTGTGGAATAGACTTCCTCAGGACGTGGTCACAGCAGGAACAGTGGACAGTTTTAAAAAGGGTTTAGATGGCTTCTTAAAAGTAAATAACATTAATGCTTATGAAAACGTGTAGAAATCCGAGTCTCAATTCCTTCTGGGATTCGCATCCCCACCTATCCCTTGGTTGAACTTGATGGACTTATGTCTTTTTTCAACCGTATTAACTATGTAACTATCTAATATAAGATTGGTTTGGGTCTGACTCCCGGACCTCTCCCACAATCAGCTCATCTGTAAGTGCTGCAACCTCCTTGCAGCTTACCAAGCACAGCGCTGTACATTGCATAGTGACTTGAATAGGACTGAGCTGTATCTAGGCCATGTGACCAATGAACTGACAGTACATGGCCTAGTATAGTGACGGCTAACCTCCGGCACTCCAACTGTGGTACAACTACAACTCCTAGCATGCTCCATTTATTTCTATGGAGTTCTGAGAACAGCTAAGGCTACTTTCACACTTGCGCTTGATCGGATCCGTTCTGAACGGATCCGATCATTTTAATGCAGACGGAGGCTCCGTTCAGTACGGATCCGTCTGCATTAATAACTTAGAAAAATTTCTAAGTCTGAAAGTAGCCTGAGCGGATCCGTTCAGACTTTCAATGTAAAGTCAATGGGGGACGGATCCGCTTGAAGATTGAGCCATATGGTGTCATCTTCAAGCGGATCCGTTCCCATTGACTTACATTGTAAGTCTGAACGGATCCGCTCGCCTCCGCACGGCCAGGCGGACAGCTGAACGCTGCAAGCAGCGTTCAGCTGTCCGCCTGGCCGTGCGGAGGCGAGCGGAGCGGAGGCTGAATGCCGCCAGACTGATGCAGTCTGAGCGGATCCGCTCCATTCAGACTGCATGAGGGCTGGACGGAGGCGTTCGGGTCCGCTCGTGAGCTCCTTCAAACGGAGCTCACAAGCGGACCGACGAACGCAAGTGTGAAAGTAGCCTAAGCAAGCGTACATCTTGGGAGTCGTAGTTTTACCACAGCTGGAGTGCCGGAGGTTAGCCATCACAGGCCTAGAAGAGACCTCAGCACTCACGGAGCACAATGGACTCTTCATGTAGCTGATCGGTGGGGGTGCTCGTAGTCGGAACCCAACGATCTCATATTGATGACCAATCCTAAAAATAGGTAATCAATATGTAAATCTTCTTTAATTTACTCGAGGTACACTAGTTTATGTCCAGATTCTTTAACTTCCTCTCTGACCAGACTTTTAACAGAGTCTCACTTAACAGACAGGGAGAGGTGAGGGGTGATGACTCCATGAGAGTACCACACCTTTCTATACTATCGGAACGATTAACAATTAAAGGTATGTTCATACAGTTCTGCCACATGTAAATGGAATTTGAAAAGCCCTATTCAGCTATATGGGACCGTTGAAGAAATGTCTGCAAGAAGTCTGACATGTGTGAACATCCTCTAACAGTCCCTATCAAATAACATTTTAGAAGGCGTTGAAAAAGTTCTTGGGATGAGTTCAGTCTGTAATGATTTATATGGTCTCATGATCAGAAAGAAATGACACATAATTATCATTAAAGCTTATGTAGGGGGTCTTGTATCTTGACTTAACGTCTCGGTTCCCACATAAACATATAGTAGTGCACACATTTCCTTTCCCTACAATGAATTAATGAGCTCCGGTTCAGTACAATTTACTACAGCTCCTGACCTATATGTGTTAACACCCAGCTGTTGCCCACCATAGTTTAAGTTCACAATGGTTGATACCTTCGGGGCTCATTAACCTAGCCTTATCTTAAATCCCTGTTTGCTTCCAAAATTTGCCAGAAATGAGTCTCATTGTTCTCTCTGCTGGGATCCAATCCAATTCTCAGTATCATTTAAAAAAATGGAACATAGATATCAGCTATCATATGTCTATGAGCCCTACTTGGGTCTAAGGTTCCTCATTCATTACAGAAAAATGTTCCTTACTGCAACCAAATTCTATTGCATCTCCCAATCTTCCAACGTAGTCTAAAGATGACCATACACATGAGGCCCCAGACTGTATTGGTGTCATTTTTTTGATTTGGCATTTGCATTTTGCAGTTGATATTATTTGGGATGCAATAGGGGGTGTCATACTTTTTGGATGAACTTACTCATTTGCTGATGGGGACTTTTTTTTTTTTAGCTTTCCACCATTCTGTAGGCATGAGCTCTCTTGTCACCTCCTTCCATGACCTATGTTTCTATCTTTGATGACACGGTTGTGGTAGACATCTGTTCTGGTAGCCCACAATTGTGGTCTCTCCTGCACCAGCACTCCACCTCCACAGGGGCCATTTTGGGTAGCTACAGAACAACACTCGACAGCACACTTTGTACACTTGCTAAGTCTGTCTGAACTGTTCCTTCACATGGCAAAGAGGACTGTCCCATGAGTTTCTAGGCAATGGGTCTACAAAATGTAGTGCACTGTTGAGCGAATTGTTCTGAACGAAGTGGAATTCAATCCGAATATTAGGGAAAATTCGATTCGCTAAGAAGCCAAATTTCTTCTTGCTTCGTGGTAGCAAATCAATTTTCCCTAAATGGAGGTAAAAAAAAATAAAAATCATGCTTACCACGTCTGTTGGAGGGCAAAGAGCCGTACCCCCATCTTGATTGAAGATTTCTCACAAAATCCCATAATGTCACCACGCTGGTCGACCTGGTGATGACACCATGGGTCATAAGAGATTTTGCGCTAGATCTTCAATCAAGATGGCGGAGACTGGTTCTTCGCGATCAAATGGATGAGGGTAAGTATGATTTTTTAATTTTTTAAAATGTTACACTGTATTATCACTGTCAGATGCTGCGATCATCTATGAACGCTGCATGTGAGGGGTACAATGATAGGGGGTCGGCGCTATCGCTGCTCCCTGTCACTGCACCCACCACTTACAAAGAAATGCGCTTCATGGCAATGTAATTTATCACAAAGCAATTTTTTTATCCAATTCGGGGAAGCAGCCGAATCAAATTTTTCAATACTTCGCTCATCACTACTGTCCATGTACAGTCTGACACTGGGTGTCACGAGGGTGTCAAGAGCCACGTCTGACTCCGTTATACCCGGGGTCAGGAAGCCGCAGCAGGTGGCTGCGCGCTCTATGTCTAAAGATCACGTTGTTTCTTAGTGATTGTTTTCTGTGTTTGCCTTGCAATCCTTTTTGCCTCACTCAGGGATCCGTAGCTTCTCCTCCTCAGCTGTTTCTTGTCTGCCACTCCCAACCTCCTTATATTCTCCTCTCACACTTCTCTAGTTGCCAGTTATAGAGCTTCCTGCCTGGACTTCTATACTGACCCACTGGAGCTGTGAATCCTGATTGTTGTTCCAGAGTGCTACCCTCCGGATCCCTGTTGGGCTTTTTGTTGTCTCCTGTTGTCGCCCACCTGGGATTATATGTTGAGTCTGTATTGTCTGTCCTCCCCTTGGTGTTTTCCTTTATAATATCCTTTTCGTGATATTATAACTGGCCCTTATTTTTTGGGAGGGAAAAAAAAAATAATATATATTTTTTTCTCTCTACTTAGAATCCAATATGGATCCTATTGCTGCTTGGGCAAAACAGCTTCAAGGCCTGTCTTTGGAGGTGGCAGGATTGAAGGCGTCTGTCCTCCAACAACAGCAGCAAATGCAGCAGACCGCAAGCCCAGCGGTTGCTATGGGTAACCAGGTTGTTACAGAACCCAAGGTTGTTCTTCCTGACAGATTTTCTGGGGGAAGGGACAAATTTGTGACGTTCCGTGAGGCCTGCAAATTATATTTTAAGCTGCGCCCTTACTCCTCAGGTAATGAAGAACAGCGGGTGGGGATTGTTATTTCCCTGCTTCAGGGGGACCCGCAATCCTGGGCGTTCTCGTTACCCCCTGGTTCCCAGGCTCTCCGGTCAGTGGAGGGATTTTTTGGGGCTTTGGGTCTCATATATGATGACCCTGACCGAGTCGCCCTGGCTGAGTCGAAGTTACGGAGACTCCTACAGGGAGATCGGCCAGCAGAGGAATATTGCTCAGAGTTCCGTAGGTGGGCTACGGATACTCAGTGGAACGACCCGGCTCTCAGGAGTCAGTTCTGCTCTGGGTTATCTGAAAGGGTTAAGGATGCGCTGGCGCTGTATGAGACCCCCCTTTCCCTTGATGCTGTTATGTCCCTCTCTATCAGAATAGATAGACGTCTTAGGGAGAGATCGAAAATTCCTGAGCAATTGGTAACCTCTCCCAAGCAGCAGTTAGTCTGTACTGACTTAGATGAGCCTATGCAGCTAGGAGGAACTTCTCGTCAGGTCCGTCCTCCTGAGGTTCGCCGTAGGTGGGGGGCTTGTTTTTTCTGTGGGGGGAGGGGTCATTTCATTAATGTCTGTCCCTCCTTTCTCAAAAACAAAAGACCGTCGGAAAACTACTAACCCCAGGCTGTGCGGAGGATGTCAGCCGGGGGGTATACGTTTCCTCCATACGAACATCTCAATTTGTGTTGCCAGCGGTTATTGTTTTTGGTGTTAAGACGGAGTCTATTTCTTTTTTTCTAGACAGTGGAGCAGGGGTAAATTTGATAGATGCCCATTTTGCCCGCACTATGGGTTTGTCTCTCTGTACGCTGCAGAGACCTATTCCCATATTCGCTATTGATTCTGCTCCTCTGTCTCAGAGAAACCTCACTCACATTGTCCATAACTTACACCTTCGGGTAGGGGACCACCATAATGAGTGTCTTTCATGTTACGTTCTGGAGGGCCTTCCCTCTCCTGTGGTATTGGGTCTTCCCTGGTTGGCAGCGCACAATCCAGTGGTGGATTGGCAGGCCAGGGAGATATTGGAGTGGAGTGAGCATTGCAGAGAGAATTGCTTAAATAACAATTGCTTAATCGCCTCCATAGCTTCCCTACCTACATTTATTTCGGACTTTGAGGACGTTTTTTTCTGAAAAGGGTTGTCAGAAGCTACCACCTCATCGTCCTTATGATTGCCCGGTTAACCTGATTCCCGGTGCAAAATTACCCAAGTCCAGGTTGTATAATCTTTCGGGTCCCGAGAGACAAGCCATGAAAGATTATATCTCCGAGAGTCTGGCTAAGGGACACATCAGACCCTCTTCTTCACCCGTGGCTGCAGGGTTTTTCTTTGTTAAAAAGAAAGATGGGGGCCTGCGTCCTTGCCTAGATTTCCGTGAGCTAAACCGGATAACCATCCGAGACCCATACCCTCTTCCTCTCATTCCTGACCTTTTTAATCAGATTGCGGGTGCTAGGTGGTTCTCCAAACTTGATCTTAGGGGGGCCTACAATCTGATTCGTATCAAGGAAGGGGATGAGTGGAAGACAGCTTTTAACACCCCTGAGGGGCATTATGAAAATTTAGTCATGCCTTTCGGTCTGACCAATGCCCCTGCTGTCTTCCAACATTTCGTTAATGATATTTTTAGTCATCTCATCGGCAGGTTTGTAGTCATATACCTAGATGATATCTTAATTTATTCGGCTGATCTGAAAACACATGAAGTACATGTCAGGCAAGTACTGCAGGTCCTACGGACGAATAAATTATATGCGAAAATTGAAAAATGTGTCTTCGCCGTTCAGGAAATACAGTTCCTGGGATATCTATTATCTGCTTCAGGTTTCCGTATGGATCCTAGGAAGGTCAGGGCAATTTTAGATTGGGATCTTCCTGAGAACCTTAAAGCTCTACAACGGTTTTTGGGTTTCGCAAATTTCTATAGAAAGTTCATTAAAAATTATTCAGTGATCGTTAAACCTCTTACTGACATGACTAGGAAGGGGACTGATTTTTCTAAATGGTCTGACGCCGCTAAAATTGCATTTTCCTCTCTAAAAGAGAGATTTACCTCGGCACCTGTTCTAATTCAACCTGATGTCTCCCAGCCTTTTATTGTTGAAGTAGATGCGTCAGAGGTGGGAGTGGGGGCTGTATTGTCTCAGGGTCCGTCTCCTGGCAAATGGCGTCCTTGCGCTTTCTTTTCCAAAAAGTTATCTACTGCAGAAAAGAACTATGATATTGGAAATAGGGAACTGTTGGCGATTAAACTGGCGTTTGAAGAGTGGCATCACTTCTTAGAGGGAGCAATCCACCCCGTCACAGTGATTACGGATCACAAAAACCTTCTGTACCTAGAATCAGCTAAGCGTCTCACCCCTAGACAAGCTAGGTGGTCGCTATTCTTTACCAGATTTAACTTTGTAATCACCTATCGTCCTGGGGCAAAAAATACCAAGGCAGACGCATTATCTCGTAGTTTCCCTGGAGGGGGTAATGTTAGTGATCCGGTACCTATTTTACAAAGAGGAGTGGTTGTCTCTGCTGTACACTCTGTTCTAGAGGGAAAGGTGTTAGAGGCCCAGGGGGACGCCCCGGCCTCTTGCCCCTCAGAGAAATTGTTTGTACCGTTAAACCTGCGTCTTGAATTATTAAAGGAACATCATAATTCGGCACTTGCTGGGCACCCGGGTAGTAAAGCAACCTTGGAGCTATTGTCTCGTCGTTTTTGGTGGCCAAGGTTGCGTCAGGATGTAATGGATTTCGTGTCTACTTGTTCTACTTGTGCACGCGCGAAAGTCTCTCATACACGTCCAGCAGGGTCTTTATTGCCACTTTTCATCCCCAATAGGCCATGGACACATCTGTCAATGGATTTCATCACTGACTTACCGTTGTCTGCGGGTAAAACAGTTATCTTGGTAGTAGTAGACAGGTTTAGCAAAATGGTACACTTTATTGCGCTACCCGCACTTCCTAATGCTAAGACTCTTGCTCAGGTGTTTATCAGTGAAATCGTGAAGCTTCACGGGGTCCCTTCCGATGTGGTTTCGGATCGGGGAACCCAGTTTATTTCTAAGTTTTGGAAAGCTTTTTGTTCCCGTTTGGGGGTACACTTGTCCTTTTCCTCAGCTTTCCATCCTCAGTCGAATGGACAGACTGAGCGTACCAACCAAAACCTAGGAACATATTTAAGGTGTTTTGTGTCTGAAAACCAAGAGGTGTGGTCATCATATTTACCGTTAGCCGAGTTTGCCATAAATAATCGCTGTCAGGAATCCACTGGCAAGTCACCATTTCTTGGTGCATACGGTTTTCATCCCCAATTTTGTACTTTCAAAGAGGGGGGGTCTTCTGGGGTTCCCGAAGAGGAACGGTTTTCTTCATCTCTTTCATCGGTATGGCAGAAGGTGCAAGCTAACTTGAAAAATATGAGTGGTAAATATAAATGCATGGCCGATAAGAAACGGTCGCCAGCTCCGGACCTAGGAGTGAATGACTATGTGTGTTTGTCTACTAGGAATATTAAGTTGAAGGTTCCCTCTTGGAAACTGGGCCCTAGGTTCATTGGTCCTTATAAAATAGTAGCCGTCATTAACCCTGTGGCTTTTCGCCTGGAGCTACCTCAGACTTTTAAGATCCATAACGTCTTCCATAAGTCGTTACTCAAGAAGTATGTTCCACCTCTAGAACCATCACCGCTGCCACCTCCTCCTGTTATTGTGGATGGTAATCTGGAGTTTCAAATATCCAGAATTGTTGATTCTCGTCGGGTCCGCCGCTCTCTTCAGTATCTGGTGCATTGGAGGGGTTACGGTCCCGAGGAAAGAATGTGGGTTCCAGCGTCAGAGGTAAACGCCAACAGGTTAATTCAGGCTTTCCATGCCTCTCATCCTGAGAGACCTGGTCCTGAGTGTCCGGAGGCCCCTCGTGAAAGGGGGGGTACTGTCACGAGGGTGTCAAGAGCCACGTCTGACTCTGTTATACCCGGGGTCAGGAAGCCGCAGCAGGTGGCTGCGCGCTCTATGTCTAAAGATCACGTTGTTTCTTAGTGATTGTTTTCTGTGTTTGCCTTGCAATCCTTTTTGCCTCACTAAGGGATCCGTAGCTTCTCCTCCTCAGCTGTTTCTTGTCTGCCACTCCCAACCTCCTTATATTCTCCTCTCACACTTCTCTAGTTGCCAGTTATAGAGCTTCCTGCCTGGACTTCTATACTGACCCACTGGAGCTGTGAATCCTGGTTGTTGTTCCAGAGTGCTACCCTCCGGATCCCTGTTGGGCTTTTTGTTGTCTCCTGTTGTCGCCCACCTGGGATTATATGTTGAGTCTGTATTGTCTGTCCTCCCCTTGGTGTTTTCCTTTAGAGCTAGTGGTGCGGACTAGTGTTCCCACCGCCCTGTTCACTATCTAGGGCTCATCTTAGGGAAAGCCAGGGTTTTAGGCACGTGATCGGCGTACGGGTGAGGAACCCGTCTAGGGACGTCAGGGCAGCCAGGTGCCAGCCGCAAGGTGAGTCAGGGGTCACCACCTTCCCTCTCACTTGGGCAGGGCCTTCCTCTTTCCCTCCCTCTGTGTCATGTATGTGATAGTCACGCCGATCGTGATACTGGGAGCACTGATTGGATAGTGTCAAACTCTGCAGGGGCACACCCCCAACTGGTAACAGCCATCTGGACCTTCATTGCAAACTGCTGGTAATTAATAATAGAGGAAAGTCACAACATAGAGTCATAAGAATTGCTGCTCCAGAATTGTTATTACATGGGGGATGCAAGTAGTTACTAAAGCAGACATATCAGGAGAGGGGACAGGTCTTCTTTAAAGGTGCATTTCTTGTAAAATTTTACAGAAATAGAAGAAAAATAGCACTGGATGCAAAAAATGTATGTGAATTGCTTCCTAAGCACATGCCCTTCAGTAGTGGGTGACACTGTATTGTATGAACACATGAATACTTTCTTCTTCTTTGTCCATATGTTACTGACCTCCTTCATCGTAAAGAGCAATATATAACTCCATGGTACTCCAGCAGAGAATTTCTAAGAGACTTAAGGACTGGATGAATCCTTTCTGTGTTGCTCTTTTGCAGGCAGAGGATTAATTTGTGCTGCTTTGCTTATTACTTTCTTTTTTTTAATCCCCTTAAGGAACGGACATCGGCCTCTTGAGTTCATTTTTTACCAGGGATAAACACTGTGCAGCCTTTTTAAGTTGAGAATCCCTGCTGCACCCTTATAGAACAAGCTCACAATCTGTGTAGCAATGAGATACATAATTGTCAATACGTACAAAATGGTTATTCCTCCTCCTCTGATAGTACAGGGAAAACTTTACTTATAAGGTTGTGTATAGCCCATAATATCAAGCTTTGGTTCTATAGTTTGGTCTGTGCAAAGTAACTTGCAATTATAGTAGAAGTATGGCTACACCGTCAGATTTTCTGATGCAGCTTTGGAAGCCAAAATCAGGAGTGCATCATAAAAGGAGAGAAAGGACTGCTAAAAGTTACATTTTTCGAGAGTTAAATGTTGTGATTTAATGTTGGAAACACTGGTCTCTTTGTGCACTGTGTATCTCAAAGGGTTGTGTATGGACAACAAACAGTGGCAGTCTCAGCCTAGATTCCAGTGTGATGGGGCAGTGCCACACAGTGGGAGTCAGCTGAGCAGAGCTAGAGTCAACATCTACATGTGTGAGCTCCAGCCAAGTAGGCCCAAAAAGAAGCATCATCCAGGAAACACCATTTCTGAGACTATAAAGCTGGCAGAGAATAACTTAATTAACTAGAAAGAACTACTACTGAAGGAAAGAGAACAGACACTCACAGAAGTAGTGGTGGACAAACATCAGACGGGACAGTTTGTGAATGCAAACGCGCGTTCGTGATTAAATGTTCGCGAACCGTGCGTTCGTGGCGGGCCTTTTTGATTTTAATGGCAGGTGAACCTGAAAAACCTCCAGGTCATATTTGCAGCCACCAAATACTTACTAGAAGTGCACAAATAGTTCCACAACATGGAAATTGACTTACCAGAGGGGAATCATTGGCAAAAATTGCCACAAAAAAATATGTATTTTAATCAGGGGCCATTTTTATGCATCTTAAAGGGAAACTCTCAAAAATGTGCCCTGCTGGAGCCTAGAATTTTTTTATTTTAGGCCACAGGAGTATAGGCCCCAAAAATGAGGCATTAACCTGACAAAAAATAACTTGTGATTATGTGGCTGAAGGTACATTAGGCGGTCACTGGATACAAATTTTACTGTAGGCCAATGGAGTACAGGCCCCAAAAATTAGGCATTCACCTGAAAGAAAAGAACTTCTGATTATGTAGCTGGAGGTACATTAGGCGGTCACTGGATAAAAATGTTACTGTAGGCCACTGGAGTACAGGCCCCAAAAATTAGGCATTCACCTGACAAAAAAGAACTTATGATTATGTGGCTGGAAGTATATAAGGCGGTCAGTGGAGAAAAAAAAATTACTTTAGGCCAGTACAGGCCCCAAAAATTAGACATTTACGTGACAGAAAAGAACTTGTGATGATGTGGCTGGAGGTACATTAGGCGATCACTGGATAAAATTTTTACTGTAGGCCAGTACAGGCCCCAAAAATTAGACATTCACCTGACAGAAAAGAACTTGTGGTTATGTGGCTGGAGGTAAATTAGGCGGTCAATGGATAAAAATTTTACTGTAGGCCACTGGAGTACAGGCCCCAAAAATTAGGCATTCACCTGACAGAAAAGAACTTATGATTATGTGGCTGAAAGTACATAAGGCGGTCACTGGAGAAAAAAATTACTGTAGGCCAGTACAGGCCCAAAAAATTAGACATTCACGTGACAGAAAAGAACTTGTGATGATGTGGCTGGAGGTACATTAGGCGATCACTGGATAAAATTTTTACTGTAGGCCAGTACAGGCCCCAAAAATTAGACATTCACCTGACAGAAAAAAACTTGTGATTATGTGGCTGGAGGTACATTAGGTGGTCACTGGATAAAATTTTTACTGTAGGCCACTGGAGTACAGGCCCCAAAAATTAGGCATTCACCTGACAGAAAAGAACTTGTGATTATGTGGCTGGAAGTACATAAGGCGGTCACTGGAGAAAATTTTTACTGTAGGCCAGTACAGGCCCCAAAAATTAGACATTCACCTGACAGAAAAGAACTTGTGATTATGTGGCTGGAGGTACATTAGGCGATGATCACCGGACATTTTTTTTTACTGTAGGCCAGTACAGGCCCCAAAAATTAGACATTCACCTGACAGAAAAGAACTTGTGATTATGTGGCTGGAGGTACATTTGGCGGTCACTGGATAAAATTTTTACTGTAGGCCCCAAGTACAGGCCCCAAAAATTAGGCATTCACCTGACAGAAAAGGCCTTTTATGCCGCTGTATATACATAAAACAAGGACCATTCTTTGTTCTTTGTGGTGGCGGATATGTGTGAGTTGGCATGAGGAAATTCAATTACACGTGGTTGTCACAGGTGACAATGTGAGGCAGTCCACACTGTCGTGAGCTAGGCGAGTGCGCTTATCGGCCACGATCTGCCCTGCTGCGCTGAACGTCCCTTCAGACAGGACACTCGACGAGGGGCAAGCCAAGAGTTCCATGGCAAATTGTGCCAGCTCTGGCCACAGGTCAAGCCTGCACATCCAGTATTCCAGGGGTTCCTCGCTTCTCAGAGCGTCCACATTAGCCGTTAACTCGATGTAGCCGGACACCTGTCGGTCTAGGCATTCCTGAAGCTGGATCCGGAGGACAGTTGTTGATTGGTTGACTGCAAGAATAATCTCATATCCGAAGTGACCAACACATCTTCAAACCTTCTTGCAGGTGTGGTAGGATTGATACCCGCACCTGTTTTGCTGTGGGTGGAAATTCCTCTGCCAGCATGTGTGTAATTTTGCCCTGTCTCAGTGCGCTCAGCAGATTGGCACCGTTGTCACACACCACTTTACCAACTGTCAAATTGAGCAGGGTTAGCCACTGATCAGCCTGTGACCAGATACAGAGGATGAGGAGGGTGTAGAGGTGTAAGGCTGAAAGAGCCACTCAACCAACTCTGGCACGCAACTTCTCCCACTTCCCACTTAGGCTCCCACTTAGACTCCGGCCTGCCCGACCCCTACCACCCCTGAGGAATGGCCTGCTTCTTTCTCTGCCTGTCATTTTCAAAATGACCCTGTGCCTAAGTCCCTAGAGAAGAGCAGTATTTGTGGAAGCAGGTATATCGCAGACCTCAATCAATATTTGGTGAAAACAGGTATATCGAACCCCGTAATGAGTATTCTGTGAAAGCAGGTATATCGCAGCCCTCAATCAATATTTGGTGGAGGCAGGTATATCGAAGCCCTTAATCAGTATTTTGTGGAAGCAGGTATATTGCAGGCCTCAATCAATATTTGGTAGAAACAGGTATATCGAACCCCTTAATCAGTATTTTGTGGAAGCATGTATATTGCAGCCCTCAATCAGGATTTTGTGAAAGCAGGTATATCGTAGGCCTCAATCAATATTTGGTGGAAACAGATATATTGAAGCCCTTAATCAGTATTTTGTGGCAGCAGGTATATCGCAGCCCTCAATCAGTATTTTGTGGAAGCAGGTATATCAAACCACTTAATCAGTATTTTGTGGAAGCAGGTATATCGCAGACCTCAATCAATATTTGGTGGAAACAGGTATATCGAACCCTTTAATCAGTATTCTGTGGAAGCAGGTATATCGCAGCACTCAGTCAGTATTTTTTGAGAGCAGGTATATCAAACCCCTTAATCAGTATTTTGTGAAAGCAGGTATATTGCACCCCTCAATCAATATTTGGTCGTGACAGGTATAACGAAACCCTTAATCTGTATTTTGTGGAAGCAGGTATATCGCATGCCTCAATAGATATTTGGTTGAAACAGGTATATTGAACCCCTTAATCAGTATTTTGTGGAAGCAGGTATATCGCATCCCTCAATCAGTATTTTGTGGAAGCAGGTATATCGCAGGCCTCAATCAATATTTTGTATAAACAGGTATATCGATTCCCTTAATCAGTATTTTGTGGAAGCAGGTATATTGCAGCCCTTAATCAGTATTTTGTGGAAGCAGGCATATTAAACCCCTTAGTCAGTATTTTGTGGAAGCAGTTATATTGCAGGTCTGAATCAATATGTGGTAGAAACTGGTATATCGAACCCCTTAATCAGTATTTTGTGGAAGCAGGTATATCGTAGGCCTCAACCAATATTTTGTGGAAGCAGGTATATCAAACCCCTTAATCTGTATTTTGTGGAAGAAGGTATATCGCACACCTCAATTTATATTTGGTGGAAGCAAGTATATAGAGCCCCTTAATCAGTATTTTGTGGAAGCAGGTATATCACACCCCTCAATTACTTTTTTTTTTGCTACAACAGTTATATCACACCACCCTGTTTATTTGGGGCAACAGGTATATTGCAGCCCCTCAATCAGTATTTTGTCAAAAAAGGTATATCACACCCCTCAATCAGTTTTTTTGGGGGCAACAGGTTTAACACACCTGTTGCAATTAGTTGTTCTAATATTGTCCCTCTATATAGCTGCGGTATCGCAGCAGAACCGCACACAATACAAATGCACTATAATATACTTTCTATGTTAGAAAGTATATTATAAGTATATCACACCCCTTAGTATATCACACCTATCTATAGCACACCATTACCAGTCCTTAAAAGGACTTTTGTGGCCCTATTAGCTTACTTTTTGGTGTCCCTAACAGCCTGTCCCTGCTCCACAAAGCAACCTCTCTCTACACTGGCAAAACACAGAATGTAAAATGGCTGCCAGATCGGGTTCTTTTATAGGGTGGAGGTGTGCTGAAACATCTGAATTGGCTGTCGTGTCCCACCTGATGGATGTGTCATGGGTCAAAGTTCGGCGCAATGCAAAAGAATATGACGCCGGCGGACATGTTCGCATGTTCGGCGAATCGTGAATGCGCAAAGTTCGCCACAAAATGACCGCCGGGCAAACCGCCAGTCCATCTCTACACAGAAGTTCTAGAACTGTCAATGTCATGCTGGATTCAGACAGTAAGGTCCTGTACGTTTATGGCAATAAGACTTTACTGCTGTGGAAAGGGTATACTGTTTTGTAGTGTTGAGCGCAAATATTCTAATCACAAATTTTAATCGCGAATATCGCCATATCGAGAATTTGATTATATTTAGAATATAGTGCTATATATTGGTATTCGCGAATAACATTGATCGCGAATATTCTAATAGCGAATTTATTGCAAATTTATTGCAAATATCGGCACTTAGCAACATCCCTAGCAACCAATAGGAAAGTTGCCTACCCCTTAGTGTTGATCGCGAATATTCTAATAAAAAATTTGTGTCGCGAATATATTACATTGCCGATTTTCACAATCAAGTTAATAATTACTGGAGATCACGAATTCTTGAATTTGCAAATTTATGATGAATATTCGGCCAAAAATTTGGGAAATATCGCGAATTCGAATATTGCCTATTTAGCTCATCACTACTGCTTTGGTGCCCACCTCACTTTGAGACACAATGGCAAAGCAAATCTATGCCAGCTATGAGATTTAAGCTATAACTTATGCCAGCCTCTAGTGTAAACTATAGTAAATCAGGGAAGCCATAAGTATGTGAGCTCACTGTCAGTGAAATTTAAATTTCAGACTCAAACAGGTCACATAGTTATTGTGGTTGAACAAAACTTAGAATCCATTAAGTTCAATCAGGCGTGAAAACAAAGAAAAAAAAAATGATTTGCCATCTGTAAATTCAAGTATCTGATCAGGCGTACAGCTCATACTAAAGGCTCTCATAGCATTGCACTAGTCTGATCATCGGCTTGGATTTCATTTACACACAGTATTATATATTCCTCTACTGCTGAACAAGTGCATTGTACTCCAGGAGTTCCCTGTGCTCTTAATTTTTGCTCTCTGGATCCCCTGCAAACACAATATATAATTCCATGCCGAATTGGATTAACGTGGAGACACTTTTACACTGAGGCAGAAAAGCCTTGGCCTCATAGGGTTTCCATTCATTTCAATGTAGGTCACGGCCTTGGAGAAAAAAGCTAAAAAAAACATGGTAAGACCATGTTTTTTATTATACAATATACAGTGATGTTCATATCTGTAAGGATAAAATACACAATAAGCATACTGTATATAAGAAAGAACTGTAAAAACAAAGTAAGGCTGCATTCACATTACAATTTTGTCCTACATTGTATGTATATATGCAGTGACCCAGATGTCTAATAGGGTTTGCAAATGTTATGTTTTCTAATGTATGGTTAGGTTTAATCCTACATTATATAAGTGTTATGTAACCCATGTCTACGATTAACTCAGAGTCAAAGCACTTAGTTTCCGTCTCTGGGCGGGGACAGACCCAACTATCTAGGCTTGGCTTCTTCCTGTTTGTTAGAAGTCAGAATAAGACTGTTGGTGGATGTGAGCAGCCTGTGAAAGTCAGATTCTAAGGCCAGAGAGAAACTCCAGAAACCTACCAGGTGGAGAAAGGAATAAGCATATTATTCAGAAGGTTGAGCAGGCAAATCATAGGGTGCGAGGAAACAGACTGTGAAGGTAACACTCATATTTTGGCTACTTGACTCCACAACCTCTTTGTCTGGTTTTCAGCAGCCTCAGGTCCCCAGTCATACCAGATAGAAAGAGATTACAGGTCTGTTTTAGGATCTAGATCCTGCAGTGGCCATTGTAGAATAGCTTTATGAGCACTGCATCCCCAGGCTGGACTAGAGCATAGCCTGATATAAGAAAGTGAATCTGGATAAGACGCCCAGAGACAATTTTCTGATTCTGATGGGAACTTCATTAACTCTGTTCAAGAACTGTGCCTAAATTTAAAAGTGAATGTACTGTATGTGGAAACTGCTGATACATCATTGAAAGCTTGTTAAGTATTGGACTGCACCAATTGCTTGTTACCATTTTCCCCAATCATTTCCTGTCTTAAACCTCTCCAACATACAACACCCTGAACCTGCCTTCCAACAAGCAGGAGGCCCCTAAACCAGGATGTTCCCCAGAGGAGACAGGTGCCTGTTTCTTCATTTGCATGGCCTTGGAATCCTGAAGTAGGACGGTCACGACCATGAGTAACATCATTATCTGTGGCTACTACTACTCCATTCCTTTCCCCTCACACCTCCCATGCGGGCTGCTGCATATGTATAATGTGTACCTTAAATGGCTTTCTCTGATGGATGCCACACAGTGGCCTCTGTTACATAGGGTAACATTGTAGAAAACATCAGTTTAAAAAAGTATATAATTCTTTGCTGGACTCTGCAGGATGGAATATGTTCAATGTGGGAGAAAGAACATGATGAAATTCACAAAGCCTTCCCTGAAAGAGACATTGCCTGGATGGGAGCATATGTTGTTCTAAAAACTCCGTTCAGCATTGATAGTGCCTTTCCAGAGGCAATGTCTAAGCTTCCCACGCCATAGACAATAATGCAACCCCATATCATCTGAGAGGCAGGGCTTTGAACTGTATGCTGATAACAAGCTGGATGGTCCTTCTCCTTTTTAGTCCATAGAACACGGAGTCCATGGTTTCCAAAAATAATTTCAAATTTTGATTCATCTGACCACAGAACAGTTTTCCATTTTGTCTCAGTCCATTTTAAATGAGCTTTGGCCCAGAGAAGACAACAACGTTTCTGGGCCTTGTTGATTCCACAGTGAACTGTGTTAACCGACAATGATTTCTTGAAGGGTCCTGGAGCCCATGGATTGATTTCTAGTAAAGAATCTTGACTGTTTTTAACGCAGTGCCACCAGAGGACTGCATCCAATAATGACCATTGGTTTTGTTCCTTGCGCACATGGATTTCTCTGAATCTTTTGATGATATTATGTACTGTAGATGGTGGGATATTCAAAGTCTTCATAATTATATGTTGAAGAACAGTTTTCTTAAATTGTGTCACAATTTTTAGATGCAGTTTTTCACAGATTAGTGAACCTCTGCCTATCTTTGTTTCTGAGAGACCCTGCCTCTCTAACATGCTCTTTTTATACCCAGTCATGTGAAGAGCAAATTGTTCTTTCAATGGTTTTGTATTAGTGCTTCTTACTTTTCCAGTCTTTCATTGCCCCTGTTCCATAATTTTTGAGATGTGTTGCTGCCATCAAGTTCTAAATGAGTTAATCTTTAAATTAAATAGTAAAATGTCTAACTTTCAACATCTGATATGTGTTCTATGATATATTGTGAATGAAATATGAGTCTATGAGATTTGCAAAGCAATGCATTCTGTTTTTATTCACATATATTTACATTTAACACAGCATCCCATTTATTGGAATTAGGGTTGTATAGATGATGTGACACAGTGAAGGGTATGGTCTGGGAAAACAGGTATTTTCCTCCAAGCGTGTGCTGCTAGGCTGATTTGCAGCCAGGTGGGGTCAAACACCGGACTGGATTTTAAGTGCCGGTACGGGTTTTGACAGCACCTAGCTGTCCTTAAAAGACAGCTGGGCTCAGCAGCAAAGTGTGTGTGCTGGGATCTGAGGCTTGTGCTGTGCTGGAGGGCTGAGACCCTTGTTTAGGGAAAACAGACCCCTAAAAACCTGCTATGGACCTCTGGAAATAAAACTGCCAACAAGGTGATTTTTGCTATGTAGACTTTCCATTGTGTGTGAACTAACACCAAGACTGCAAAGTGACGTTTTGTTTTTGCCTTATGTGTGAATAAACACGGAAGTTTGATTTAAACACTGGTAATTTGCCTCTTTGCTGCGTTCGCATGCCCTGTTTCCAAGAGCGAATCTGCACAATTGGTGTAGGATGCTTGCACGCGCAGAGAGGTTGGCGTAAACACCGAAATATATTTGTTTTCAGGTACGGCTGGATGTCCTGGATTAAACCAGCCAAATTCAAACCTGTGTCACATGACAAAATGGAGGCTGTTCTGAAAGCTCTTGTGGAGGCTAACCAACACCAGCAAGAAAAAAAAACAGCTGCTGTTATAACACGTGATGGCTTTACAGACGGCAGGAGCGTCCCAGAGTGTCCATGATGTCCGGAAAGCGGTCTGTGCGGCGATCCCCAAGAGGACACCCTCAGATGACATCAAAACCTACCTGGCGATGTACGAGAAGGTGGCCACAAGGAAGAATCTACCCCAAGATCAGTGGGCTGAGGTCATCGCTCCGTTCCTGGCATCTTATTCTCAGCTGGTGTATTTCAACTTGCCGGACTATCAAGTGGCCGACTACCAAAAAGTAAAGGGTGAGATTTTGGCAAGAATGAGGGTGAATGTGTTAGTCCGGGCCCAGCGGGTGCATCAGTGGGGGTTTAAGCCGGCTGAGCCTGCGAGGACCCAGTATTATGACTTACTCCACCTCTTGCAAAAGTGGCTATAGCCTGACGTGCTGAGCCCCACTGCTATGCTGGATCGTCTGTTAACTGATATGTTCTGGAGGGCTTTGCCACCCTCTCTCTAGCACTGAATCGGCCAGGTGTCTCCTGGAAATGCCCTTGAGATGGTGGACCTGGTGGAACGCTATAAGGCTACCAGAAATCTAAAGGGGGGTTCTTTCGGTAGGGGGACAGTCAAACCCCGGAAATCTCCACCCCAGGCCCGGAGGTTTGAGCTGATAAAACCCGCCCAGGATGTACCCACTGCGGACATTGCTCTGATAGTCTGCTGGCGGTGTCAGGAGCCTGGCCATGTAAGGGCTGACTGTCCCCATCGGGTTGAGCCCATGGACACTAACTATGGCTACCGTCAGTTGCTATATGCCAAGAAGATGTGTGCAACAGTTACCACAGAAACTCTAAGTCACTTGTGCCAGGTGGAAGTGTGAGACACTCCAGCAGAGGCCCTGTTGGACTCAAGTAGTCTGGTGTCCCTAGTAAGGGCTCCCCTGGTACAGTCCGCTGAGTATACTGGCCAGAAAGTCGGGGTCATCTGCATTCATGGGGACTTAAAAGACTATCCCATCGCCCTGGTGTCTCTAACTACGGGGCTGGCAGGTGGACTCACAAAGTGGCAGTTGGCACAAACTTACACTACAAACTTATAATCGGGAGAGACTTCCCGGGTTTCTCGGCACTGTGGGCTGCTATAAGAGTGACTGATACCCATGAGACAGGGGTATCCCCAGCAGAGTGGCCTTGCTCTGGGGGGAGGCCAGAACCCTGGGAACCTAAGGCCGAAGGGCCAGTGGTAGGGGTGACCGCCACTTCTGTGGAAGAGGGGGAGACAACCCCACTGAGTGTAATGATGGGAGACGTGGAGGACTTGCCACCGGGGCCTGAGCTGGCAGATCTCAATGTCTCCGGGGATAATTTTGGTGCTGCACAACATCGGGACCCAACCCTATCCCGAGCCTGGGAAAATGTATTAATAGTAGATGGTGAACCACAACAAGCTGGGGCAGAGTCAGTGTTCCCCCGTTTTGTGGTTCAGCAGGATATGTTGTATCGGGTAGACCAGCTGCGGGGTGAACCCATTGAACAGTTGGTGGTGCCCCAGGCTTATCGCAAACTCATGTTAGAGTTAGCCCACCAACATGTTCTCAGGAATCATCTGGGAAGGCAGAAAACACAGGAACGGATACTACAACGGTTTTACTGGCCCAGTGTTTTTAGGGAGGTGGAAAAATTCTGTAAGTCTTGCCCGACCTGCCAGGCAGCTAGCCCCCAGCACCTTTTCTGCAGTCCCTTGGTACCTCTCCCTATCATCGAGGTACCATTTGAGTAAATTGCTATGGACCTCGTAGGCCCAGTACCGAAGTCCTCTAGAGGACACCAACACATCTTGGTCGTCCTAGACTACGCCACTCGGTACCCGGAGGCAGTGCCACTGCGACATACATCGGCTAAACTTATAGCTGAGGAGCTAATGGAGATGTTCTCCCGAGTGAGGCTACCTAAAGAGGTTCTGAATGACCAGGGGACCCCTTTTATGTCCAAGGTCATGAGGGAACTCTGTAAGTTGCTGCATATCAAACAGTTACAGACGTCCGTGTACCATCCGCAAACAAACGGTCTGGTAGAGAGGTTTAACAAAACATAAAAAAACATGTTAAAAAGGTTTGTGTCTAAAGATGGGAAGGATTAGGACCTTCTTCTGCTCTATCTCATGCTCGCTGTGCGAGAGGTACCCCAGCCCTCTACTGGGTTCTCGCCCTTCTAACTTCTATATGGCAGACATCCTCGTGGTTTGTTGGATGTAGCCAAAGAGGCGTGGGAACAGCAACCTACTACGCACAAAAGTGTCCTTGAGTACTTTACCCAGATGCAAGTAAGTGTCACGGAATGTGTACAGGTAACAAGGCAAAACAACATGCATAAATGACTCGCTGGATCCAACAGCTAAGGAACAAAAGGGAGACCCCTGTAGAAGACCTGGCACTTTCCCTGGCTGCTCAGCCTATGCATAGATCCGAATGGTGGAGGTATGCATATCCACGAACCTTGACTATAAAGCCCTGAGCACCCTACAATAGTGAGGGGACACGACCACTGGCTCCCTACACAAGATACGGAGGGAGTCAGGGTCACCTGGGATCCAGCAAACAGAAAATAACAGATAACAGATTAACACTTAACTTTGTGGAGGAGAGGAGAACCAGATGGGCATGCACACATACTCCAGGAAGAAATATAAGCCGCCCAGAAAAGCATTCTGGGGGAGAATTTAAAGGGAAACAATTAGTCCAACACATAACAGCTGAGAGACGCTAATGAGAGGAGGAGCTGAATACCACAACACAGAAATCAAGGAGGAGTATCTGAAAGGCCTCTGTCAGAGCTTCTCAGCTGTCTGGTTGTGACAGTACCCCTCCCTCTACGAGTGGACTCCGGACACTCAGAACCCACCTTCTCAGGATGGGACCTATGGAAAGCCTTGATGAGACGAGAGGCTTTAATGTCCGTCACTGAGACCCACATCCTCTCCTCAGGACCATACCCCTCCCAGTGAACAAGGTACTGAAGAGAACCGCGGACAAGACGAGAATCCACAATCCTAGAGACCTGAAATTCAAGATTCCCATCAACCATAATCGGAGGAGGAGGCAAAGGCGAGGGTACAATGGGTTGAACATAAGGTTTCAATAAGGACTTATGAAAAACATTATGGATCTTCCAAGTCTGAGGAAGATCAAGACGGTATGCAACAGGATTGATGACAGACAGGATTTTGTAAGGCCCAATAAACCTAGGACCCAACTTCCAGGAGGGAACCTTCAATTTGATATTCTTGGTAGACAACCACACCAGATCACCAACATTCAGGTCCGGACCAAGCACACGTCTCTTATCAGCCACACGCTTATATCTCTCACTCATGCTCTTTAGATTATCTTGAATCTTTTGCCAAATAGATGACAAAGATGAGGAGAATCTGTCCTCATCAGGTAAACCAGAAGACCCCTCTCCCGAGAAAGTCCCAAACTGTGGATGAAACCCATATGCACCAAAAAATGGTGACTTATCAGAGGACTCCTGACGACGGTTATTTAAAGCAAACTCAGCAAGGGACAAAAAAGAACACCAATCCTCTTGATTCTCCGCCACAAAACAGCGCAGATATGTCTCCAGATTCTGATTGACGCGCTCTGTCTGGCCATTCGACTGCGGGTGGAAAGCAGAAGAGAATGACAACCGAACCCCCAAGCGAGAACAGAAAGCCTTCCAGAATCTGGAAACAAACTGCGTGCCCCTATCAGAGACTATGTCTGAAGGAATACCGTGCAATTTGACAATGTGATCAACAAATGCCTGCGCCAGCGTCTTAGCATTGGGCAAACCAGGAAAAGGGATGAAATGCACCATTTTGCTAAAACGGTCCACCACCACCAGAATCACAGTCTTCCCCGAGGAACGAGGCAGGTCCGTGATAAAGTCCATGGACAGATGTGTCCAAGGACGGGAAGGAATGGGTAAGGGAAGGAGAGGACCTGATGGCCGTGAATGAGGGACTTTGGCACGAGCGCAAGTCTCGCAGGCTGCCACAAAACCCTCAACCGACTTACGAAGCGCAGGCCACCAGAATCTCCGAGCGATGAGATCCAGTGTGGCTCTTACCCCCGGGTGCCCAGCAAGGACCGTATCGTGGTGTTCTTTAAAAATCTTGTGTCTTAAAGCGAGAGGCACAAACAACCTCCCAGGAGGACAAAGATCAGGAGCCTCTGACTGGGCTGCCTGCACCTCTGCCTCCAATTCAGGAAAAAGAGCAGAGACCACCACAACTTCAGCCAAAATGGGACCCGGGTCTTCAAAATTCCCGCCTCCCGGAAAACAACGTGACAGGGCATCTGCCTTCACATTCTTAACTCCAGGGCGGAACGTGACAACAAAATCAAACCTAGAAAAGAACAACGACCATCTGGCCTGTCTCGGGTTCAGACGCTTGGCTGACTCCAAGTAGGCCAGATTTTTATGGTCAGTAAATACGGTAATAGGGTGTCTGGCTCCCTCTAGCCAATGGCGCCATTCCTCAAAAGCCAACTTGATGGCCAACAATTCCCTATCTCCCACATCGTAATTTCTCTCTGCGGAGGAGAGTTTTCTTGAGAAAAAGGCACACGGTCGCCAATTGGCAGGAGAGGAACCCTGAGACAAGACCGCCCCCACACCCACCTCAGAAGCATCAACCTCAACTATGAAGGGTAACGAAACATCAGGTTGCACCAAGATGGGAGCGGAAGCAAAACTCTCCTTGATATCAGAAAAAGCCTTACGCGCCTCTACCGACCAAGAAGAAAAATCTACCCCCTTTCTGGTCATATCAGTGAGTGGTTTAACAATAGAAGAATAATTCAAGATGAACTTCCTGTAATAATTGGCAAAGCCCAAAAAACGCATCAGCGCCTTTTGATTCTCAGGAAGCTCCCACTCAAGCACAGCGCGGACCTTCTCGGGGTCCATGCGAAAACCAGAAGCGGAGAGAAGAAACCCCAGAAATTGAATTTCTGGAACCGCAAACACACATTTTTCCAGTTTCGCATATAATTTATTCTCCCGCAGGATGAGCAAGACCTGACGTAAATGTTCCTTATGAGTTTTGAAATCGGGAGAAAAAATCAAAATGTCATCCAAATACACCAATACAAATTTTCCCATCAAATGATAAAAAATGCTGTTCACGAAATGCTGGAAAACGGCTGGGGCATTCATCAAACCAAAAGGCATAACCAAGTTTTCAAAATGGCCCTCAGGGGTATTGAAGGCCGTCTTCCATTCGTCCCCTTCTCTGACCCTGACCAGGTTGTATGCCCCTCTTAAATCTAATTTGGAAAAGACTTTAGCCCCAACAACCTGGTTAAATAGGTCCGGGATCAGAGGAAGCGGATAAGGGTCACGAATTGTGATATTGTTCAGCTCCCTGAAATCCAGACAAGGTCTTAAAGAACCATCTTTTTTCTTAACAAAGAAAAAACCAGCGGCAACAGGTGACTTTGAGGGTCGTATGTGTCCCTTTCTCAGACTCTCAGAGATATAAGCACGCATAGCGATCCTCTCAGGTTGGGAAAGATTGTATAAACGAGATTTAGGCAGCTTGGCGTCTGGGATGAGATTAATAGGGCAATCGTACTCCCTGTGCGGGGGCAAATCCTGAACTCCACTCTCAGAGAAGACATCCGAAAATTCAGAGAGAAAAGATGGTATAGTCTTAGTAGCAACCTCAGAAACAGATGTCATGAGGCAATTCTCTCTGCAAAAGTCACTCCAACCATTTATTTGCTTTGCTTGCCAATCAATGGTGGGGTTATGCTTAGTGAGCCAGGGCAGCCCCAACACCAGCGGGGTGGGCAAACCGCTAAGGACGAAACATGACACATCTTCAACATGAGCATCACTCACAATTAAACGGATATTGTGAACTATGCCCTTTAATGATTTCTGAGAAAGTGGAGCGGAATCGATAGCAAATACAGGAATATCCTTTCTCAAAGCGCACACCTGGAAACCATGAGTTATCGCAAAGTGATTATCAATGAGATTGACCGCTGCTCCACTATCCACAAAAATCTCACAAAAAATGTTCTTGCTCTCTAGCGCCACCCTAGCCGGCAGGACAAAACGGGAACTACAAGCAAACGGAAAATCTTCAATCTCCGCCTCAATCCTGCCAATAGTAACAGACGGAACATTTTTCAAAGATTTTTTCCTCTTTGTTTCTTTATTATACCCATAGAACTGCCTGAATCTCCTAGAGGGACAAATATTTGCCAAATGATTAATACCTCCACAACAAAAACAAACCCTCCCATGCGGGCTGAATCTTCTATTGTCAGAAGCAATCAACCCCAGCTGCATGGGCTCCTGCTCAGAAGGGGCTGACAGCGACTGAGACCCCTGCGCAGAGAATGGGACCGCTGCACAGTCCTGGGACCGAGTATGACAGGAAGGAGAGATCTCTCCTCTCTCTCTAAGACGCCTGTCAATACGAACGGCCTGAGACATAGCAGAGTCCAAAGAAATAGGCCTTTCATGAAAGGCAAATGCATCTTTCAATCCCTCTGAAAGACCATGGCAAAATTGACTTCGGAGTGCAGCATCATTCCAACCAGTATCAGCTGCCCAACTCCGAAATTCTGAGCAGTATATCTCTGCGGATTGTTTACCCTGGCATAGGAGACGTAGTCTAGACTCCGCCAGAGCAATACGATCCGGATCATCATATATCTGACCCAGGGCTAAAAATAATTCATCCACTGAACGGAGGGGCCGTGCCCCCTCCGGCAGCGAAAAGGCCCAGGACTGAGCGTTACCCCTGAGCAGCGATATAATGATCCCCACCCTCCGTTCCTCATCACCAGAAGAATGGGGAAGAAGGCGAAAATGGAGTTTGCAAGCCTCTCTAAAACGCACAAAATTCTCACTACCCCCGGAGAACGTATCCGGGAGCGAGATCTTAGGCTCAGAACAAGCTTCATGAATGCAAGCTGAACCGGTCACTTGAAGCTGAGAAAAAGTCTTACGGAGGTCAGCTACCTCCAATGAAAGACCCTGGAAGCGTTCAGCCAAAAGTGAAACCGGATCCATGCTTAAGACGGTTTTGGCGGCTTATAATGTCACGGAATGTGTACAGGTAACAAGGCAAAACAACATGCATAAATGACTCGCTGGATCCAACAGCTAAGGAACAAAAGGGAGACCCCTGTAGAAGACCTGGCACTTTCCCTGGCTGCTCAGCCTATGCATAGATCCGAATGGTGGAGGTATGCATATCCACGAACCTTGACTATAAAGCCCTGAGCACCCTACAATAGTGAGGGGACACGACCACTGGCTCCCTACACAAGATACGGAGGGAGTCAGGGTCACCTGGGATCCAGCAAACAGAAAATAACAGATAACAGATTAACACTTAACTTTGTGGAGGAGAGGAGAACCAGATGGGCATGCACACATACTCCAGGAAGAAATATAAGCCGCCCAGAAAAGCATTCTGGGGAAGAATTTAAAGGGAAACAATTAGTCCAACACATAACAGCTGAGAGACGCTAATGAGAGGAGGAGCTGAATACCACAACACAGAAATCAAGGAGGAGGATCTGAAAGGCCTCTGTCAGAGCTTCTCAGTTGTCTGGTTGTGACAGTAAGGATAGAGACAGTGTTACCTCTTGTTAGGGAGCATATGGAGGCAGCTCAGCAAGCACAAAGTCGGATCTATAATCAGCAGGACCGGGTCCGGATCTTTAACACGGGTGATCGGGTTTTGGTTCTGGTGCCGATCGTGGACAGTAAGTTCTTGCATAGGTGGTAGGGGCCCTACAAGGTACTCGAGAAAGTTGGAGAGGTAAATTACAAGGTACACCAGCCAGGGCGGCGGAAGCCGGAGCAGGTTTACCATGTTAATTTACTAAAACCTTTGAAAGAAAGGGAGACCTGTACTAAAGACAGCCCGTGGCTGGGTTTTCTAGGGGAAGAGCTTCCTTATGCAAGGGAAGCGGTTTCCACAGTAAAAATTGCTGACAGCCTCTTCTCTAAACAGGCTAATGAGGCCAGGGAGTTTGTTAGTCGGAACACGGATGTGTTCTCGGACCTCCCTGGATGCACTTCCGCAATCCAGCATGACAGTAACCACTTGCATTTCCCAAGCTACAACAGTTCCAGAGCATCTGTTCTCTATGTTGTGCCATTCTTCTCTTAGTCCTGCTAGAAGTTTGTAGATTAAGGTACAGATGGGTGTTACCAGTTGGGGGAATGTACCTGCATAGTCTGCCACTGGAAGCTCACATTGGACAATGTCAGATTGTACAGGGACACATCCCCAACTGATAACACCCATCTAGAATAGTAAAAGAATGGCACAACATGAACACATAAAAGTTAAGTTATGCATCTTAGTAGCAATAATCTACATGCATCATATGTCCTAGGGTAAGTAGCTCTGGGAGAGTCACTTATAGAGAAGGATTTGGATGTCCTTGTAGATGGTAGATTAAATAACAGCATACAATGTCAATCAGCTGCTTCTAAGGCTACATGGATATTTTCATGCATTAAACGAGGCATGGACTCGCGGGGCAGGGATGTAATATTACCACTTTACAAAGTGTTGGTGCAGCCTCATCTGGAATATGCTGTTCAGTTCTGGGCACCAATCCATAGAAAAGATGTCCTGGAGCTGGAGAGAGTAAAAAGGAGAGCGACAAAACTGATAAAGGGAATGGAGGGTCTCAGTTATAAGGAACAATTAAAAGAATTACATTTATTTAGTCTTGAGAAGAGATGTCTAAGGGGAGACATGATTAACCTATACAAATATCTAAATGGGCCGAACAAAAATATGGCGAAAAGCTGTTCTATGTAAAATGCCCTCAAAAGACAAGGGGGCACTGCCTCCGAATGGAGAAAAAAAAGTTCAGTTTCAAGAAGCGTCAAAGCTTCTTTACTGTAAGAACTGTGAATCTGTGGAATAGACTTCCTCAGGGCGTGGTCACAGCAGGAACAGTGGACAGTTTAAAAAAGGGTTTAGATGGCTTCTTAAAAGTAAATGACATTAATGCTTATGAAAATGTGTAGAAATTTGAGTCTCACTTCCTTCTGGGATTCGTGTCCCCACCCATCCCTTGGTTGAACTTGATGGACTGATGTCTTTTTTCAGCCATATTAACTATGTAACTATGTAACATAAGAATAGATGTGGAATACAATTATTTACTAAAAACAGACACCTCTGGGGAGGTAACATGTCCTGTTTAAAACCAGTAAACCTACAATGCATGAAACTATAAGGTCTACTCTTCCCATACCTTATGGACCACATGTGGTCACTAATACCAGTTTCATACTTCACTGGAAGGCTTCTTTCTGTGATTGACTAGGGTTGAGCACAAATATTCAAATTACGACTATTTATCTTGAATATCGCAACTTCAAGAATTCGCGAATATTTTGAATATAGTGCTATATATTCGCTATATCGAATATTCGTCATTTTTTTAGCATCTGAAAACATGATTTCTCCCTGCTTAAGTAACTCCTGCCGCTCATCACTATGATTGACTGCCAGGGATACCTAGGAGGGGATGAAGGTGTACCCACTGGGTCACCGGTAGACAGATATACTAGCATCATGAGAGCTTATATCTTTCACAGTTATTTTCTGTCTCATGGCAAAAGTCTGGAGCACAAACAGATGTACTTTTCAAGGGAAGACCATACGGATGTTCTTCATGTAAAGATTCAGATGCTCTGTCAGGATTTTATTTTTGGCTAGAGGTAAGTAGAACAGACAACATACTAAGTAACTAATTAAAAATGTCAGCCTATAGCAACAATTAATACGGTTTAGGCTAACTTGTAAACTGCCTCTCAGCTAAATGATCACAGCATTCCTTTTTACAATGCATTTTTTCATAGCTTTGATCGTCTTATAAAATAAATTGATCTGTCTTATCTATTATGCTTTTAAACTTAATTTTAAATGAGGGTATTAGCACCAATAATGGTTCCAGCCAGGGCACTTATCAGCAGACAGCAATTTCAGTAGAGAGACCTCCATCTTTATTAAAAACCATCTTAAGCACTGCTCTTAAGGAAATCTACATTTCATTCCCCTCTAGCTATGTCTGATTTACTCGTGCTGAAGTCCTATAGGAAATGAAAAAGAATCAAAAATCTCTCCTTCCTGTGCTAAATTTTAATTATACTTGTTAAATCAGATAGACTGATAGTGACATATACTTAATTAAACAGAGAATAAAATTCATTGTTCGAGTGACAAAATACTGCATGCGCACAAACACACACACTTAGTATCATCAGCATGCTTCAATTGCTTTTTAACTGTACCCGAAAATGGATAAAGGGATGCTACCATCAATTTTTTTTTTTATAAAAAAAACAAGAAGATGGTTTTCTGGGTATAGTTTTTTGAAGTCACTACATGTCTTCTACTTTCTGTCCTGGCTCTTTAACTTCCTCCTTTGTTTTGACTTTTAGCACAGCAGACAGTCTCGCTTGACTTTTTCAGTAAGACCATCACTCTAACTAGAGAGGCAAGGGGGACGAGTGACCCTATTAAAGTTTCACACATTACACTGCTAGGTGCACTGCTCTTGTGTGGGCATCTTTATCTCGGCCTATCTGGATAGCTGTCTCAATTCTACACCTACTATTATTCTACCAGATAGTCCCCTCACAGAAATAAACTGACAATGGATTAACTATCAATATGGGAGGCCTTATCATTTGTGCTGAGTGCTACAGAAGGACAATAGTTTGTATTTAATTTTCAAAGTTATAGTATTGAGGAAACGAAAAAGAAAAGCAACAAAAATTCATTAAAAAAAAATTTTTCTATAAATATGGAGTTAAAAAAATAATCCTTTTTGACAAGGGTGTCCCTATTTATCTAAGCAGTACATTGTAAAATAAGTCAATCGTTGACAATAAGATGAGAGGGGTTCTTTACTCCATCCAACTAGATTTTTACACCATCAGTAAATAAACTCACTCCATTTGGAGACAATTAAGGTCATTAGGATGTTGGACATGTTACACATTTTCCAAGGTCAGATGGTGCCCTCCTGCTCACTGATTCCATCTTTTGGCTCTTGGTCACATCCTGTGGCAAACAAAACTGGTGCAATCCAATGATATCATCACAGTCAATCAATTTCTATGCTCATGGTCCTTCAGGTCTATTCTGAACCAAAGGTTAATGTTCCACTATAAAGTACATTTTATAACAGGTTATATCTCAAGTAGTGTTGAGCGAACATGAACTGTAAAGTTCGGGTCCATACCGAACTTTACGATTTTTGATACCCAGACCCAAACCCGAACTTTGCTGGAAAAGTTTGGGTTCGAGTTCAGTGTTCAGGCATTTAATAAAGCTTGTTGAAAGGCTGCACGGCAGCCAATCAACAAGCCTTTAAGCTGTGTGCCCTGTAAGAAGGCACAAGGAATCATCATAGATGATAGGTATGGTGTGCGATATTAAGCAAAATCTCCTAGCAACTCAGGGCCTAGCCGGTTTGATGCAAATCCCTTGCCTGGCGCATGTGCTGAATTTGGTGGTGCAGAGGTTCCTGAAAAATTTGCCCGATATGTTAGAGCTGCTGCAGAAAGTGCTGTCCATCTGTGCGAGCTTTCGGCGTTCTCACCCTGCTGCGGCTCGCCTGTCTGAGCTGCAGCGTAACTTCAGCCTTCCCACCCACCACCTCATATGCGACGTGCCCAGAAGGTGGAACTCCACCTTGCACATGCTGGAGAGACTGCAAGCAGCAGCAGGCAATAGTAGAGTTTTAGCTGCATCACGCACGGGTGAGTCACTCTGCGAACAGCACAACTTCTCCACCAGCGAGTGGGCCTCCATGCAAGACGCGTGTGCCAGTGCTGATGACGCAGTCCTCAGCGTTACTATACTACTTCTATGTCTCCTTGAAAAAACGCTTCAGGCGATGATGGAAGAGGATGTGGCACAGGAGGAAGAGGAGGAGGAAGAGGGATCATTTCCACGGTTATCAGGCCAGTCATTCACAAGTGGCTCGGAGTGTGGGTTCCTGCACCAGCAGAGGCCAGGTACACAATTGTCCAGCCAGGACACAGTTCTGGAGGATGAGGAGGATGAGGAGGAAGAGGAACCGTGTTCACAGCAGGGTGGCAACCAAAGCAGCTCATGGGCATCACTGGAGCGTGGCTGGGGTGATACAGAGGACACAGACGATAAACCTCCCACAGAAACACTAAGTTTCCCACATTCTAACCAGTGCTGATTTCTGGGTGGCCACCCTGCTGGATCCCTGCTATAAGGATAACGTGCTGTTTTTAATTCCGTCACTCAGGCATGGGATCCAGCCGGTTCTCTCCGGTTCTGCCGAACCGTTTGTTAAAATTACAGGCGGTTCGCAGGACTGGTGAGAAGCAGGGATCCCGACCCGGTCCTGCAGCTGCGCCTGCACCAGTGGCGTAGCTATAGGGGTGGGGGCGGAGCGGAAGCCGAGAGGAGAGGCCCTGTGTGACGCGCACTGTGCAGGGCAGCTGGGCAGGCGAAGTGAGGAGGGGCCGGGGGAGCGGCTTCAGTTGAGGTGCGACGCAGGACTTAGTCACGTACCTCACTGTGACCTCCTGCGGCGGATCTCGCGAGATGACGCGATGACGCGGCGCGGGAAGGCACAGTGAGCGAGGCATTGGTGACCGCCTGTACCAGGATGCCACAAGCTGTGAAGGAGAGAGAGGTAAGTATTAATTATTTCTCCTAAGCAGGTGCCTACTCCACCTTCCCCTCATCCTGACCCAATGTTTAGATTCTTTTAGCCAAACAAGAGTTATGGATGGGGTTGATGACAATATTTAAGGTGGCCACACACAGGGAAACACATCTATTTTGCCCACAGAGTAAGAGCAGCTTTTTTAAGCGGTACTCCACTATGTAATGGCCCCCTCTTTATTATTAATATAATGGCCCCCTCTTTATTATTAATGTAATGGCCCCCTCTTTATTATTAATATAATGGCCCCCTCTTTATTATTAATGTAATGGCTCCCTCTTTGTTATTAATGTAATGGCCCCCTCTTTGTTATTAAAGTGGGGGCCATTATATTAATAATAAAGAGGGGGCCATTATATTAATAATAAAGAGGGGGCCATTATATTAATAAAAAAGAGGTGGTCATTATATTAATAATAAAGTGGGGGCCATTACATTAAAAATAAAGAGTGGGCCATTATAATAATAATAAAGAGGGGGCCATTATATTAATAATAAAGTGGGGGCCATTATATTAATAATAAAGAGGGGGCCATTATATTAATAATAAAGTGGGGGCCATTATATTAATAATAAAGTGGGGGCCATTACATTAAAAATAAAGAGTGGGCCATTATAATAATAATAAAGAGGGGGCCGTTACAGTAATAACAAAGAGGGGGCCGTTACAGTAATAACAAAGAGGGGGCCGTTACAGTAATAATAAAGAGGGGGCCATTATATTAATAATAAAGAGGGGGCCATTATATTAATAATAAAGAGGGGGCCATTATATTATCAATAAAGAGGGAGCCATTATATTAATAAAAAAGAGGGGGTCATTATATTAATAATAAAGTGGGGGCCATTACATTAAAAATAAAGAGTGGGCCATTATAATAATAATAAAGAGGGGGCCTAAGGCTTTTTAAAAGTTGAGTGGTATGTGTGTAGTGTATATATAGTGTATTTGTGTGTAGTGTATATATGGTGTATGTAAATATGTCGTGACTGTGTTGCATATATATGGTGTATGTAAATATGTGTCATGACTCGTGACGCGTTGCGTATCCACCGCTGAGTAGGGAACCTGTTGTTAAAAATTTGAATCCCACCCCTGCCGTCACTGGAGCATGATCGGAAGATGCGCGAGTACAAGCGCATGCTGGTAGACACGCTGCTGATGGCATTCCCACCTGACACCGGGAGCTCAGTGGAAATACAAGGCGAAGGCAGAGGAGGAGGAATAAGTTGCCAATGCAGCTTGGGCACCGCCAGCACCTCAGAAAGGAGAGTTAGCATGGCCGAAATGTGGAAAAGCTTTGTCAGCATGCCACAACAACCAGCACCACCAGCTGATATGGAACGTCTTAGCAGGAGGCAGCATTTCAGCAACATGGTGGAACAGTACGTGTGCACATGCTTACACGTACTGACTGACGGGTTTGCCCCATTCAACTTCTGGGTCTCCAAATTGGACACATGGCCTAAGCTTGTCCTTTACGCCTTGAAGATGCTGGCCTGCCCTGCGGCCAGTGTATTTTCCAAACGTGTGTTCAGCACGGCAGGGGGCATCATCACAGACAAGCGCATCCGCCTGTCCACAGTCAATATCAATAAGCTTGCGTTCATTAAAATGAACCAGGCATGGATCCCACAGAACTTGTTCGTATCTTGTGCTGAGTAGACAAGTATACCGGCCGCACCCAGCCATTGTTATACTCCAGCGCTCTTACTATTTGTTTTCTTTTTTATATTTATCATTTAGCATGAGGGATCATATGGGGACTGCTAAGAGGCATGGCGATAATATGGGGACTGCTTAGAGGCATGGGGGCCCATATGGGGGCTGCTAAGAGGCATGGGGGATCATATGGGGGCTGCTAAGAGGCATGGGGGCTCATATGGGGGCTGTTTGGAGGCCTAGGGGATCATATGGGGCTGCTAAGAGGCATGGGGACTCATAAAGGGGCTGCTAAGAGGCATGGGGGCTCATATGGGGGTTGCTAAGAGGCATGGGGGATCATATGGGGGCTGATGAGAGGCATATGGGGGCTGATAAGAGGCATGGGGCTCTTATCTGAGGTCTGATTGGGGGTCATTCACATTGGGATCTAATCTGAGGTCTTATTGGGGTCTTATTAACATTGGGGGTCTGATAGGGACTGAAAGCTGGGGTCTGATTAACATTGGGGGTCTGACTGCTGGTCTGACCTGAGGTCTAATGAAATTTTTTTATTTTTTTATTGTTCTCCTCTAAAACCTATATGTCTTAAAGGGCAAAAAATACGGTAAATGTTTCTTAGTTCTCACAATCTGGACTAGTTGGTATGTTAATGAATTTAACAATTTCAAAATTCACAAGCAAATAAAGTTGTCAAACATTTGCTCTTCTACAGAGATGGTAAATTCTTTCCAGGTTCAAGACAGAATAAGAAAATTCTAATTTTATAGAAATTGTGCTGTTCAATAGGTAAATCAGCTTCTTTTTCAAGCCCTGCATCAATAAATGGTTCTCTTTATCAAAAACACACTGTAGACCAGAGAGGAGCAGACAGGGTTATCATTTATTTATATTATTACCCATGTTACTAGCCTGATATTGATAGAAATGCACATTCTTTCTTATTCAAATCACAGAACTCATGAACATGACATTGGCCCAGGAAACACGATCCGTATGCCTGAGGTATCTCCTGGACATACCAACATTTCCCTGACTCAAACTGACTGTATCATAGTAATTTATAATAGTCTCTATTTGATTGCGGGGCTATTGCAGTGAAGGCTTAGAGCTCGTAAAGTACTGTTGTGTCATCTGAACATAGATTTTTAAATAAAGCTATCCGATACTTGATTGAGTTGGAAATCCCTTTGAAATACACTTTTACTATATGCTAAGAGATTTCCAAGTTCTTGGTAGAAATAGGTGGCTGATAGAGATGAGCAAATTAACCAAAATTCTATTTGCTTCTGATTTCTCTGAATCGGCCAACTGATTTGGTTCAGGTCCTACTAAATTCGACCCAAATTGATAGGGCTCCAATTGCTCCTGAATCGAATCACAGAAAATTCAGACTTGTTAGAATCAGAACTTTATGAAAAATGTGGGCTGTATTTTCAAATTTTAGAATCGATTCACTCGTCTCTAGTGGCTGTGTCAAATTTAGAAGAAAATTCTAGCACAAGCAAGAAAAAGTCACTTGCTTTGGCTTCAAAGAAGATATTTTCCCAATTACTTTTGTGTACTTTCAAAAAAGGTGGGTGAACTCTGAGCCAAAGCTGGTGAAGATGTTGGTTGTAGTGGACTTTTGAAGCTCCAAGAAGTGAATATAGGCAAACCACCAACTGCTCAGGATAAGTGTTGGCTATGTTCTGACTCCGAATTATATGGCAAATTTAAATAGACAGGTACAAGCGTTGTCTATTTTTAGCTTTTAAAAGTAAAACACTAGGAAGTACCGAATTCAATGACTGGTGCCTTTTTCTATAAATCATATAAAGAGAAGGGGTTAACCTGGAAGGTGAATATTCTAGGTCCATCTTAGTGAGCTATGTGGAGTAATACCTGCTGTAATCCTCTACAGCTGTATTCCGAAGATTTGATTCTCTGTGTATATAAGGTCGATTGTAGCAGAGAACATTTTCTGGAGGGTACAGCATGCGCTCTCAAATCACTGCAGAGCCTGATAGATACTGAAGGGTCAGCTGAGTTATTTGACAAGTGTTATATCTGGTATAACAGGCAGAGACACAACCTTAACACTCATTTCTGCTGTGCCATTTTGAACCTCTCTCTTGTGGCAAATCCGTATATTTCTGTAATGTGCTGCATGATGGGTCCCTGCAGAAATATAAATTTCAAGTTGTGGAATAACAGTGAGGAAAAGGGATCAGTTGCCATCCTAAACACTTAGATAATCCCTCACTGAGCTCTGCTCTCTTGGGGATTAACAGCTCACTGGGCGGGTAAAATGGGAATTGATAGAATAATATTAATATTTATATATCCTGGTGCTTTATTCAAGCAATTGGCAATTCTGGGAAAAGCTTGTGTTCCTGGTACTTTTGTTATAAGTAACACAGCAAAAACATTTCAGCAATTCTTTGAATATGTCCTTAAAAAGTAACGTTATTATTATTATTATTATTATTACTTTTAAATATCTCTGTTATGTCACCATGAAACAATTTGGTAACTGGTATCATTTTAGAGAAATAACTCAAAAATTTTGTGGAGGTAGAATCAGCCCCGTCCATCTTCACGGCTTATCTATTAAGTGTTCAGCTGGGTTCACATTGCATTTTTTGCCCTCTGCTGGGCTGTACATATGGATATAGTATGCATATGTGTACTAAGAGAGCTACCTTCACTTCAGTGAGGCAAACAGAGTCCAGAGGATTCCTGCCATTCATTTCCATCTTTTTGCTGGACAGAATAGCCTGGTAGACTTCTTCAGGATGATCCCCTGAGGAAAAGCCCAGTATAGTTTGAACCCAGCCTTAGCATTAACCTTCTTATTACTGTTTGGATTGAGATAAATATTGCATTACAAAAAAAATGAAATACCAATATGATTAAACACCTTTATTAACAAAACATCTTGCAAAGGCTTAAAGAGAATATGTCATCAGAAAATAATGTATTGATTAAATTACATTTATGTTTAATTTTTTTTCAAATAATTTTTATTTTTCCATGTCAATACCTGTATTTAAACAAAAATCATAAAATCTTGCAGCTTCCGCCCTGGCCACAAAGTAAAATAATGTACATCATTCTTGGTCTGTACAGATTACTTTATTGCAGTTATCTGCTCATCTGTAATTCTAATCCTGCCTGTAACAATATCACCTCTGTGTATAGATAAGACAGGATCCACTATTCACAATAGGTGATTGTTAAAGCTTAACTATTCTTTCCTTGTACAATGACCTCTGCACAGGTCACAGATCATGCCTACAAAACTCTCCCATAGAAGTCAATGAGACCCCCCCCCCCGACCATTGTTTCTATGGTGAATGTGGCTGCCGTAGAGCAATTTTTTTCGGCTCAGGTAAGATGGCTGTCCCCATAATTATGTTCAGAAAATAGAACAGGTCTATAATCAGGAAATAAAAACAGATTAGAAAAAAGGATATGTGTCACTATCTGGTTTTAAAAATGTTGGTGACCCATTTCCTTAAAAATTTTTGAGCCATTTTTTGTAAATAATGCCTGTTAGTACATAAGTTTTTGATATGTTTTGATAGGATCTTTAATGCATATTTTAAAAAATGAAGCACAAAATGAAAAAGTGACACTAAGAACAAGTTGTGTTTTAAAATAATTGCCATAAAAGGACTAGAATTGCTTCAAACTGAAATGGTGTGTATGCAGAATATCAACTGCTGTCTGACTACCTTATTTGTATGGGAGTCTCCCAACTTTCTTCCAACAAGACATTGGGTTTCATCATGTCTTATTCTTTTGGCCTAAGGGGGCCTTGAATTTCTCTCTTGTTTAAAAAAAATATACATATTTGGTCCAACTGAGCACATTTTTGGTGGAGTTGAGAGAAAATTGTAAGTCAAACGAGGTTTAAGCCAACTACTATCAAAAGTGTATGCCCAGCCTAATAGCAAACATCCAGCTGCAAGGTATTTGATTTTGAAAAGCACCCAAAAAAACTGTTATGTGTGAGTATGTCCTACATAGGCCTACGTCACCAGCAACGAAAATTGAATATAGGACTGAATATCTGTCTTGAAATCTATATTTAAAAAATAATTCAATGTGTGAGCACAACCCTAGTCTGATCAATTTTAGTTAGGGTCAAGCTATCCTAGACTTCTTTCGGATATAGGTTACTGATTATTCTCTTTCTATATGCTGTTTAAAACAACACTAAGTATACAAAGCCAATTTGTCCCCTAATAGCTTCCTCTTGAAATCAAGACTATGAAAAACATATAAAGTATTCTTCTATATGTATTAGAGATGAGTGAATCAATTCTAAACTAATCAGATTTGACCCAATTTTTGTAAAAAATTGAGGTGAATCCGAATTCCAATTTGTTTGTAAATTTTGGAGAGAGAGAAAAAGATAGAGAAATAAAGTGTTTTTTAAAGTGAAAAACAAGAGAGTTTGAGTCCTAGGGGACCTCAGAGTGTCATACACAAATTTTCAGGCCCATCCATTTTGGCACGTCCGATTCAGGTTGACCGATTGGTCCAAATCAAAGCAAAAAAGAATGTTGAATGTTTCGCTCATCTCTAACGGGTATCCCAGAAGATTGACCACTTTGCCCTTCTCCTTTTCACAATCCTGTGTCTAACCATAAGACAGCTCTTTGCAAAAGGTGCCTTTCACCAATCCTCTCTCTACAGTAGGATACCAGGAACATCTAAGACCTGCCCTAAACTAATCCACAACCATCTGCAAGCCAAAAATTAATATCTATATTCACTGAAGGATTTCTACAAGAAATATGAATTCAGGAAAACAGTGGCAAACAATGTCGGTAAGTTTAATCTCCTGCTTTTTTTTTCTCATGTAAGTTTAAAGGGGTTGTCCAACTATTGTTTAATACTGACTAGTGTTAAGCGAGCCCGATCTGAAAAGTTTGGGTCTGTACGAAAGTTTGCAAGTTCGGGTACCCGAACCAGAACTTTTCAGTAAAAGTTTGGGTTCAAGTTCGGTGTTCGAGCATTTAATAAAGATTGTTGAAAGGCTGCAAGGGCATTAGTATTTGCTATTACAGTGCTCTTGTATTTATTCATTTTTGTATCATACATCTTTGTGGTACCTGTCTTGATTGTACCATCTTTAACCCAGCGGCTTTTTGGTTTTTGTATTGATGCATTGTTTTGGGGGATAGGCTTGGGGAGTATTTATCATGCTACTCCACCAGGGTTCTGTATTTTTGTGTTTGTTTTTTTTTTTTTGAGACAGTCTTCTGTATGGGATAGAATCCTGATTTAATAAAGATTGTAAGTTATATTTTTAGGAGTGCCCACTGCTTATGGCCATACATCTTTTTCTGGCTTTATTACCATTTGTGACATATGGTTACCTTGCACCCTAATAGGTGCACCTATCCCTTTTTTCATATATTTATCCTCAGGATAGGTCATCAGTATCTAATTGGTAAGGCCAATGACGTCACATTCATTATTCACATGGCCTAGACACAGCTCAGTCCCGTTCAAGTGAATGGGGCTGAGCTGCAATACCAAGCACAGCAGCTATACAATGGATGGTACTGTGCTTGGTAAGCCACAAGGAAGCAGTGGTGCTCACTAGCTAATCAGAAGCTAATTTGAAAGCTGATGTTAAAATCTTTCCCAAAAACCTAGAAGAGTGTTGCCTGGCCTACAATTCTCTGCATACTAGGTGCTCTCCATAATGAGATAGAGCACCCTTCCCCACCCCAGACAAGCATATATATTGCCGAGAAACATGCAGTAGTATACTAGTCAAGGCATACTAGAATTGCATTTATTTATTTTTTTCTAAATCGTAAACAAATTTTAAGAAATCTGCTCATCTGTAATTGCTTGTTATACAATTCCCTTTTTAATGTGGAGTTTGCGGATTCTTAACAGGTTCATCTCTAAGTTGAAAATATTTTGTTCATTATCAAAAAAGTTTAAATAATAATTATGAAAACTGATAAAAATCTGAAAAACATTCTAGAAAATCTGACTATAAACAACACTTAAATTTGGTCAACTTGCAAATTCTGGCCCTCTGTAGCAGGAATTCTCTGCGCTACATTTGCTAGTCCTAATATTGGCAACATGAATTTTTCCCTCCGGCATATTGATGGCAACCAGTGCAAGGAATCCTTGACAAAAATGTGAATATTTATGCACATTTCAGTGCAAATTTACTTAACTGCTTTTCCCTGGTGAGGTTGAACAGTTGAAGCTTGGAAAATGTCACACTTGAGCTGCGATAATCACTTCAATTAAACTAAAAAAAAATTGTTTCAGGGGACAGCCTATGAATATGATGAGCATGTTCAGAATCGTAGTCCAGGCCAATGCATTTATGATGGTAGAGTAGCAATCATGAAGATGCATTCATAGATATTTTATTATTTCACATGTACGATAATAATGTAAAATGTAACTAGATATTAAATATAAAAAAATGTTGCTGACCATATAAGATTCTATATAGGTCATAGAGGGAAAACTCCCAGGGCTTTTTTTACATAATATTTCTACTAAGATTATAAATGATTTCTTATATTTACATAGTTATGTATTATATGTTTATTAGATTACCTAAATACTGTATCATTTACAGAGAAACAATTACTCAAAGAAGACAAGGTGTTCATTATCAAAGATTCAAATGTGGTATGATCTGGGTTCAGGGGCAGGTTAAACCCCTATAATGACCCCCCCTAATGCCTGGGCCCCTCATATGGATTATATTTACGCCACTCCCTGGCACCCGCGTTGCTTCTGATGCCTGCACGGCAGCCGATGCATCTCCCTGTCTCGGAGATCAAAACATCCGGCAATGGGGAAGGGGGGGGGGCAGCCAATAGCAGGCCCGCGACAGGGACGAGCATCCCTAGCAACACTCGCAATACCAGGTAGGCTTGTCCCCATCGCCGGCCTGCTATTGGCTGATCCCCCCTCCCCCATCGCATGAACAGTCACTACCTCAAAGCAAAGGCAGAGCATGGAGGCTCCACTTCTGCTTCAGAGTAGCCTCTACATAACTTATGCGCATCCAACGCCATCCTAAATCTACAGCAGCTTCCTAGCTGGCATAGAATTAGATCATTTTCTACGTCTAAAACAGGTGTAGAAAAAAAATTACAAAATGGGCTGGCTGGCCCACCCCTTCCCTGCCCACGCCAGGCCTCCTTATTTAGACCAGGCGTGAGTGGGGAAAATCCCAGATTTGGCCGCACAAATTGGCGTATATCTATTAATAAATGACCCCCTACACAATACCAAAATAAAACCCAGGCCTTGGATGGTCCAGCTGGATCCTAAAGTTTATAGTAACATGTCCACCCATGTTTCCAGATTATTTAGTTCAGGCAAGATGGCTGCCCGTATAGTCATAACATTTATCATAAAAGATAATACAAACTAATTAATACAATCAGAAACTAAAGATAGATTAGAAAAAAAAATTAGCATAAGTTTCATTTTGTATAAAACATGGTTTTAACATAATTTTAAAGAATTTTTGCTGATGTTATTTTAAATTTTCCATGTTAATAGCTACAGTATATTTAAACAAAAAACATAAAATCCTGCCACATAAAATGTTGTACTGGCCACTAAGCCTAATAATATGATCCACTTCTTGGTCTATATAGATCACTTCACTATAGTTACCTGCTTATCTGTCATTATAATCCTGCCTGTAATGATATCACCTCTGTGTACAGATAAGACATGATCCACCATTCACAATAGGTGATTGTCACATCTTATCTATTCTTTCCTTGTACAATGACCTCTGCACAGGTCGCAGAGCATGTCTAGAAAACTCTCCCATAGAAGTCAATGTCCATTGTGTCTATGGACCATGGGGCTGCTGTAAAGCAATTTTCTTAATGCTGTCTAAATGCTGTTAAGAACAGATCAGGCAAGAAGGTCGCCCCCATAATCATGTTCAGGAAATAGAATAAATTAATATGTAATCAGAAAAAAAGGATTTGTTTTGCTCTCTGGTTTTAAGTGGTGGATAAACAGTTTGGTGACACATTTCCTTTAAGAAGGAAACAAAAAGAGGAAGAAGCAGGACTTCTGCATGCCAGCATGGGTGCATGACAATTGAAGAAACTCAGTTCTTCCAAAGAGAATGTAACCACAGTATAAAAAAAGGTATATAGAAATTTCTGCATATTATTAAAAAATCATCCAGTATCCAGATGACATCTTGTGGAAATTCCAACAAAATTATTCCATGTATTGTCAACTTACTTACTGATTAAATAAAATGCAGCAGAGTATAAATAACATATGTTCCTAAGATAAATGATCTTCTGGCACCTAGTTGAAAAAATTTGAAATATAAAATCATACCATACACTCTAGAAATAGTATAGAGGATCTAGGCCAGACTAAAATGAGTACGAATGAGAGTGCATCTATTTGTGGGAAACAGTTAGAGGCACAGAGGTGTCATTTGGAGCTATATGGTCCCTATGTACCATGTAGAATACTTGTGTTTTTATCTGAGACACAGGGACACTTGGGCTTCTTGAGTTAAGGCCTCCATACACATTAGTGTATTGTTGGCCAAACCCAGCCAGGAAGGTGAGTTCGGCCAACAATCCAATGTAAGGACTAGTGATGAGCGGGAGGTGCCATATTCGATTTCGCGATATTTCGCGAATATTCGAATGAATATTCGTGTTATATTCGTCGAAATCGAATATTCGTAATTATTCCAATTATCGCGGATAATATACAAATTATTTTTTTTCGCGTATTGCGATTATTTATCTTGATAGTATAAGGCAACGTTCCTATGCTAATTGACAATGGCTAGGCTAATATGTGTATTTTACGAAATTTCGTGATTTGCTCTAACTTCGTCTCTTAGAATATTACGAATTTTTCTAAAAGACGAAGTTAGAGCAATATTACGAAATTTCGTAAAATACACATATAGATTGTAATTTAGCTAATATAGTGCTATAATCCCTTTTTTTTCCTCTAATTTTTTTTTGCCTCTTCTGAACTTAAGTTTTGTAAAATATGTACACTATTAAAAAATATTACTATAGCAGTATATTAGCTTAAATACAATCTATGTGTATTTTACGAAATTTCGTAATATTGCTGTAACTTCGTCTTTTAGAATATTCGTAATATTCTAAAAGACGAAGTTAGAGCAATATTAAGAACATTTGCAAAAGCCGAAATTGCGATGCGAGTAATATAACACGAAATAATCGCATGAAGATTTCAACTTAGCACAGCTATATTCCATACTAGGCTAGAATATGGAATATAGCAGTGCTAAGTTGAAATCTTCATGCGATTATTTCGTATTATATTACTCGCATCGCAATTTCAACTATTGCGAAATTTCGTAAAATACACATATAGATTAGATTGTAATTTAGCTAATATGGAATATAGCAGTAAGTTGAAAACGCCACTGACTGGAGCAGCCAGGAAGCCAGGAATCCAAAGGACAGGTAAGAACAACTTTAGAGAAGTGGGAAAGAAAAAAATATAATAATAAAAAAAAAAAAACGAATATTCGAATTCGCGAATATATAGAACGATATTCTAAATATTCGCGAAATCTCGAAATTGCGATATTCGAGAAAAAAATTTGCAATTCGAATATTTACGCTCAACACTAGTATGGACAGCTTCCGACTTGCTTTCACCAGATGGTGTCGGGGGAGACAAGGATGGGGCAAAAATAATATTTTTGCCCCATTCTTTTGTTCTCCCAGGAGATAAGCCACCACCTGAAGTGTCTCGCAGCGTCTTTCCTTTTCTCTCCCCATAGAATACACACACACAGGTTTGACTGAGTTGAACATGTATGTGTATGGGGGAGCTGGGTGGGAGTCGGGAGAGATAGACGTTGGGTGATTGTTCAGCCAATAGCTATTGAATGTGTTTGAGCGGCCTTAGTAGACCCTCCGTGTGACTGCTATTTCTACACCTCCTAGCCCTGCTAAGACATAACGTGATGCTCCTGGGCCCTGATGCAGTATCTGTAACTTGACCCCTTTAAGTATCATTTATAGTAATTGTCTCTTTCAGTGCTATTTAGCTATGTATTACTGTGCCAAACTAGAAGCACAAAGTTGACTGAAGATGGCAGATTTAAGCAGCAGGAAAATGTCTGGCTGGCCATGGCTTCCCGAAGCAAAATGCAAGAACTGCAGGGAGCAAGATGGTGGCCCCAAGGTAAAATAGGTTGTCTCTGATGAGACAGTCCCTTTAAAGTAGCTTACATCATAAGATGATTGGATAAAAGATTTCAAAAGTTTTGTTACTCTTTACCTGCAGACTTACTTATATACTTCAAGGAAAAGATCATTATTTTATATTTTCTCCTAGAATATTTTCTATACTCTGAAAAGGCTCCTTCTGCATCAATAAAGTTTTCACGTTGTTTCAAAACCACAACTCCTAGCATTCGGCCTTGACAACGTCAGGCTGTGAAACTGTAGTTTTGCAACTGCTGGAGAGCCACAGATTGGAGACCACAGGTTTGAATGCACATACATTTTGACAACGTTTTTTAATGGATATGGGAAAAAGTTAGTGTAAACCTCTGTTCACATTTGCATCCTTTTAAGTTTATAAAGTAGGAAAGACCACCATAATGGATCCGATTTCCAACTGGCCAAATCAGTTTCAAAATAAACATGCTGCCATGTAGAGTAGGTGCCCCAAAAAATAACCATATCTATGCTTCTTTATATTTTGATTATATTTGAGAGGTTTTCTGTGCACCGCGGGCATGGCCACTTCATTTGGTGCATCATTGCTCTGCCATAACTCTTCCCAACATCTCTCCCTCTTGTTTAATTGATAGTTCCTGAAATTTAAGAACTGATAGCAATGAGTCAGAAGAAGTGAAGTAACCAATAGCGGGCCCAACCATGATGCATTGAAAACCTTATTTGCATAAAGATCTTAGGATTAGAAAACGTTTTTTTCCTCAAAAAATGATATGGTTATGTTTCAGGGCACCTACCCTACATGGTAGTATGCTTACTCTGAAATTAAATTTGGAGGTGACAGATTCCCCTTAACGACTAGACCTGCCAGCATGGCCAGGCTTGCTGGTTTCCAGTTCCTTCGCTCCCCACCCCTGCTGCAGATTTCAGGTCTTCCAACATTAACATGCAGTTAGGTGAAGGTCACGTGACTAATGCAGCCAATGACTGGCTGCAGCAGTGATGTGTCCCCCATGCATCACATGATGCATGGAGGACATGGCAACTGCTCCATCCAGTCATTTGCTGCAGCGGCCACGGGACTCCAGTCAAATCAGATGTTTACATGGGAAGACCCCAGATCTTCAGCATCGCAGGGGGATTGAAGAAGCCAGAATCCTGTGGTGGGCATCTGGTAAGTATAATTCTCTACTCAGGTACTGATCTGCTGGGGTGTCTGCCTGAAAGGCTCACGGGAGTGAACAACACCTTTAAGAGTGTCTTTCAAGGTCCCAATATTTTGCTACAGACTGTGCAGTTCCTGCAGTAAAAAACACTGGAAAGTTTGACGGAAAACACAATGGTACTCCCGAATGGTAGTGTAAGCCTAAGGAAATTGTCCATGTAGCAGATTTTATCTGTTGTGTCGTGGCCTGAAATTTGTGGTAAAATCTTGGTAGAATCTGCATTGCATTATACTTTAGGTGAAGATTTTTGGGACACACTCCACACTGAAAACCAGCATCTAATGGACTGTGTGGGCACACAACCTCAACAATTTGTTAACCCAGCATACTACATCCAACAGTCATGTGGTCTTCTCCTTGATTTGACCTTGGGGAAATTAGCAGAATTTTTCAAAAACACAAATATTTCACACATCGTGCTCTCAGCTCATGTAGTAACAATTTTTCAAGCTTGGAAATAAAAATGCTCCCATACCAGTGAGATTGTGTGTCACAATCAAATTAAGGAACATTTATGGTTTTTTAGGAGGGAAAATCTGACATGTTTGCGAGTAATTGATTTTCCTTACTTTGTACACTTTATGATCTCTCTGTAACTTAGAAGCTTACACACACAAGGGAAATGAATGAATGGTAAGTCCTGACGTTGGGACTTATCTTGTTAGTGTTGATGTTTATTTCTCATGGTCCCAAATTGTATTACGTTAACATGAGCAAGTAGGATATGATGTTTCTAAGTAAATTCATAAAAAAGAAGGCGATTGAACAATTACAGAAGAAAATAAATTCTTGTTTTTTCCAGACTGTGTAAGGTATCTGATACGGCAAATCTCCAAGGGACCTTTGATATAGCTTTGTGTGCTCTACGCTAGCAGATAACGGAGGCAACCCATCACATTTCAACAGGAGAGGTCTTATTCTGACAGATGAAAGGAGAACAAGAAACATGCAAAACAGAGGACATAGCACAGAGGAATTAACTTTACAATTTTGCTCTAATGAAGAGAAATGTCAATTTTCTGTGCATTAAAATACTTGAAATCCTTCCAAAATACCAAAGATGACACTGCGTCAACTGTTGGATGTCTATTGTTTAGCTGTGCCCAATTACCTTTCTGTAAAATTCTAGATCTTTATCACAATCACTCAGAGGCCCTGCTTTCAAGTGTTGAATGGGTGTCATAATTATGTAATGTAACCAGTCTGGAAACCAGATTAGTAATTAACTGAACCAAACTGATTGCTGTGACTCCCAGAATACGTCCCTTTAATGTTGAACATTTACTGCGAGCTTGAAGGATTTGTTTGCTCGCCCCTTGTGTGTGATGAGAGTTTTTCTCTAATTAGTTCCTAGGGGACTGCATATTCGAACAGGAGAAGAATAATTGCAAGCCTATGAAATGTGAAATGGCTTAGGCTGCTTGGAGTAGCTGCTTAATTGTATGCAACAAGTTCCAGCATCTTTTTTTATCCTGTATCAAGATAGTTAAGACATTGCTTTCATATGGCAAGAGTGAAATCTCGTAAGAAGTGGTAACTCTGTAGAAGAAGCAAAAACAATCCGTTACAAGTAACACAAATAGAAAGCAAAGACTCCCGGCGAGGGGTTCAAGGATTAATGACTTATGTTTATGCACGAACTTAATACAGCACTTTGTATTTACAGGTCACTCAAGCCTTGCTCATTTGCACAAGGTCACACACCTGAGATAGATGCAGTGTTCATACTACGGCAGCCTCGGTCTACAAGAAATGTAAAGAATGATCAATAGAATTATGCAAATCGCAGGCAGAGACGTGCAAAAAAAAAAAAAAAGCATGTCAACTTTCTGTCTCCATACTGTTGGATTTCCTGCCTACTCAACAAGTTGGTAAAGTAATCACCGTGCGAAATTACATACGGTGGGTCTTTGTAGACCAAATGCTTTAGACAATCCTTACTTGTTAGCAGGATCCCTTGACAGTAAGCAAATCACAAAGTGTCAGCAATCAACTGAAATCTAAGAGCAAACCTGGCAGTAGGTGTTCAATTTCTTTGTAGTGCCACCATAGGAGACATTTACAGGAAATGTGTCATCATCAAAATTACCTATAGTTTAAATGACATTTTGATGTTTAACATATTTTTTAAGAATTTTTGGAGATAATGGATAATTTTCCATGTCAACATCTATATTTAAAGAAAAAAACATAAAATCCGCACTGGCCACTAAGCCTAATAATAGGTTCCACGTCTTGGTCTTTACAGGCCACTTTACTGTAGTTCTTTGCTTATCTATACACAGAGGTGATAACATTAAAATGAGAGATAAGGCTACATTCACACTAGCGGCACGGACCTCCGGCAGGCTGTTCCGTCAGGTGAACAGCCTGCCGTTTCCGTCCTGCCGCTAGTGTACGCGTGCCTCTGGACTGCTGCTCCATCCCCATTGACTATAATGGGGGCGGGGGCGAGGCACGGCAGTTCATGGCGAGAGGCTGCCGGAATAAATGTTGGACATGTCGTAGTTTTATTCCGGCAGCCTCTTGCCGTGCGCTGCCGTGCCTCGCCCCCGCCCCCTTTATAGTCAATGGGGACAGAGCAGCAGTCCGGAGGCACATGGTCACTAGCAGCACATGGTCACTGTTTACCCGATGGAAAAGCCTGCCGGAGGTCCGTGCCGCTAGTGTGAAAGTAGCCTAAGACAGGATTCACCATTCACAATAGGTGATTGTCAAAGCTCATCTATTCTTTCCTTGTACAATGACCTCTGAACAGGTCACAGATCATGCCCAGAAAACTCTCCCTAAAAGTCACTGAGGTCCCCTCCTGGCCATTGTGTCTATGGCCCATGGGGCTGCCGTAAAGCAATTTTCTTACTGCTTTCTAAATGCTGTTGAGAAAAGCTCAGGCAAGATGGCCGCCCCATAATCATGTTCAGGAAACAGAATAAATACATCTGTAATCGGAAAATAAAAAGAGGTTAGAAAGAAGGAGACGTCTTGTTATCTGGTTTTAATTATTTAATAAAAAAATTTGTGACACTCTTCCTGCAAGGAACTGTACAGTATGTAATCGAACCATCAGATTCTTTACGTAATACAGGACAGGGCAAGTCCTACAAAGTGAGAGGTAAACTTTGTAATATATCTCCACTCTGACCTAAAGAAGGATTCTGGACAGAGGACCCCTCTAATATGTCAGAAATTTTCTAATAGGGTATAAGAAAATTGGATTTCTAAACTAGTCAACCCCTTTAAAGAGGACCTTTCATGGGTCCAAACATTATAAACTAAGTATCAGGATACGTAGGGTATAGTGGATCTAACTGCACTTACTATTTTTCCTGGGCGCAGCTCTGTTCGCCCGCTGTGGCCCCCGTTGTATTCTCCCGCCTAGTATGCTAATTAAAGCATCGGAGCAATGAGGAGGAGACTGAGTCTTTCTCCGTGGGCGTCTCCTTCTCCCCTGGTGGTAGCGCTGTCCAATCGCAGTGGAGAGCGTCACAGCCGGGGAGAAGGTGAGTTTTATTTCTCCCTAGCTGTGACGCTCTCCGCTGCCAATGGACAGCGCTACAGTCAGGGGAGAAGGAGACGCCCACGGAGAAAGACTCAATCTCCTCCTCATTGCTCCGATGCTATTAATTAGCATACAGGGCGGGAGAATACAATTGGGGCCATAGCGGGCGAACGGAGCGGTGCCCAGGAAAAATAGTAAGTGCCGTTAGATCCCTGCACTATCCCCTACATACCCTGATACTTAGTTTATAATGTTTGGACCCATAAAAGGTCCTCTTTAAATATTTGTCAAGACACATATCATATATTCTTTTATAGTCAACTAGAGCTTTATAAAAGAGCTTACAAGAAACATAATTGGGGTAACTACATAGGGAACTGATCCACCAGGGGCCTGCCTGTTGCTTCAAGTTCATTTAGTTACTAACTTTGGGTAGTTGCTATGCAAATTTTTGCATCTCAATCTGGGTTTGGTTATCATCTAGCCTTGTCTGATTGATTAGGATGGAGTGCTAATTGTTGAGTCTATTTTTACCCAGGCTTTACTTTATTCTGGTTGCCAGGTCTAGTATTTGCCACATGCATTTTCTCCCAGAATCTGCTATTCTGATCTCGTTCCAGTTTAATGTGTATTTTGGAAACAGTAGTTCCACTAAGTTTAGTGTATTTTCTGTATATTCTGGATTTTGTAGTTGCACAGAGTTTAGTGTGTTTGATGTGTCTGGAATATGTTTGTCACTGTAATGTCGTATTGACTTGGCTGGGTAGAATTCACTTAGGACCAGTTCAGTATTGCTTCATTCGTGTTCATTCTCATTCATCTGTTACCTACCTATATAACATACATTTGTCATGCACTCTATTTTTGAATCATCTCATCCCTTTGTAACTCTTATCAATAGGTTCCTGTCATCCACAGGTGAGTTTGCTTAAGCATCACATTTTCAGTCATTCTTGATATGTGTTCGATTTTGTGCTTTTGTGATTTTGTGCTTTTTGTCACAAATACGACATGTGAAGGGTGACTGCTATAGGGGAAGACCAGTTCTATGATCTTGTGGACATCGTCATCATTGGTACACTAATGTACTTATCAGTGTAAGTTATCCATGCATTACATGACACGCTACTCGGCAGAGGCCTGTCTAATTGGGAACTAATTCAGAAAAAGTCTAAAAGATTTTTTTTTTTTACTTACCTTTAGAAATAAACCACAAAACTGTGTACTGTTAATTTTTCCAGACCAGTTTAAGAATTTCAAACTGATCCCTGAATGGCTGCAATGGACACGTTTGACACGTGCTATTGATAGAAGTTAAAGGTTAATTTTCATTGACTTGTAATGGGTGTGTGAGTCAAAAAATAAGTTGATCAAACTTTTTGGGAATCTTGAAGCTCGTCTTCCCATGTCGCCTGGTCTAATATCCATAGAGAATGTTAACCAATTGGTAGTCAATTTGCTTAGGTGGCATTTAAGTTATAAAACAGTCTCAAAGACTTTAACATTGAAAGTTAGAGATGAGCGAATCGAAGCTGGCAAAGTGGAATTAGATCCGAATTTCAGGAATAATTTGATTCGTACCAAATCCGAATTTCCTCACGCTTTGTGGTAATGAATCACATGTTTTCCTAAAATGGCTGCTGCGCATATTAGGACAAGAAGCAAGGAACTCTGGGAATGAGGAATCATCCACCATGCATTCAGCCAATCAGCAGCCAGCCATCCCTGTGATGTCACAGCCCTATAAATAGCCTCAGCCATCTTTGATTGAGCCATTTTCCAGTGTGCTTAGTGCAGGGAGAGACGTCAGCAGGTGCTAGGGACAGTGCTAGGAAAGACTTGAAAACTTAGATTTTTCTCAATAGAAGTTCAGGGAAAGAGCATTAGAAGTGTAAGAAAAGAATAGGGTGGAATTATTCCACAGTATTAAAGCAGAACAGGGTTTAATAGGGGAGGTTACAGGCTGGGTAATAGGAGCAATCCTATTACACCTTGTTGCACTGACTGTGGATCCCACTTGCCATTATACTGCTATTCATTTCAGATTTGCAATACCTCTGTAATTCCAGCAAACTGTTCTTGTTATTAGGGTCTTCTTAGCCCTTGTGCGGTGCAGTTATATATATGTTCTAAAGCCTTTTTTGGCATGTATTAGTGGGGACAAAGAAAAAGGGCTTATTAGCTTTTGTGTGGTGAAGTGAGAAAATTACAGCCTTTTTTGGCGTGTATTAGTGGCAAAAAAAAAGTATTATTTGCCGTTCACAGCCACAGTTATATGTACTAAAGCCTTTTTTTGGCGCGTATTAGTGAGGAAAAAGAAAAAGGGCTTATTAGCCATTGTGTGGTGAAGCGAGAAAATTAAAGCACTTTGTGGCGTGTATTAGTGGCAAAAAAAACGTTGCTATTCATGGCCGCAGTTATATGTTCTAAAGCCTTTTTTTGTCGTGTATTAGTGGGGGGGGGGGGAAATGGGGCTTATTAGCCGTTGTGTGGTGAAGTGATAAAATTACAGCCCTTTTTGGCGTGTATTAGTGGCCCAAAAAAACTTTATTTGCCGTTCACGGCTGCAGTTATATGTTCTAAAGCCCCTTTTTTGCCATGTATTAGTGGGGAAAAAGGAAAAGGGCTTATTAGCCGTTGTGTGGTGAAGTGAAAAAATTATAGCCCAATTTGGCGTGTATTAGTTGCAAAAAAAAGCATTATTTGCAGTTCACGGCTGCAGTTATATGCTCTAAAGCCCTTTTTGGCGTGTATTAGTAGCAAAAGAAAACTTTATTTGCCGTTCACGGCTGCAGTTATATTTTATAAAGCCTTTTTTTTGGGCGTGTATTAGTAGGGAAAAAGAAAAAGGGATTATTAGCTGTTGTGTGGTGAAGTGAGAAAAATAAAGCCCTTTTTGGCATGTATTAGTGGCAAAAAAAATATTATTTTTGCTGTTCATGGCCGCAGGTATATGTTCTAAAGCCTTTTTTTAGCATGTGTTAGTGGGGAAAAAGAAAAAGGGCTTATTAGCGTGGTTAATTGAGACAATTACAGCCTATTTTGGCGTGTATTAGTGGCACAAAAAAAATATTATTTGCCGTTCACGGCCGCAGTTATATGTTCTAAAGCCTCTTTTTGGCGTGTATTAGTGGGGAAAAAGTAAAAAGGGCTTAAGTTATTAGCCCTTTTTGGCGTGTATTAATTTCCTTTTCATTTACTTATTTAATTTGACAGTATGTCAGACAGAGAAGTGACAGGCCAGGAAGAGGGCAGGGGCACAGGCCTAAATGTTTCTAGAGCAGGTACAGGTCGTAGCAGAGTAAGGGGCGTGGCAGCAGGGTTAACTTAAAGAGGCCTGAGCTCCCAGTGTCAGCTAGCAGTTGTGTCTTGACCAGCAACTCACCGGTTATTGAACGGTTGACTCGATCTTCGACTTCGTCGCAAGTGACATCAGACACTAACAGTCAAGAGTCGTGAGTTCGTCAGACACAACCCTTAGTTGGCATGGCACGGGAGCAGGCCCTGTGCCCTCATCTGTCCTCAACCTGCCTCTGTCCTTTTCTGTTCCCTCAGCCAGTGAAGTACTATATACTGTGTGGGCTCAGCTCCACTATACAATGAGGACAAGCTACTAGAGGACAGTCAGCAGCTACTGCCCAGCCAAGATCCGGAGGATGCATCCGCCGCTTTCCCCGGTAGCCGGGCAAGTAGCGATGAGGACAGTGGAATGGGAGCTGATGTTGGGAGCGGTTAGGCTCCTGGCTCAGAGACCGTTGAGGAGAACAGACTGTGCTCGATGATGATGATGATGATGTAGCCGATCGCAATTGGGACTTCATCATCATCGGGAGAAGAGGGTGGCAGCAAGCGCGTGAGGCAGCGGCGGAGCCAGCAGCGGGAGGTAGTCAGCAGGGTAGTCAGCAGGTAGTCAGCAGGGTGTCAGCAGCGGGAGGTAGGGAGCCAAACCTGCCCGGGGTAGACCACCCGCTTCGCAAGAGCCTACCGGCCCGGAAAGTAGTGGTGCAGGGGTTCACGGACGCAGTGGGGATAGCAGTCAGTCAGTGCGGAGTGCTGGGGGTAGAATCACCTACTCTTGGTAAGGGAGGGAATGCAATACCAGCAATTTGGCCAGGAGCACGTTTAGCTTCTACGCCGTTGGATGTGTGCATGCATACTGTTGTCCCTTGGCAATCGCTTCAGTGATCGATTGCTGACAGAATGACTGACTAGTAGGAGGAGAGGCAGGAGCATCAGGAGCAGCAGATGATGGGAAGGACAGACAGTTTCTTTGGCTGAGGTGGTGGAGCCTTGCCTGCCCACAGATTCGACAAATGGCCATGTTCACCTCCCCCGGCGGCTTAAGAAAAAATGCCACACCGCCGGGGGTGGTGAACATGGCCAACTGTCTGTCCTTCCCATCATCTGCTGGTCCTGATGCTCCTGCCTCTCCTCCTCCTAGTCAGTCATTCTGTCAGCAATCGATCACTGAAGCGATTGCCAAGAGACAACAGAATGCATGCACACATCCAACGGCGTAGAAGCTGAACGTGCTCCTGGCCAAATTGCTGGTATTGCAGTCCCTCCCTTTCCAAGTGGTGGACTCTGCACCTTTCAGAGTACTGATGGCTTGTGCCGAGCCTAGGTGGAGAGTTTCAAGCCGTCATTTCTTTGCCAAAAAGGCAGTACCAGCCCTGCACACATATGTAGAACAGAAGGTGGGCCCATCCTTGAGCCTGTCAGTGTCTGCCAAAGTGCACGGCAGCGCCGACGTGTGGATCTGTAACTACGGTCAAAGACAATATAAGTCCTTTATAGCCCACTAGGTAAATGTGGTTCCTGCCCAACCAAACCAGCAACTTGGCCAGGTCACGCCGCTTCCACCTCCACATTCTCACGCTTTTGGTCCTGCAACAATATCCGCCTCTTCCCCCTGATGTCCACCTCATCCTCCACTGCAGGGACAATTCACAGTGCCCCTCCAGCATACCACATTTGCAGGCAACATTCCTATTTGATTGTTAGAATTAGCGAAGTTGACGAATATGGAGCTAAAACGAAGATGGAGAATACTTCGTTATCTTCATTTTGAGGAATATGACGAATACATTCGTCATATTCGTCATCTTCGCTAATTCTAGATATCAAATCAATAGGAAAGTTGCCTTAAGTTAAAATTGCAATACGCGATTATTTAAATCGCATATTAATCGCGATAACTAGAATAATGACGAATATTCGATTTCGACGAATATGAGACGAATATTCAAGCTCATCACTATTCCTGAAGTCAAGCACACCCACCTTGAGCTATAGCGGCAGAACAGCGTCCCCCAACATAGGCTGATATGTGATGTTTCCACCCATTGAAATTACAACCTCCAAATGTTGGACTGACTATACGAACAGAGAAAGGCCATAAATGATTTCTTGATGATGCAGGCAGACAAAGGTACTTCCCTGTGTAACTTCAATGTTAGCCAGTGGCAGATCATGCGTGACACCTGTCGTTTGCTCGTGCTCTTTGAGGAGGCCACTTTATTTGTCAGTCACCAGTACAATGGGATGAACAACATCATTCCACTAATTCATATCCTGGAAAAGATGCTGGTAAATCTAGCTGGTCAGGGGACTGGAGACCTGGCGCCTACATCTCACGGCCACATGAGACCTGTGGGGGCTAAACTGGAGGAGGAGGGGGAGGACATTGGAGCACAAGCAATATGTAGCGAAATTGGTGGTTTTTCTACACAGGTGACAGGAGAGGAGGAGCAGGAGCAGCCGGAGTAGCAAGAGGGAGATGAGGAAGATGAGGCAGATGACCCAGACACACCATGGCAGTATGCAGTGGAGATGGAGGTAGGGAGTTCCTCCGAGTCACTTGCGTAAATGGCCCAATGCATGCTCACTTGCTTGTGCAGTGACAGACGAATTGTCACCATTCGGCAGAGGGATGACTACTGGCTCTCCACCATATTAGACCCTCACTACCGGTCCAAAATGGGGGCAATTTTTACACCCACTGAGAGGGAGGACAAACTGAACTACTATAGAGACATCCTATGTAGTCAGTTGGCCACTGACTATCTGTGCCATAGTCCATCTTCTCGCAGGTCTGACCGGGGGGCCATCTGCGCTCACATTCCACTGCCATGGCTGCTGGTGGGGGGGGGGTGGCGGGAGCAGTACCAGCTTCGGCAGCAGCAGCCTGAGTTTAGAGTCGCTGATGAGCAGCTTTCTTCACCCACATAGTGAATAAACTACTCACCAGCAGCTAGACATAGAGCAGAACCTGAACCAGCAGGTAGTGGCATACTTGGAGTGCACCCTGCCAGCCGTCATTGAAGATTCGCTGGACTACTTGGCAGCAAAACTGGATTTGTGGCCGCAACTTGCCAGGTTTGCCCTGGAAAAGCTGTACTGCCTGGCCAGTAGTGTGGCATCAGACCGGGTGTTTAGTGCGGCGGGGGCCATAGTTACCCCAAGGAGAACTCACCTATCCACGCAAAATGTGGAGAGACTCACCTTTGTCAAGATGAATCAGTCGTGAAACAGCCAGGATTTCCACCCACCAATGCCTGATGCATCAGACTAGATCATCCATGCTGCCTCACCCAAACCTTAACAAAAGTGACCGGTTTCTATTGGCTACCTGCCTCAGCTACTTTTCTGATGCTGCCACCCGCCTGATTCCACACATCTGATGTCAAGAGCTCCTTCTTACACCCACCATCATCAGCAGGTACTGATAGTGCCACCCACCTCCACACTCTCTCACCGTGTCACTCTGTAGTCTCCCGATGCTGCTGCCACCTCCACACTATGTCACCTTGCCACTCTGTGGTCTCCTGATGCTGCTGCCACTTCTTCATTCTGTCATTGTGCCACTCTGTGGTCTCCTGATGCTGCTGCTACCTCAACACTATGTCACCTTGTCACTCTGTGGCCTCCGCATACTGCTGCTGCCACCTCCACACTCTTTCATTGTGCCACTTTGTGGTCCCCTGATACTGTTGCTACCTCCACATTATGTCACCTTACCACTCTGTGGTCTCCTGATGATGCTGCTACCTCAACACTATGTCACCTTTCCACTCTGTGGTCTCCTCATGCTACTGCTGCCACCTCCACACTCTGTCATTGTTCCTCTCCGTGGCCTTATCATGCTGCTGCTGCCACCTCCACGCTATGTCACGGTCTCCTGATGCTGCTGCCACCTCCACACTGTCATTGTGCCACTCTGTGGTCCCTGATGCTGCTGCCACCTCTACACTATGTCACCTTGCCACTCTGTGGTCTCCTGATGCTGCTGCCACCTCCACACTAGGTCACCTTGCCACTCTGTCGTCCCCTGATGCTGCTGCCACCTCCACACTATGTCATTTGGCCACTCTGTTGACTTCTCTTGGTGTTCCCATCCTCCCCACTTCATAACTGGGCCACTATTTTGCCTTTTTGGCCTGTTTGACACCATCATTTATTTCACCCTTCTTCTGATCTGTCAGAAGGAAGGAAAAATTAGACTCACAACAGATCCTGTCTGTGTAGCAGCTGCAAGGCCTTTATGGTCCAATCAGAATTGGCTTATGATTTGGTAGCCAAAAGCAGGAGTGGATACAAAACACAGAAGATATTCCATTCACGTGTCATCTCTGTTTTGGATCCACTCCTGTTTTTTTTGGGCATTAGCAATACTGATGGATTACTGACCAAATGCTGACCTGGTGAAGGCGGATGCTTAACAGACAGGATCCGTTAGTTATTGTTCTGATGGATCAGAGAAGGGGAAAAATATTCTGTGAAATCAACACAAACTTACTGCTGACACCCTCTCCACTCTGTCAGGGGTCTCTACTTATATAAGCGTTTCATAGAACAGGATCTGTAGAATCAGCTGACGACGGTGTAAAAGAAGTAGGATCTTGGGCCTCTGCACAGTTCCTTATACCTGACGCTAACATGTAAGGATGAGTTCACACTTGAGTTATTTGGTCAGTTTTGGCCCCGTAACTGCCCAAATAAGTGAAGTGTGCAGTGATTCTAAGAGCGACGTCTGACATATGCGCGCCATACTGACTCACAGTATTATTTCACTACCACAGCAGACTCACTATGCGTGTTGCTGCAAGGCACAGTGTTCCACACCACTATACAGGCTCTCTGCAGCCAGGAAATAGTTGGTTTTAAACACGATCCACCACAAATTAATTTGGATTGAATAGTTTCGGAAAATTCGGCAAACAGACCGAATCAAATTTTTTTGAAATTCGCTCATCTCTATTGAAAGTCATCAATCTTTGAGCATTAGGGTTCAAAATCTAAGACCACCACTGATCACCACAGTCAAGAGGTTGCACAGCCCATATATGATCACCACAAACCATAGACATAGTAGCTCATCTGTATGAAAAAAAAACTCAGAACCATATTCAATCCTTGCTTTGTCACTCATATTCAAAAACATTGTGTCTTATATAGATGTTTTTGTAATACCAAACTAATGTAGAAAATGAAAAAAAAATATCATATATTGTAACTGCGACCTCTGTGCAGCGCTGTCCCCCCACTCATCACCATGGTCCCGGGCGCCGTGCTCATCTGTGATCTCTACTTCCAGCCTCTAGAAAAAATGGAAGGCCACAGCAGCGTCTCACCAATAATCTTCTTTATTCAGAATCACACCTCACAACAGGGCATAAAAAATCTTTGCGGCAACGTTTCGGCTAGAGATAGCCTTTGTCAAGCATGCTTGACAAAGGCTATCTCTAGCCGAAACGTTGCCGCAAAGATTTTTTATGCCCTGTTGTGAGGTGTGATTCTGAATAAAGAAGATTATTGGTGAGACGCTGCTGTGGCCTTCCATTTTTTCTACATGCCCTTGGACCGCTTTGGATCTGCGATCCCCTGCCCAGCTGTTGCGTGTTCACCACTCTGGCTCTTTACAAGCCGTCTGTGTTGCTGCTCCTGAACAAACCTACCCTCTTTACTTCCAGCCTCTGTCGCAGCTCTGGACTCTGCCTGTGCGGTTGGTATTACCTATGTGGATTCCGCTCCACAACTTCCATTTAACCTGGACACTGCTTGTACTCGGCTGCTGATGTGGCAGTACGCATCACTCCCTGGGCGGGGCTAAATCATGTCATGTGATCTCATTAACCTACCCTGGCTCTCGTGCAGGTATTTAAGTGGCTCAGCCCTTTACCCAGACACCTCAGAGTCAAGGTCCTAATATTGTGCTAAAGAGCTTGCTTACCACTCGTGTTCCTGACTTCATACTTAATTCCTGGACTTTGCTAATTATCTGATCCCTGCCTGCTTGCATCGACTCTCCTGTTGCCGATCCGGATTGTCTGAACTTGTTCCTGTGCCACCTGCCCTGACCCATTGTTTGTTCTGACTACGTCTCTGCCTCTTCCTCCGGTTCCTGTCTTGTTGCTCCTGGTAACGACCCTGCCTGTCTGACCACGTCTGTACTGTCTGTACTTTCTCAGGTACCTCCTGGTCTGCCTGGACCAGCTGCCACTAACTGGTTTACGCTCTGGAGTAGCCCCTGGCAATTACCGACGGTCAAGCCTATCCTCACCATCTGAGTCTCTAGTGAAATCTGGGTAGTTCCTTAGTTACTTCCCTCCAGAGTATTGCTAGTCAGTGGCACAGTGGGTTCACATCCACTGATCCGTGACATATAGTATATCAATGGAAATGAATGTTAAAAGAGACTGATCTAACATGTTTCCACTATGGACACAGCACAAACCACGACAGCAGAAAGACATGGAGAAATCTAGACTTTTTAGGCTACCTGCTAGAGTTAACAGTCAAATCTGATTCCTATTCTGTATCCAAATTCTTTAATAGATAGATATTATCACTTTATCTTAAGGGTTAAAATATCAGTAGAGCTAAGAGTAATTCACTTTCTATGTACTGATTTCTCTTGGGATGGAAATGACTATTAGTCAGTCTGCAACCACAACCATTTTATAACCCACTTTAATGCTCTGGTTGTTCAATCAAAATCTGAATACCGGTCAAACACCAGCAAACAGAGCAGAGGAATTTGGGTTTAGCTTCCTATTGTCAAGCAATCACTAGGCAATATATTTGTATCCAACCACTAAATAACAAAGTGTTGGCAAATAATCAAAAGGCAATTACAGCAGAGCTTTATTCACATTACTGTACTCGTTCTTTAGACTCTGTAATTACTGCTAGGACCGTCTGTTTACTCTAGCATGGCAGCAGCACCGGGGTGGAAAATAGGGTGGTACAGAGCATGCAAAATTCTAAATGTCATCAGTATATTCATATGGTCCTATTGAAGTTAGAGTTCTACATAGAAAATATATATTAAAGGTGAAGAAAAAGTTGAAAAAAAATTCAGTGGACAGGTTCAGTGAAGGCAGAGTCATCAGTTGCATCTTGTATTAGATTTTTCTGGTCAAGGTGATCAGTGCCTCAATGTTCAGAATAAAATTGTTCCCTTTGGACTGCACCATTCTACAAGCGATTTTTTTTTTTAAACATATTTTTGTGAAATAAATTGTATACAGGAATACATAAAAATGATATTAAAGAAGTTTTCTGGAAGTTAAAAATTGATGACCTATCAATATGTGGTCGTGGGGGTTTGACTCCTGGCATCTAATCAGCTTTTCCCTGGTGAGCAATGTGGCCTCTTCACAGCATACCAAGCACAGCGCCGTACATTGTATATTGACAGTGCTTAATATTGTAGCCCAGGCCCATTTTGTTGAATGGAAATGAGATTCAAATAGATCATGCTAGCAATAAATGTGATTTTCACCGCAGTGACAGGGACTCGATGGCTGGTATGGCAGCCTGATGCCTTGCCCCCTGGCTGGGTCTCATAGGCACTCTGTCAGTGTAAAAGTTGACAGGCAATGCATTAGTGGGACAAAAATAAATAAGGGTAAAAAAAAGTGTTTTTACATAATAAAAAGTTGCATAATAAAATATGTTTCCAGTAAAAAAAAAAAAAGCCCTTTTCCCAAGATATATAAAATTGTAAAAAAATAAAAAGTCATATTGGGTACCACCGTGTCCATAATGACCAGCTCTATAAAAATATCACATGATCCACCTCGTCACGTGAACGATGTAAAAAAATGAAAAATAAAAACTGTGGTCACTTTGCCTCACAAAAAGTGTAATACCAAGTGACCAACAAATCATATGTACCCCAAGATGGCACCAATAAAATTGTCACCTCATCTCGCAAAAAAAGTCCCCAGATAATCACCATAAAAATGACAAAAATACATAGCTTTCAGAAAAGATTTTTTCTTTTCAAAAAAAATAAATAGACATATCAGATATTGCTGTGTCTGTAATGACCTGCTCTATAAAAATGCACATGATCCACCCCATCAGGTGAACGCAACCAAACCAATCAAACCGTCACCTCCAGTGGCGTAGCTATAGGGGTCGCAGCGGTCGCAATTGTGGGGCCCCCCAGGAGATAATGAGTAAAGCCCTGGCCCAGGTAGTTTACAATACTTGTGCGCTGCAGGCGGTGCCGGCCCTAACCCCCAGGCGTTCCCATGGTGATGGGGACGCTTGCCTGGGGGTTAAAATATACCATCGGATCTGAGTTTTACGAGCTCAGTGAGATCGTAAAAACTCAAATCCGATGGTATATTCTAACCCCCAGGCGTTCCCATGGTGACAGGGACGCTTGTCTGGGGGTTAGAATATACAGGGCCACGGCGCTCACAGCAGTATACTTTAATCATTGTTCATTGCTGAGCTCTTTACTTGGATTATTTGGATATCTTACTTTGTCTTAGCTCCGGTAATAGCAGGCAGCGCGGGGGGCGGCGCTCACTCACTGACGTCACACGCCTGCTCCTCCCTTACTGACGTCAGTAAGTGAGCGCCGCCCCCCGCACTGCCTGCTATTACCGGAGCTAAGACAAAGTAAGATATCCAAATAATCCAAGTAAAGAGCTCAGCAATGAGCGATGATTAAAGTTAAAGTAGTTACTGATTACTTTATAAATATACTGCTGTGAGCGTCGGGGAGGGGGATCTGTGGATGGCACTGTAGGGGGATCTGTGGATGGCAGTGCCATCCACAGATCCCCCCTCCCCTAAACAGTGCCATCCACAGATCCCCCCTCCCCTAACCAGTGCCATCCACAGATCCCCCCTAAACCGTGCCATCCACAGATCCCCCCTAAACAGTGCCATCCACAGATCCCCCCTAAACAGTGCCATCCACAGATCCCCCTACAGTGCCATCCACAGATCCCCCTACAGTGCCATCCACAGATCCCCCCTCCCCTAAACAGTGCCATCCACAGATCCCCCCTCCCCTAAACAGTGCCATCCACAGATCCCCCCTAAACAGTGCCATCCACCGCTCTCCCCCCTAAACAGTGCCATCCACAGATCCCCCTCCCCTAAACAGTGCCATTATGGTACTGTTTAGGGGAGGGGGGATCTGTGGATGGCACTGTTTAGGGGGGATCTGTGGATGGCACTGTTTAGGGGGGATCTGTGGATGACACTGTTTAGGGGGGATATGTGGGTGGCACTGTTTAGGGGCGATCTGTGGATGGCACTGTTTAGGGGGGATCTGTGGATGGCACTGTTTAGGGGGGATCTGTGGATGGCACTGTTTAGGGGGATCTGTGGATGACACTGTTTAGGGGGGATCTGTGGATGACACTGTTGAGGGGGGATCTGTGGATGGCACTGTTTAGGGGGGATCTGTGGATGGCACTGTTTAGGGGGGGGATCTGTGGATGGCACTGTTTAGGGGGGGATCTGTGGATGGCACTGTTTAGGGGGGGATCTGTGGATGGCACGGTTTAGGGGATCTGTGGATGACACTGTTTAGGGGGGATCTGTGGATGACACTGTTGAGGGGGGATCTGTGGATGGCACTGTTTAGGGGGGATCTGTGGATGGCACTGTTTAGGGGGGGGATCTGTGGATGGCACTGTTTAGGGGGGGATCTGTGGATGGCACTGTTTAGGGGAGGGGGATCTGTGGATGGCACGGGGGGGGGCCCATAAATCTTTTTTGCTATGGGGCCCATGCATTTCTAGCTACGCCCCTGGTCACCTCATATATTGTAACAGCGACCTCTGTGCGGCGCTGTCCCCCCACTCATCCCAGGCGCCGTGCTCATCTGTGATCTCTACTTCCAGCCTCTGTTGCAGCTCGGGACTGTGCGGTTGGTATTACGTATGTGGATTCCGCTCCACAACTTCCATTTAACCTGGACACTGCTTATACTCGGCTGCTGATGTGGCAGTACGCATCACTCCCTGGGCGGGGCTAAATCATGTCATGCGATCTTATTAACCTACCCTGGCTCTCCTGCAGGTATTTAAGTGGCTCAGCCCTTTACCCAGACACCTCAGAGTCAAGGTCCTAAAATTGTGCTAAAGAGCTTGCTTACCACTCTTGTTACCACTTACCACTCTGCTTGCATCATCTCTCCCGTTGCCGACCCGGATTGTCTGAACTTGTTCCTGTGCCGCCTGCCCTGACCTATTGCTTGTTTCTCCTCGTCCCTGCCTCTTCCTCCGGTTCCTGTCTTGTTGCTCCTGGTAACGACCCTGCCTGTCTGACCACGTCTGTACTGTCGGTACCTTCGCAGGTACCTCCTGGTCTGCCTGGACCAGCTGCCACTGAGTGGTTTATGCTCTGGAGTAGCCCCTGGCAATTACCGACGGTGCAGGATGTGACCCTGGCAATTACCGGAGATGCAGGATGTGACCTGAATACCAGCGCCGTACATATACGGTGATCTGATTGGGCGGGTGCAGGAGCTACGGCGCTCAAGCAATGGCAGGAATACAGGGGCGTAACTATCATAGCGGCAGACCATGCGACTGCTATGGGGCCCAGGGCAAGAAACCCACAAACTACAAAAGCAGCAGACCATGCGACTGCTAGGGGGTCCAGGGCAAGAAACCTGCAAAAAACAAGTCCTCACGGTGTTTGCAAAACACAAAAAGCAGTAGCAGAGATGCTGCAATTTTTTTTATTTTGCCCAAAAACAAAACCATTGATGAGGGCAACTTATCTCACAAAAAATGAACATTGTCAGAAAATGTCTGTACTGGTCCCCAGAGGCTGGTCAATAGCAACATGGTGTCCATAACCTAATCCAGGCATGGCCAACCTGCGGCTCTCCAGCTGTTGTAAAACTACAACTCCCACCATGCCTTGCTGCAGGCTGATAGCTGTAGTCAGTCTGAACATGCTGGGAGTTGTAGTTTTGCAACAGCTGGAGAGCCTCAGGTTGGCCATGCCTGACCTAATCCTTCAAAATAAGCGCAGCAAAAGCCAAATAGTTGTCTTTCCAGAACCCTGCAGCGTACCCAAACAGCAGTTTACATCCACATTTATCACATTTTCTAACAATTTAAAGGGCAGGGTGTGTCTCAAATGGCACATGGTGGGCACAGCATATTGGGCATTGAAATGCCATATCTGTTGAAAACTTGCAATTTTCATTTTGCATAATCCCATGCTGATTCATTTTTTTCAAAACACCTGTGGGGTCAAAATGCTCACTCCACCCCCTAAAAAATACCTTGGGGTGTAGTTTCTGATATAGGGTCACTTTTCAGGGTTATTTTTAATTTATTATTTTACCCCAGAGCCTTTGCAGATCCGTAAATCACCACACATTGGGCCTCAAATATGCCTGGTACTCTTTTACTCCTGGGCCCTGTTGTATGTCCAGGCAAAAGATTAGGGCCACATGTAGGGTGTTTCTAAAACCAGAAAGCCTGGTATAATAATAAAGAGGGCTCACTTTTCACATTGGCAAACACTGGGCACAACGTATTCGGCACTGAAATGGCATATCTGTGGAAAAATTTCAATTCTCCACTTTGTACCATTTGCTGTGAATTAATTTTGTAAAACACCTGTTGGGTAAAAATGCTCACTACACCTGTTGGTAAATGCTGTGAAGGGTTTTGGTTTTGGTTTGGCAGGGTCCTGAAAGGGTTAACCACTTCCCTACAGCTGTATGACTATATAGGCTGGCAGTAAGGTCTTTAAAAATGGTGCCTGCTCCAGGGCAGAGCAGACACCAATGGGCGATTTACCGTTTTTTTGTTGTTTCACCTCCCCAAAAAATGCATATAAAAAGCCATATATACATAGTATAAATAAAAATGATAGATTGTCCCGCAATAATTGACAGCTGCGTAAACATAACTACAAAAAAGTTATGGGGCTAAAATATGGCGATGAAAATAAAAATTTTATTCTTTTCCAACTTTTTTTTTTCATTATTTAGGCTACATCCACAAAAAAACAAGCCCTCATATGGCTATGTAAATGGAATGAAAAAAGATATGGCTCAGGAAAAGCAAGAAGTAAAAAACGGAAAAGCAAAAAACGGAAAATCTCCCAGTAGTGAAACAGCTGATCAGCACAGTTGAACCCCCACCAATCACATATCGATGACCTATCCTTAGGAAAGACCATCAATATTGAGCTCGCAGAAAACGCTTTAAAGTTTTGTAAAAATAGAAGCACAAGTTGAAGTCATCCTGCAAATGCATAAAGGTAACAGTAGAAAAATGACTACTGGTAATAAAGTAATTAGTAGTGTCACTAACATTATATAATCCCTTTAGGAAGTATTAGATGAATATATGACCTCCAATCCTCTGAATTCTATAGCTCATCCTTTTTGTTACCTTTTTGTTATCAATAGGTTTTGGGATTTTTTTTTTACGTAAGCGCTCAGGTCGGGCCGTTGATAAATGAATAAAAGATGTCTGCAGCTTAATTTAGGAGAATTTTTGTGACATGGTTGAAAAGATCATGAAGAAACATACTGTGTACAAATTTCCAATCCAGACAGACTTCCTGAACCAGGCTCATTAATTGAACTATACTGACAGTACGCTACCTAGAAGTGGTCACGTCAAAGTGCAAGAGGAAATATGTTTTACAATGCCTAACTGTCAAACAATAAGGATCAAGCTAAACTATGCTCCAAGTATGACAAAATGAAGGGAAAAAAAGCAGAGATGCTACCTGGGAAAACATATCCAATCATTTGTAAGAAGCAGACCTTTAGCAAAGGGATATAAATTGCTATGAAAAATATTTGCCCCCATCTCTGATGTGACCTATTGTTGCTCATGTGTCACGCTAAATAGTTCCTGGTCTATAAATGAAATGTAACATTAGACAAAAGAATTATGTGAGTAATCACTAGAGCTAATTAGTACATGTGTGTGATGGACATACAACCATATGACCCATGTGAAAATGTGAAATTAAAGGAAAAAGGTTAGTAAAACGGGTCTGCTTGTTTTTCATGTTTGGGCTACGGTCGGTACTTGAATGGGACGAGCTGAAATACCAAGCCCTAGGACCCTTGCACCAACAAAAGCTAGACTGTTCTATCTACCTTACTTATTTACATAGCACCAACATATTATGTGGTGCTGTACATAGATTGTCATCACTCACATCAATCCTTGCCTCCACTGGAGCTTATGACCTGAATTCCAAATTAATCTAGCAATATGTTTTTGAAGTGTGAGTGAAAAGCCAAGCACCCGGAGGAAATGCATGTAAGCATGGGGCAAACATACAACCATTGGTAATTAATTACATTTCTCACAATCCCTGTGGCATTTTAATTAAAACTTCCAGTCTGAAAAGCTCTATGACTCCATCAAACCACTCCTTGCCAAAAATACATAGCTTAAATATTAATTAAAAATTAGGTGTGCTAAGTTTGGTATTGCATGCTACCGTCTGGCCAGTGCAGTCAAGTGTCCCATCAAATGTAGCATAGCTGTCAGCTATCACCCTGGTTCTTCACTAAAAATGACCAGTGATGGCCAGTTCGCCGTGTTCGCCCGCGAACACATGCGGGGTGCTATCTTAACTCACAAGTCCGGCAATGCACAGGTAAGTCCTTACCTGTGCCTGTGTGCGAGCCGGTATGAAAAAAATGCGGTCACCAGAAGCAGGCAGTTCCGAGAACAGCCGCCGAGGGCCTTCATAGGGCTGTTCTCGGAACTATCTGCTCCCGGTGACCCATTTATTTCAGACCGGCTCCCGGCACAGGCACAGGTAAGGACTTACCTGTGCATCGCCGGACTTATGAGTTAAGATGGCAGCCTGCATGTGTTCGCGAGCGAACACGGCGAACTGGCCATCACTGAAAATTACATTAAATTAAAATATTGATGGACTCGTTATTTGAAAATCCTGTATACATTTTTGTCTAAAAATGTCAGAACAAGAAAAATGATCACAACCTCATCTTGGCCAAACCGGTCATAAATTTTTGTCTCAAAATGACAGAACAAGAAAAATAATCAGGGCCTCATTCCGGCCAAACGTGACATAAATTTTGGTCTAAAAATGAAAGAACAAGAAAAATATTTGAGGCCTCATCTTGGCCAAACCTGTCGTAAATTTTGGTCAAAAAAATTAAAGAAAAATAAAAATATTCATGTCCTCATCTTGGCCAAACCTGGCATAAATTTTAGTCTAAAAATGACAGAACAAGAAAAATATTTGTGGCTTCATATTGACCAAACCTGACATGGATTTTATGTGTAAAAATGACAGAACAAGAAAAATATTTGATGCCTCATTTTGGCCAAACCTGACATATATTTTTGCCTAAAAATGAAAGAAAAAGATAAATATTCAGAACCTCATCTTAGCTAAACCTGACATATTTTTTGTCTAAAAATGACAGAAAAATAAACTTCCTCTTGTCCAAACCTGGCATAAAGTTTTGTCAAAAAAAGGACAGAACAAGAAATATGTTCATGGCCTCATCTTGGCCAAACCTGGCAAAAAAAATTGTAAGACAAAGAACTTGGTTATTTTCATTCAATTTGCCTGAACTAAACAAAGAGCACTGTGCTTCTCACATAACTTAGTGCCCCATCTGAACACTTGAAGAAATGACTATCTTCCATTCAAAGTTTCAATCCACTTAAATCTCCCTAATAGTTTTATAAGCAGAGTTCAAACACTAAAACAAAGCAGTAAATGTCCAAAGCTATCACAACAATACATCAAAGTGCGAACACGGATTAATCCGGCCTTCAGCAAAGGAAGGTCAAAATCTTTTTGTATTAAAGGAGACTCCTTTTGAAATGATAATTACCTTCTACCTGAGTTGGAAAGACAATTAAGATAATGATGTGTTCATTTTTTTTTCCATCTCGAAGCCTCAATATTTTCATCCTGTTAATTGTCCCTAAGACAGAGATCTTGTATGATAACTGCACACAGAGATGCTTGGTTTGTGCTTTGCTAAGTGGTTGTGTTTATCCTTTAATTAGATTTTCAGCGTGTGATTTGCATTGAGGCCCATGCAGTTGATTGGATGTTGACTGAGAATGAGAAGTGTAAAGAGAGTTGTTTTTTTTTTTCTGTGCTAAATTTTCAACCTTGTTATGAAGCAAGGTGACCCTTCTCCCATGTGGGGAGTGCAGATACAGTAGCTTCACAGCTATGGCCCAATGTTTAGCATCTGTCACCATGCGGCTATTTACCAATTACTTCTGGATAATTGGATTTTTTTCCTCCTCTACCTCGCATTCTTGTTTGCTGTCATGGATCAGTGGGCTGAAGGCCACAATAAATTGCAGAGTGTGTGGGTTGTTATTTTACAAGTCATAGTATTATTTTAATGTAATACAGGGGGTCACTGACAGATTATTACCAATGTTCTCTCAATGGCAAGAGGAGATTTGAGTGTGGAACATTTTTTCAAATCCCCATTCGCAGGGATTTCTTGTGGGCTGATAACTAGTGATGAGCAAATTTCTTGAAATTAGATTCGATTAGGGGTACAAACAAATTCACAATAAATCAAAAAGGCCTACAGTTGACCAGTTGAAGTCTCCTAGAATTGTATGCAACTCATTTCAAGCTCTGTACCAACAAGCCAGCTTTAGTAAAGCCGGGTTCACATCTGCGTTGTGAATTCCGGCACTGTGATCTGGTCACTGCATGTGGTGTACATACAGGCTTTCAGCCGGACAGAAAATGCTACACGCAACATTTTTTGTCTGGCTGAAAGTCGGCATAAATGCTAGAAAGTGGTTGGATTACCACCAGATCCCATTACAGTGAATGGGTATTCAGAGGTGCATGGTGGTATCCGACTATGCCAGATACGGTGAATAGAGATGAGCAAAGTTTGTAAAAATTTGATTCGGACGATTCACTGAAGGTCTTCAAGAAATTTGATTAGCTCAGAATGAATTCGTCATGAATCGCGATAAATCTGGTATACCCAGGCCACTCTGCCTAATCATATGCATCCCACTTGCAGGCCCAATCTCAGTGTGAAGTCTTGGAACTTAAACTGCAGGGATAGTGCAGGGACAGTGTATCAACGTATGTATTATTTTCTAGTGCACCCACATTCATAGTTAATCTGTTCAGTAGGTACTGTGCCATCAGTATTACAGGCAGTTGTAATTTATCATTGTCTACATCACTATGCAGGGCATCAATATTCATAGCTAATCCCTTCTGTTAGCTGTGGAATTACTGTGCGTCAGCATTACATGTCAATAAAAGCATCACGCCTAATTTATCGCCATGGTCTCAACCATACAGTGCCCCAATATTCAAGTAGTGTCCCCATGACAGAGTGGGAACAGTGGTGGCAGCAGTAGCAGTGGCAGTAACCGTGACTATATTGGCCCCATGACAGAGTGGGGGGGGGGCAGCAGCAGTGGCAGTAAGGCTGTGTTAACATCACTGTTTATGTTTCCGTTCTTCTGAATCGTCAGAAGAACATAAAACAAGAAAAAAAAATCCTGTATTTTAAGCATCCGTAAAGCCTCTTTAAGACGGTCAGTATTTTATCAATGTTTTGCATCAGTATTTAATCAGTAATTGCACGCCAAAAACATCAGTGGGTCCAAAACAGAGGTAAAATGTAATGGAATTTTTTCCATCTAATCTGTGTTTTGGTTTACAAATTCTGATCAAATACTGATGCAAAACACTGGGCAAACACTGAATAAGGCTACATTCACATGAACGTATTTTGTTTCCATGTCTGTTCCCTTGTTTTTGCGGATAGGATGCAGACCCATTCATTTCAATGGGTCCGCAAAAAATGCTGACAGCACGCTGTGTGTTATCCGCATCTGTATGTCCATTCTGTAGCAACACAAAAGTAGAACATGTCCTATTCTTGTCCGTTTTGCAGACTAGGATAGTCATTGTTACAAAGGATCCACAAAAAACGGATGCCATACGGACGTCATCCATTTTTTTATGTGGATCCGCAAAACACATACGGTCATGTGAATGTAGCCTAAAAGAACGTATTAGGTACTATAAATTGGGTTGAGTTGTTGGAGTGATTTGTATGGGTCATTTCAATAACCAACGACACTCCTCCCATATGGCAATACGCCAGCTGCCAGGTTTGATCCATCCAGCAAGTTCGGCCCATCTGGTTTTAACCCAAATACATGTTGAAAGCGAAATACCATTAAGTTCATAGTATGGAGGGATCCCGGACCTTTTGGAGGGATCCACATGGGCTAAAATTTTGTTGTACTGCAGAGTGACGTAGAATTTGTTTAAAATTTGTCGTGGCTGTCAGAGTGCTATAGAGTAACATTTTCCATAACAGAATGTGGCAGCTAGAAATGATGAATTTGGATCCAGTTGGTGGAGCGATTTGTCTGGTAATACCGCTGTAGTTCTGACCAAAAACTATTGCAGTAACAACACAGACAAATTTTTTCGCTAAAAGAACGTATTAGCTACAATAAATTTCGGTCGAGTTGGTGGAGAGATTTGTGTGGGTTAATTCCGATGACCGACAGTCCTCCCGTATGGCAATAATCCAGCTGCCAGGTTTCATCTATCTAGCAAGTTCGGCCCATCTGGTTTTAAACTAATACAAAGAGTTATTTGACCCCAGGCATTCCGCGTCCAACTTGCTGGAAGGCCAAGTGGTGTTCAGCACTAACTGTTTTGTGATACCCTTACATGTCTGGGCTGCACACACGCTGCATTGAAGGGATCACCGTGTGTATACCCTTTGCCAACAGTTGCGGGTTACCTGCTCAACGTCATTTGTTTTAGGGATCAGGGACTGTAATACTGGAGGAGACTAATTTATTTGGTAAAAGACAAATTTATTTGCTAAAAGACTAATTTATTCGCTACAAGACTAATGTTTTCGCTAAAAGACAAATTTTTCTGTTAAAAGAATATTTTTTTCCAACAAAAAATGACTATCAATTTTTGGGCAACTCTGCTGTGCAAGGAATCAATTTATTTGCACTGCCCATAGGGTGGGAATGACAGACAGCTCCCTTCGGCTGAGGTGGTGGAGTCTTGACTGGCTGAAACCTGGTGCGTGCCACTAAGTGATGCAGTGTTTGCTGCGGCAGGCTGGACCACCACATCGGAGCCAAGGTTCTCCCATGCCACTGTATGGCAACGCTGCATATGTTGACACAGGGCCGTAGTGCCAACATTGGCACCCTGGCCACGCATCACCTTCTGCCCACATATTCTACATATGGCCACGTTCACCTCCTCCGGTGGCTTAACAAAAAACTGCCACACAGCCAAGTAGGTGATTTTCCCCCCTACAGTCCGCACTGAATGACTGCTACCTCCACTGCCTCCGTGAACCCCTGCACCACTACTTTCCTGGCCGGTAGGCTGCTGCAAAGAAGGTGGTCTACCCAGGGCGCTTTTGGATCCCGTCCTCCCACTGCTGACACCCTTCTGACTCCCGGCCACCCTATCAACTTGCTGGCACTGCCACTGTCTCACGGTTAAGCTGCCACCCTTTTCTCCTGATGATGATGAAGCCCCTTCTGCACCCGGCTTCCAAGTGCAATCGACTTCTTTACCATGTACTAGTGTCTGCATGTCACTGATGCCCTCCTCAATGGTCTCTGGGTCAGGACCACTTGCAACACCACCTCCCACACCACTCTCCTCATTACTACTTGCCTGCCTACCGGAAGGAGTCTGCGGATGTCTCCTCCACATCTTGGCTGGCCAGTAGCTGCTGACTGTCCTCTAGTAGCTCGTCCTCGCTGAAAAGTGGAGCCGAGCCCACAGCATATAATACTTCTCTGGATGAGGGAAAAGAAAAGGACAGAGGCAGGTTGAGGACAGGTGAGAGCACAGGGCCTGCTCCCGGGCCATGCCAACTAAGGGTTGTGTCTGACCAAACCACTGACTGTTGGCTGTGGGTGTTTGAAGTCACTTGGAATAAAGTGGATGAACAAGAAAACCAATCAAGAACCACTAAATTGCTGGTCAAGACACGACCGCTAGATGACACCGGGAGCTCAGGCCTCTCGCTGCGAGTCCTGCTGCCACGCCCCCTTACTCTGCTGCAAACTCTGCCTGCGCTAGAAACATTTACGCATCTCCCACTGCTTTGTGCACGGCCTGGCACTTCTCTGTCTGACATACTTTTAAATGAACAAAATAAATTAAAAGTAAATTAAAACACCACTTAAAGCGACAAAAATATTTTTCTTTTTGTACTGAAATAGGCCACTAAACGCTTTCACCACAAATAAATGCACCAGTGAAGTGTGTATATATATTTTTTTCTGTACTGAAATAGGCCACTAAACGCTTTCAACACATATACCTGCAGAAATGAACTGAGAATATATTTTTCTTTTTGTACTGAAATAGGCCAGTAAACGCTTTTAGCAAAAATAAATACACCAGAGACGTGCGTATATATATTTTTCTTTCTGTACTGAAATAGGCCACTAAACGCTTTTACAACAAATAACTGCACCAGTGAAGTGCGTATATATTTTTGTTTCTGTACTGAAATAAGCCACTAAATGCCTTTACCAAAAATTTGTGCATCAGTGAAGTGCGGATATATTTTCTTTCTGTACTGAAATAGGCCAGTAAACGCTTTTACCACAAATAACTGCACCAGTGAAGTGCGTATATTTTTTTATTCTGTCCTGAAATAGGCCACTAAATGGTTTCAACACATATAACTGCAGAAGTAAACTGAGAATATATTTTTCTTTTTGTACTGAAATAGTCCAGTAAACGCTTTTAGCAGAAATAAATGCACCAGTGAAATGCATATATATTTTTCTTTCTGTACTGAAATAGGCCACTAAAAACTTTTGCCACAAATAACTGTACCAGTGAAGTGTGTATATATATTTTTTTTCTGTACTGAAATAGGCCACTAAACACTTTCAACACAAATAACTGCAGAAGTGAACTGAGAATATATTTTTCTGTTTGTACTGAAATAGGCCAGTAAATGCTATTACCAGAAAAAAATGCACCAGTGAAACGTTTAGATATTTTTCTTTCTGTACCGAAATAGGCCAGTAAACGCTTTTACCACAAATAACTGCACCAGTGAAGTGTGTATATATTTTTCTTTATGTACTGAAATAGGCCGCTAAATGCTTTTAACACATATAACTGCAGAAGTGAACTGAGAATATATTTTTCTGTTTGTACTGAAATAGGCCATTAAACGATTTTACCAGAAATAATAACACCAGTGAAGTGCGTATATATTTTTCTTTCTGTACTTAAATAGGCCACTTAAAGCTTTTACCAGATATAAATGCACAAGTGAAGTGCCTATATACTTTTCTTTCTGTACTGAAATAGGCCACTAAATGCTTTTGCCACAAATAAGTGCACCAGTGAAGTGCGTATTTTTTATTCTTTTTGTACTGAAAAAGGCCACTAAAAGCTTTTTCCAGAAAAAAATGCACTAGTGCAGTGCATATATTTTTATTTTCTATACTGAAATAGGCCACTAAATACTTTCAACACAAATAACTGCAGAAGTGAACTAAGAATATATTTTTCTTTTTGTACTTAAATAGCCCAGTAAACGTTTTAGCAGAAATTAATGCACCAGTGTAGTGCGTATATATTTTTCTTTCTGTACTTGAATAGGCCACTAAACGCTTTTGCCACAGATAACTGCACTAGTGAAGTGCGTATATATTTTTCTTTCTGTACTAAAATAGGCCAGTACACACTTTTACCACAAATAACTGCACCAGTGAGATGGGTATATATTTTTTCTGTACTGAAATAGGCCACTAAACGCTTTCAACACATATGACTGCAGAAGTGAACTGAGAATATAGTTTGCTCTGGGCCCTAACAACCTGGCGTTTTCTGTGGGGAATCCACCATCCTCCCACTTGCATCTTTAGCGGGTTAGAGTTTTCTCTCTTCTTTCCTTTGGTGACCTACAAAAATAACCTGTGGTTTGACATCTGGCTGCAAAGCTAAGTATCGCAATTGCATCATATTGTATGTGTCTATCCTGATTCATTCACCCCCTGATGAGCCTGACAAATGTTAGGCGAAACGCATCAGGGTTTTGTGTGTTTTATGGTTTAGAGAGTGGTGGTGATGTTCATCCAATAGGATAACCAGCCACTCTCTACCTTATTATTGTTAATATCTTCCCTGTTGAGGGTTTTCTAGGGACCGGGTGGCATTAGGTTCGGGGACAGGGAACCTCCACCATCAGGGGGTCGCCCTGGGCTTAGCAGTCTTCTAGGGCCTTTAGGGTAAGTTTTCTTCGGCCCTGCCATCTTTTTTGGGCTAGACTTACATCCATCCACCCAAACCCGAGTGTCTATCCCGTCACCATGAATGTTTTTCTTTTTGGGGGCCACTACTCCCCTACTCAGAAATCCTGGTAACTGTAGTACACTACTGTTGGTATATACATACCTATACCCGCTTGAATATTAAATAAAGGTATTTTTAAAAGTCAAATTTTTTCATATATGGTATTTATTTCTAAAACAGTTGTGACAAAGTATCATCTCAGAAAACTTGAATGCTGATAGTAATCTGTACTTGAATAGACCACTAAACGCTTTTGCCACAGATAACTGCAATAGTGAAGTTCGTATATATTTTTCTTTCTGTACTAAAATAGGCCAGTACACACTTTTACCACAAATAACTGCACCAGTGAGATGGGTATATATTTTTTCTGTACTGAAATAGGCCACTAAACGCTTTCAACACATATGACTGCAGAAGTGAACTGAGAATATAGTTTGCTCTGGGCCCTAACAACCTGGCGTTTTCTGTGGGGAATCCACCATCCTCCCACTTGCATCTTTAGCGGGTTAGAGTTTTCTCTCTTCTTTCCTTTGGTGACCTACAAAAATAACCTGTGGTTTGACATCTGGCTGCAAAGCTAAGTATCGCAATTGCATCATATTGTATGTGTCTATCCTGATTCATTCACCCCCTGATGAGCCTGACAAATGTTAGGCGAAACGCGTCGGGGTTTTGTGTGTTTTTTGGTTTAGAGAGTGGTGGTGATGTTCATCCAATAGGATAACCAGCCACTCTCTACCTTATTATTGTTAATATCTTCCCTGTTGAGGGTTTTCTAGGGACCGGGTAGCATTAGGTTCGGGGACAGGGAACCCCCACCATCAGGGGGTCGCCCTGGGCTTAGCAGTCTTCTAGGGCCTTTAGGGTATGTTTTCTTCGGCCCTGCCATCTTTTTTGGGCTAGACTTACATCCCTCCACCCAAACCCGAGTGTCTATCCCGTCACCATGAATGTTTTTCTTTTTGGGGGCCACTACTCCCCTACTCAGAAATCCTGGTAACTGTAGTACACTACTGTTGGTATATACATACCTATACCCGCTTGAATATTAAATAAAGGTATTTTTAAAAGTAAATTTTTTTCATATATGGTATTTCTTTCTAAAACGGTTGTGACAAAGTATCATCTCAGAAAACTTCAATGCTGATAGTAATCTGTACTTGAATAGGCCACCAAATGTATACGTACTTCACTGGTGCATTGACCTCTGTGTGGCATTGACCTGGTCTCTAATCTGAGCTGCTGTTAACCTGCGATTTCTGAGGCTGGTGACTCGGATGAACTTATCCTCCAGAGCAGAGGTGACTCTTGGTCTTCCTTTCCTGGGGCGGTCCGCATGTGAGCCAGTTTCTTTGTAGCGCTTGATGGTTTTTGTGACTGCACTTGGGGACACTTTCAAAGTTTTCCCAATTTTTCGGACTGACTGAATTTCATTTCTTAAAGTAATGATGGCCACTCGTTTTTCTTTACTTAGCTGCTTTTTTCTTGCCATAATACAAATTCTAACAGTCTATTCAGTAGGACTATCAGCTGTGTATCCACCTGACTTCTGCACAACGCAACTGATGGTCCCAACCCCATTTATAAGGCAAGAAACCCCACTTATTAAACCTGACAGGGCACACCTGTGAAGCGAAAACCATTTCAGGTGACTACCTCTTGAAGCTCATTAAGAGAATTCCAAGAGTGTGCAAAGCAGTAATCAAAGCAAAAGGTGGCTACTTTAAAGAACCTGGAATATGACATATTTTCAGTTGTTTCACACTTTTTTGTTATGTATATAATTCCACATGTGTTAATTCATAGTTTCGATGCCTTCTGTATGAATCTACAATTTTCATAGTCATGAAAATAAAGAAAACTCTTTGAATGAGAAGGTGTGTCCAAACTTTTGGTCTGTACTGTATCTTAATCAGGGGACATTTTTATGCGTCTTAAAGGGAAATTCTCTGAAATGTGCCCTGTTGGAGCCTAGAAATTTTTTATTTTAGGCCACAGGAGTACAGGCCTTAAAAATTAGGCATTCACCTGACATAAAAAAAATAATGATTATGTGGCTCGAGGTACATTATGCGGTTACTCAATAGCAATTTTACTGTAGCCCACTTTTATTTTTCACTTTTTTGGGGGGGCAACTGGTATGTCACACAAGTAGAAGTTCCAATGTCATTTGTCACTATCTGTAGCTGAGGTGATGCAGCTAAATCGCAAACAAATGCTGCACTACCCAAATGCACTATATAGAAAGTATATAATTGGTATATAACACCCCTGCTTCAATCAGTTTTTTTATGGGGCAACTGGTATATCACACCAGTAGAAATTATTTGTTCCAATGTCGTTTGTCACTATCTGTAGCTGCAGTAACTCAGCATAACCGCAAAAAAAATGCTGCACTACCTAAATGCACTGTATAGAAAGTATATTATTGGTATATAACTCCCCTGCCTCAATCAGTTTTTTTGGGGGGCACTCTGTGTGGCTGCAGTATCGCAGCAGAACCGCACACAACTGCTGCACAATACAATTGCACTATAATATACTTTCTATGTCAGAAAGTATATTATAAGTATATCGCACCCCTCTGTGTATCACACCTATCGATAGCACACCTATACCAGTCCTTAAAAGGACTTTAGTGGCCCTATTAGCTAGCGTTGAATGTAAAATGGCGTCCAGATCAGGTTTATTTATAAGGTAGGGGGTATGTCCATGTGCTGAAATGTCTCAATTGGCTGTCCTGTACCCCCTGATGGATGTGTCTTGGGTCAAAGTTCTTCACAATGTAAAAGAATATGGCGGGTGCGAATATTGCCATATGTTCGAACGAGCAAAGTTCGCCGTGAAACGACAGCCGGGGGCGAACCCCAAGGCCATCTTTATTTAACATATTTTTTAAGAAATTTTGATTGTTATTTTTCATTTTCCATGTCAATATATTTAAGCAAAAACATAAATTCCTGCAGTTTTCACAACTGACCCCTAAGCCTAATAATAGGTGCCACTTCATGGTCACTTTACTGTAGTTACCTGTTTATCTGTCATTCCATTTCTGCCTTTAATGATATCACCACTGTGTATAGATAAGACATGATCCACCTTTCACAATAAGTTATTGTCAATGAGTTCCCCTTCAGACAACGGTGTCTATGGTCCCTGGCTGCCGTAAAGCAATTTTCTTAATGCTTTCTAAATGTTCATTATGTTCAGGAAAGAGAATAAAAAAAGATCTGCAATCAGAAAATGGAAACAGATTACAGAAAAAGGAGATGTGTTACTATCTGGTTTTAACTGGCAGATAAAAAATTTGTGGACACATATCCTTTAACTCCTTCAGGACCCTGGCATTTTTCACCTTAAGGACCCGGCCATTTTTTGCAAATCTGACCAGTGTCACTTTATGTGGTGATAACTTTAAAATGCTTTTACCTAATCAAGCCATTCTGAGATTGTTTTCTTGTCACATATTGTACTTTATGACAGTGGTAAATTTGAGTCAAAATATTTCATTTTTATTTATAAAAAATACCAAATTTACCAAACATTTGAAAAAATTCACAATTTTAAACATTTCAATTTCTCTGCTTTTAACTCCTTAAGGGCCGGGCTCATTTTCACCTTAAAGACCAGGAAATTTTTAGCAAATCTGACCAGTGTCACTTTATGTGGTGATAACTTTAAAACGCTTTCACTTATCCAGGCCATTCTGAGATAGTTTTTTCGTCACATATTGTACTTCATGACACTGGTAAAATGAAGTAATAAAAAAATGTATTTATTAAAAAATCCCAAATTTACCAAAAATTCCTAAGTTTCAATTTCTCTACTTCTATAATACATAGTAATACCTACAAAAATAGTTATTATTTTACATTCCCCATATGTCTACTTCATGTTTGGATCATTTTGGGAATGATATTCTGTTTTTTGGGGACGTTACAAGGCTTAGAAGTTTAGAAGCAAATCTAGAAATTTTTCAGAAATTTTCGAAAACCCACTTTTTAAGGACCAGTTCAGGTCTGAAGTCACTTTGTGAGGCTTACATAATAGAAACCACCAAAAAATGACCCAATTCTAGAAACTACACCCCTCAAGATATTTCAAACTGATTTTACAAACGTTGTTAACCCTTTAGGTGTTCCACAAGAGTTATTGGGAAATGGAGACGAAATTTCAAAATTTAGATTTTTGGGCAAATTTTCCATTTTATTCCATTTTATTCAGTAACAAAGCAAGGGTTAACAGCCAAACAAAACTCAATATTTATTGCCCTGATTTTGTAGTTTGCAGAAACACCCCATATTTGGCTGAAAACTACTGTACGGGCACACGGTAGGGCGTAGAGGGAAAGGTGCGCCATGTGGTTTTTGGAAGGCAGATTTTGCTGGACTGGTTTATTTACACCATGTCCCATTTGAAGCCACCCTGATGCACCCCTAGAGTAGAAACTCCATAAAAGTGACCCCATCTAAGAAACTACACCCCTCAAGGTATTCAAAGCTGATTTTACAAATGTCATTAACCCTTTAGGTGTTCCACAAGAGTTATTGGCAAATGGAGATGAAATTTCAGAATTAAAATTTTTGGGCAAATTTTCCATTTTAATCCATTTTTTCCAGTAACAAAGCAAGGGTTAACAGCCAAACAAAACTCAATATTTATTGCCCTGATTCTGTAGTTTGCAGAAACACCCCATATTTGGCCGAAAACTACTGTACGGGCACACGGTAGGGCGTAGAGGAAATGGTGCGCTGTGTGGTTTTTGGAAGGCAGATTTTGCTGGACTGGTTTATTTACACCATGTCCCATTTGAAGCCCCCGCTGATGCACCCCTAGAGTAAAAACTCCATAAAAGTGACCCCATTTTGGAAACTACGGGATAAGGTGGCAGTTTTGTTGCGGCTATTTTTAGGGTGCATATGATTTTTGGTTGCTCTATATTGCATTTTTGTGAGGCAAGGTTACCAAAAATAGAAATTTTGAAATTTCATCTCCATTTGCCATAAACTGTTGAGGAACACCTAAAGGGTTAATAAAGTTTGTAAAATCAGTTTTGAATACCTTGAGGGGTGTAGTTTCTAATATGGGGTCACTTTTATGGAGTTTTTACTCTAGGGGGGCATCAGTTTTTTTTTTAAATGGGACATGGTGCCAAAAAAAAAGGCCATCAAAATCTGCCTTCCAGAAACCATACAGCGTTCCTTTCCTTCTGCGCCCTGCCGTTTGGTCATACAGCAGTTTACGACCACATATGGGGTGTTTCTGTAAACTGCAGAATCAGGGTAATAAATATTAAGTTTTGTTTGGCTGTTAACCCTTGCTTTGTTACTGGAAAAAAACGGTTTTAAATGGAAAATTTGCCAGAAAATAGCTGTTTTGGCACCGTTTTATTTATTTCTTTTGACCGTGTTCATCTGAGGGGTTAGGTCATGGGGAATTTTAATAGAGCAGATTCTTACGGACGCCTCAATACCTAAAATATGTCTACTTTTTTTTATTTATTTAGGTTTTACACTATATTATCCTTTTATAAACAAAAAAAACATTTTAGTATCTCCATAGTCTAAGAGTCAGTTTTTTTTAAAGTTTTTAGCCGATTATCTTAGGTAGGGGCTCATTTTTTGTGGGATGAGAGGACGGTTTTATTGGCACTATTTTGTGGGGCATATGACTTTTTGATCGCTTGCTATTACACTTTTTATGATGTAAGGTGACAAAAAAATAACTTTTTTGCACAGTTTTTATTATTTTTTTTTGAACGTGTTCATCTGAGGGGTTAGGTCATGGGGTATTTTTATAGAGCAGATCCTTACGGACGCGGCGATACCTAATATGTCTCCTTTTTTTATTTATTTTAGTTTTAGCAAATAATATTTTTGAGAAAAAAAATCTTTTGTTTTATTGTCTTAAGTCTGAGAACCATAGTTTTTTTTCGATTGTCAGTGGCTAAATGGAATTTAAATTGGGGAAGGAGATTATAAATTAAGTACTCCATGGAAGTGTGGTACTCCCTGAAGCAACTGTCAATGCAGAGGCCCGGATGATCGGGGCACGTATCACACTGGATGGTGGTTCACTTCCGTATCCCCCTCCTGTTACACACTCTGCACTTTTTTGGGGACCGTCCCTTCTTTCCAGTATGGGGGACGCCGGTGCCTCCAGTTCCCGAGGTACTCCGCCTGCTCTTTCCCGGTCATAAAAGATCAGGGCCTTGAGGACTGCCTCATAGAACTGCAGGAATTTCCCTGTGTTGCCAGCGCTCCAGGACAGCACAAAAGAGTTGTACAAGGCAACCTGTACCAAGTAGACAGCAACTTTTTTGTACCATGCCCGGGTTTTGCGCATGGCATTATATGGCTTGAGGACGTGATCAGAGAGATCAACTGCTCCCATATACCGATTGTAGTCAACGATACAATCGGTCTTGAGGACCGCTGCCGTGGTACATCGCACAGGTACAGGGGTGATGCCGTTACCGTGAATTGTGGACAGAACAAGGACATCCCTCTTGTCCTTATATCTGACCAGCAACAGGTTTCCACTGGTAAGGGCACGGGTCTCACCCCTGGGGATAGGTACCTGGAGGGGGTGGGTAGGGAGGCCGCATTGATTTTTCCGCATGGTCCCACAAGCGGACATGGATCTGGCGGCGAGGGACTGGAACAATGGGATACTAGTATAAAAGTTATCCACGTACAGGTGGTAACCTTTATCTAGCAGTGGGTGCATAAGGTCCCACACAAGTTTCCCGCTAACACCCAGAGTGGGGGGACATTCTGGGGGTTGAATACGGGAACCTCATACACACGAAACTTGTATGTGTACCCTGAGGTACTCTCACAAAGTTTGTACAGCTTCGCGCCATACCTCACCCGCTTAGAGGGAACATACTGGCGGAAAATTAGTCTCCCCTTGAAAGCAATGAGAGACTCATTAACCGCGACCTCCCTTCCAGGTACATAGTAAAATTTGGCCTCATTTTGTACAGGCGGTCATAGGCAGGATCACCTTGGGGGGACATGCTGCATTTTCTGCATAATGCAGGCATTTCCAGGTGGCCTCAAACCGGGTACGTGTCATGGCTGTACTGTAAAGTGGGGTCTGGTAGAGGACATCCCCACTCCAGTAATGCCTGACACTGGGTTTTTTGACTAGGCCCATGTGCAGCACGAGGCCCCAAAACGTCTTTATCTCGGCTGCACTGACCGGAGTCCAGCCACCGGCCCTAGCCAAAAAGGAGCCCGGGTGTTGAGCAATGAACTGTTGGGCGTACAGGTTCGTTTGCTCCACCATCAGATTCACAAAGTGGTCACTGAAAAAAAGACTAAAATAGTCATATTCAGTGAAGCCCACTGTGGGAATCTGGATTCCTGCTTGGCCAACAAAATCAGGAATCACAGGCTCAAAATGTTCTGGGGTACACCAGACAAGTTTACCGGTAGGGGGCTCAGGTGGACTTATTTGGTGGGCCGGAAAACTAGTATGAGCCCCAGAGCTGCTCGTACTAGTGTGGGCCACAGGTTCCCTGGCATGGCGGTCCCCTTGCTCCGCCTGGCGGCATCTCTGCCGCCTTGGGGACTCATCATTATTGCTAGATAATGAGGAGGACGCGGATGACAAAAGGAAAGTGGAGTCATCCTCGTCCTCTCTGGGACTCTCGAATTCGGAGGCAAGCAGGGCCTATGCCTCCTCTGCTGAGAACGTCTGGCGGGCCATAGGGGAATGTGTGTGTGTGTGTGCATGCGTGTAAAACTTTATTCAGTGTGAGTGTGTGTGGGGGACAGGTGTTCGCAGACTTTGCCCTAAACCTAACAGAAAAAAATAAAAATAACGAAAAAAAATTGAAAATCCCCAAAAGTGTAAGAATAAATAAATAATGATTCAAACGCGCTGATCAGCGGTGGGGTGGGCGATGCGCTAACAGTGGCCGGATGCCAAGAGTGCCGGCCACAGTCAGCGCATGCAAAAAAAAGCGCAAAAAAAAAAAAACACTTGCTTGACCGCCACCTCTCAGGATTGCAGGATGGTGATTGGTGGTGTATTATCACACCACCGATCACCGTCCTACTCTGGGTTATCAGGTCACCGGAGACCCGAATAACTCGGAAACGCAGCAAACCGCAGGTCTGAATTGACCTGCGGTTTGCTGGGATCGCCGACACGGGGGGGGGGGGGTGTCACAGGACCCCCCTGGGCATTGTACCAAGGTGCCTGCTCAATGATTTGAGCAGGCACCTTCTTCCGACTACTGCCCGCCGCGCGGCGGTGATTAGAAATACACAGGGCGTACAGGTCCGCCCTGTGTCCTTAAGTACCAGGACATCAGGGCATACCTGTATGCCCTGTGTCCGTAACAGGTTAAAATAGATAGTGATACCTCCTAAAATAGTTAATACTTTACATTTCTTATATGTATACTTCTTGTTTGGATCATTTTGTAAATTACATTTTCTTTTTTTGGGACGTTAGAAGGCTTAGAAGTTTAGAAACAAATTTAGAAATTTTTCTTAAAATTTCTAAAACCCACTTTTTAAGGACCAGTTCAGGCCTGAAGTCATTTTGTGAGGCTTACATAATAGAAACCACCCATAAATGGCCCCTTTTTAGAAACTACACCCCTAAAGGTATTCAAAACTGATTTTACAAACTTTGGTAACGCTTTAGGTGTTCCACAAGTATTAAAGGAAAATGTAGATGAAATTTCAGAATTTAACTTTTATGGCAGATTTTGCATTTTAATCAATTTTTTTCCGTAACAAAGCAAGGGTTAACAGCCAAACAAAACTCAATATTTATTGCCCTGATTTTGTAGTTTGCAGAAACACCCCATATTTGGCTGAAAACTACTGTACGGGCACACGGTAGGGCGTAGAGGGAAAGGTGCGCCATGTGGTTTTTGGAAGGCAGATTTTGCTGGACTGGTTTATTTACACCATGTCCCATTTGAAGCCTCCCTGATGCACCCCTAGAGTAGAAACTCCATAAAAGTGACCCCATCTAAGAAACTACACCCCTCAAGGTATTCAAAGCTGATTTTACAAATGTCATTAACCCTTTAGGTGTTCCACAAGAGTTATTGGCAAATGGAGATGAAATTTCAGAATTAAAATTTTTGGGCAAATTTTCCATTTTAATCCATTTTTTCCAGTAACAAAGCAAGGGTTAACAGCCAAACAAAACTCAATATTTATTGCCCTGATTCTGTAGTTTGCAGAAACACCCCATATTTGGCCGAAAACTACTGTACGGGCACACGGTAGGGCGTAGAGGAAATGGTGCGCTGTGTGGTTTTTGGAAGGCAGATTTTGCTGGACTGGTTTATTTACACCATGTCCCATTTGAAGCCCCCGCTGATGCACCCCTAGAGTAAAAACTCCATAAAAGTGACCCCATTTTGGAAACTACGGGATAAGGTGGCAGTTTTGTTGCGGCTATTTTTAGGGTGCATATGATTTTTGGTTGCTCTATATTGCATTTTTGTGAGGCAAGGTTACCAAAAATAGAAATTTTGAAATTTCATCTCCATTTGCCATAAACTGTTGAGGAACACCTAAAGGGTTAATAAAGTTTGTAAAATCAGTTTTGAATACCTTGAGGGGTGTAGTTTCTAATATGGGGTCACTTTTATGGAGTTTTTACTCTAGGGGGGCATCAGTTTTTTTTTAAATGGGACATGGTGCCAAAAAAAAAGGCCATCAAAATCTGCCTTCCAGAAACCATACAGCGTTCCTTTCCTTCTGCGCCCTGCCGTTTGGTCATACAGCAGTTTACGACCACATATGGGGTGTTTCTGTAAACTGCAGAATCAGGGTAATAAATATTAAGTTTTGTTTGGCTGTTAACCCTTGCTTTGTTACTGGAAAAAACGGTTTTAAATGGAAAATTTGCCAGAAAATAGCTGTTTTGGCACCGTTTTATTTATTTCTTTTGACCGTGTTCATCTGAGGGGTTAGGTCATGGGGAATTTTAATAGAGCAGATTCTTACGGACGCCTCAATACCTAAAATATGTCTACTTTTTTTTATTTATTTAGGTTTTACACTATATTATCCTTTTATAAACAAAAAAAACATTTTAGTATCTCCATAGTCTAAGAGTCAGTTTTTTTTAAAGTTTTTAGCCGATTATCTTAGGTAGGGGCTCATTTTTTGTGGGATGAGAGGACGGTTTTATTGGCACTATTTTGTGGGGCATATGACTTTTTGATCGCTTGCTATTACACTTTTTATGATGTAAGGTGACAAAAAAATAACTTTTTTGCACAGTTTTTATTTATTTTTTTTGAACGTGTTCATCTGAGGGGTTAGGTCATGGGGTATTTTTATAGAGCAGATCCTTACGGACGCGGCGATACCTAATATGTCTCCTTTTTTTATTTATTTTAGTTTTAGCAAATAATATTTTTGAGAAAAAAAATCTTTTGTTTTATTGTCTTAAGTCTGAGAACCATAGTTTTTTTTCGATTGTCAGTGGCTAAATGGAATTTAAATTGGGGAAGGAGATTATAAATTAAGTACTCCATGGAAGTGTGGTACTCCCTGAAGCAACTGTCAATGCAGAGGCCCGGATGATCGGGGCACGTATCACACTGGATGGTGGTTCACTTCCGTATCCCCCTCCTGTTACACACTCTGCACTTTTTTGGGGACCGTCCCTTCTTTCCAGTATGGGGGACGCCAGTGCCTCCAGTTCCCGAGGTACTCCGGCCTGCTCTTTCCCGGTCATAAAAGATCAGGGCCTTGAGGACTGCCTCATAGAACTGCAGGAATTTCCCTGTGTTGCCAGCGCTCCAGGACAGCACAAAAGAGTTGTACAAGGCAACCTGTACCAAGTAGACAGCAACTTTTTTGTACCATGCCCGGGTTTTGCGCATGGCATTATATGGCTTGAGGACGTGATCAGAGAGATCAACTGCTCCCATATACCGATTGTAGTCAACGATACAATCGGTCTTGAGGACCGCTGCCGTGGTACATCGCACAGGTACAGGGGTGATGCCGTTACCGTGAATTGTGGACAGAACAAGGACATCCCTCTTGTCCTTATATCTGACCAGCAACAGGTTTCCACTGGTAAGGGCACGGGTCTCACCCCTGGGGATAGGTACCTGGAGGGGGTGGGTAGGGAGGCCGCAGTTGATTTTTCCGCATGGTCCCACAAGCGGACATGGATCTGGCGGCGAGGGACTGGAACAATGGGATACTAGTATAAAAGTTATCCACGTACAGGTGGTAACCTTTATCTAGCAGTGGGTGCATAAGGTCCCACACAAGTTTCCCGCTAACACCCAGAGTGGGGGGACATTCTGGGGGTTGAATACGGGAATCTCCCTCGTACACACGAAACTTGTAATGTGTACCCTGAGGTACTCTCACAAAGTTTGTACAGCTTCACGCCATACCTCGCCCGCTTAGAGGGAACATACTGGCGGAAAATGAGTCTCCCCTTGAAAGCAATGAGAGACTCATCAACCGCGACCTCCCTTCCAGGTACATAGGCCTCCAAAATTTGGCCCCAAAGTGATCGATGACCGGCCTGATTTTGTACAGGCGGTCATAGGCAGGATCACCTTGGGGGGACATGCTGCATTATCTGCATAATGCAGGCATTTCCGGATGGCCTCAAACCGGGTACGTGTCATGGCCGTACTGTAAAGTGGGGTCTGGTAGAGGACATCCCCACTCCAGTAATGCCTGACACTGGGTTTTTTGACTAGGCCCATGTGCAGCACGAGGCCCCAAAACGTCCTCATCTCGGCTGCACTGACCGGAGTCCAGCCACCGGCCCTAGCCAAAAAGGAGCCCGGGTGTTGAGCAATGAACTGTTGGGCGTACAGGTTCGTTTGCTCCACCATCAGATTCACAAAGTGGTCACTGAAAAAAAGACTAAAATAGTCATATTCAGTGAAGCCCACTGTGGGAATCTGGATTCCTGCTTGGCCAACAAAATCAGGAATCACAGGCTCAAAATGTTCTGGGGTACACCAGACAAGTTTACCGGTAGGGGGCTCAGGTGGACTTATTTGGTGGGCCGGAAAACTAGTATGAGCCCCAGAGCTGCTCGTACTAGTGTGGGCCACAGGTTCCCTGGCATGGCGGTCCCCTTGCTCCGCCTGGCGGCATCTCTGCCGCCTTGGGGACTCATCATTATTGCTAGATAATGAGGAGGACGCGGATGACAAAAGGAAAGTGGAGTCATCCTCGTCCTCTCTGGGACTCTCGAATTCGGAGGCAAGCAGGGCCTATGCCTCCTCTGCTGAGAACGTCTGGCGGGCCATAGGGGAATGTGTGTGTGTGTGTGCATGCGTGTAAAACTTTATTCAGTGTGAGTGTGTGTGGGGGACAGGTGTTCGCAGACTTTGCCCTAAACCTAACAGAAAAAAATAAAAATAACGAAAAAAAATTGAAAATCCCCAAAAGTGTAAGAATAAATAAATAATGATTCAAACGCGCTGATCAGCGGTGGGGTGGGCGATGCGCTAACAGTGGCCGGATGCCAAGAGTGCCGGCCACAGTCAGCGCATGCAAAAAAAAGCGCAAAAAAAAAAAAACACTTGCTTGACCGCCACCTCTCAGGATTGCAGGATGGTGATTGGTGGTGTATTATCACACCACCGATCACCGTCCTACTCTGGGTTATCAGGTCACCGGAGACCCGAATAACTCGGAAACGCAGCAAACCGCAGGTCTGAATTGACCTGCGGTTTGCTGGGATCGCCGACACGGGGGGGGGGGTGTCACAGGACCCCCCTGGGCATTGTACCAAGGTGCCTGCTCAATGATTTGAGCAGGCACCTTCTTCCGACTACTGCCCGCCGCGCGGCGGTGATTAGAAATACACAGGGCGTACAGGTCCGCCCTGTGTCCTTAAGTACCAGGACATCAGGGCATACCTGTATGCCCTGTGTCCGTAACAGGTTAAAATAGATAGTGATACCTCCTAAAATAGTTAATACTTTACATTTCTTATATGTATACTTCTTGTTTGGATCATTTTGTAAATTACATTTTCTTTTTTTGGGACGTTAGAAGGCTTAGAAGTTTAGAAACAAATTTAGAAATTTTTCTTAAAATTTCTAAAACCCACTTTTTAAGGACCAGTTCAGGCCTGAAGTCATTTTGTGAGGCTTACATAATAGAAACCACCCATAAATGGCCCCTTTTTAGAAACTACACCCCTAAAGGTATTCAAAACTGATTTTACAAACTTTGGTAACGCTTTAGGTGTTCCACAAGTATTAAAGGAAAATGTAGATGAAATTTCAGAATTTAACTTTTATGGCAGATTTTGCATTTTAATCAATTTTTTTCCGTAACAAAGCAAGGGTTAACAGCCAAACAAAACTCAATATTTATTGCCCTGATTTTGTAGTTTGCAGAAACACCCCATATTTGGCTGAAAACTACTGTACGGGCACACGGTAGGGCGTAGAGGGAAAGGTGCGCCATGTGGTTTTTGGAAGGCAGATTTTGCTGGACTGGTTTATTTACACCATGTCCCATTTGAAGCCCCCCTGATGCACCCCTAGAGTAGAAACTCCATAAAAGTGACCCCATCTAAGAAACTACACCCCTCAAGGTATTCAAAGCTGATTTTACAAATGTCATTAACCCTTTAGGTGTTCCACAAGAGTTATTGGCAAATGGAGATGAAATTTCAGAATTAAAATTTTTGGGCAAATTTTCCATTTTAATCCATTTTTTCCAGTAACAAAGCAAGGGTTAACAGCCAAACAAAACTCAATATTTATTGCCCTGATTCTGTAGTTTGCAGAAATACCCCATATTTGGCCGAAAACTACTGTACGGGCACACGGTAGGGCGTAGAGGAAATGGTGCGCTGTGTGGTTTTTGGAAGGCAGATTTTGCTGGACTGGTTTATTTACACCATGTCCCATTTGAAGCCCCCGCTGATGCACCCCTAGAGTAAAAACTCCATAAAAGTGACCCCATTTTGGAAACTACGGGATAAGGTGGCAGTTTTGTTGCGGCTATTTTTAGGGTGCATATGATTTTTGGTTGCTCTATATTGCATTTTTGTGAGGCAAGGTTACCAAAAATAGAAATTTTGAAATTTCATCTCCGTTTGCCATAAACTGTTGAGGAACACCTAAAGGGTTAATAAAGTTTGTAAAATCAGTTTTGAATACCTTGAGGGGTGTAGTTTCTAATATGGGGTCACTTTTATGGAGTTTTTACTCTAGGGGGGCATCAGTTTTTTTTTTAAATGGGACATGGTGCCAAAAAAAAAGGCCATCAAAATCTGCCTTCCAGAAACCATACAGCGTTCCTTTCCTTCTGCGCCCTGCCGTTTGGTCATACAGCAGTTTACGACCACATATGGGGTGTTTCTGTAAACTGCAGAATCAGGGTAATAAATATTAAGTTTTGTTTGGCTGTTAACCCTTGCTTTGTTACTGGAAAAAACGGTTTTAAATGGAAAATTTGCCAGAAAATAGCTGTTTTGGCACCGTTTTATTTATTTCTTTTGACCGTGTTCATCTGAGGGGTTAGGTCATGGGGAATTTTAATAGAGCAGATTCTTACGGACGCCTCAATACCTAAAATATGTCTACTTTTTTTTATTTATTTAGGTTTTACACTATATTATCCTTTTATAAACAAAAAAAACATTTTAGTATCTCCATAGTCTAAGAGTCAGTTTTTTTTAAAAAATTTTAGCCGATTATCTTAGGTAGGGGCTCATTTTTTGTGGGATGAGAGGACGGTTTTATTGGCACTATTTTGTGGGGCATATGACTTTTTGATCGCTTGCTATTACACTTTTTATGATGTAAGGTGACAAAAAAATAACTTTTTTGCACAGTTTTTATTTATTTTTTTTGAACGTGTTCATCTGAGGGGTTAGGTCATGGGGTATTTTTATAGAGCAGATCCTTACGGACGCGGCGATACCTAATATGTCTCCTTTTTTTATTTATTTTAGTTTTAGCAAATAATATTTTTGAGAAAAAAAATCTTTTGTTTTATTGTCTTAAGTCTGAGAACCATAGTTTTTTTTCGATTGTCAGTGGCTAAATGGAATTTAAATTGGGGAAGGAGATTATAAATTAAGTACTCCATGGAAGTGTGGTACTCCCTGAAGCAACTGTCAATGCAGAGGCCCGGATGATCGGGGCACGTATCACACTGGATGGTGGTTCACTTCCGTATCCCCCTCCTGTTACACACTCTGCACTTTTTTGGGGACCGTCCCTTCTTTCCAGTATGGGGGACGCCGGTGCCTCCAGTTCCCGAGGTACTCCGGCCTGCTCTTTCCCGGTCATAAAAGATCAGGGCCTTGAGGACTGCCTCATAGAACTGCAGGAATTTCCCTGTGTTGCCAGCGCTCCAGGACAGCACAAAAGAGTTGTACAAGGCAACCTGTACCAAGTAGACAGCAACTTTTTTGTACCATGCCCGGGTTTTGCGCATGGCATTATATGGCTTGAGGACGTGATCAGAGAGATCAACTGCTCCCATATACCGATTGTAGTCAACGATACAATCGGTCTTGAGGACCGCTGCCGTGGTACATCGCACAGGTACAGGGGTGATGCCGTTACCGTGAATTGTGGACAGAACAAGGACATCCCTCTTGTCCTTATATCTGACCAGCAACAGGTTTCCACTGGTAAGGGCACGGGTCTCACCCCTGGGGATAGGTACCTGGAGGGGGTGGGTAGGGAGGCCGCATTGATTTTTCCGCATGGTCCCACAAGCGGACATGGATCTGGCGGCGAGGGACTGGAACAATGGGATACTAGTATAAAAGTTATCCACGTACAGGTGGTAACCTTTATCTAGCAGTGGGTGCATAAGGTCCCACACAAGTTTCCCGCTAACACCCAGAGTGGGGGGACATTCTGGGGGTTGAATACGGGAACCTCATACACACGAAACTTGTATGTGTACCCTGAGGTACTCTCACAAAGTTTGTACAGCTTCACGCCATACCTCGCCCGCTTAGAGGGAACATACTGGCGGAAAATTAGTCTCCCCTTGAAAGCAATGAGAGACTCATTAACCGCGACCTCCCTTCCAGGTACATAGTAAAATTTGGCCTCATTTTGTACAGGCGGTCATAGGCAGGATCACCTTGGGGGGACATGCTGCATTTTCTGCATAATGCAGGCATTTCCAGGTGGCCTCAAACCGGGTACGTGTCATGGCTGTACTGTAAAGTGGGGTCTGGTAGAGGACATCCCCACTCCAGTAATGCCTGACACTGGGTTTTTTGACTAGGCCCATGTGCAGCACGAGGCCCCAAAACGTCTTTATCTCGGCTGCACTGACCGGAGTCCAGCCACCGGCCCTAGCCAAAAAGGAGCCCGGGTGTTGAGCAATGAACTGTTGGGCGTACAGGTTCGTTTGCTCCACCATCAGATTCACAAAGTGGTCACTGAAAAAAAGACTAAAATAGTCATATTCAGTGAAGCCCACTGTGGGAATCTGGATTCCTGCTTGGCCAACAAAATCAGGAATCACAGGCTCAAAATGTTCTGGGGTACACCAGACAAGTTTACCGGTAGGGGGCTCAGGTGGACTTATTTGGTGGGCCGGAAAACTAGTATGAGCCCCAGAGCTGCTCGTACTAGTGTGGGCCACAGGTTCCCTGGCATGGCGGTCCCCTTGCTCCGCCTGGCGGCATCTCTGCCGCCTTGGGGACTCATCATTATTGCTAGATAATGAGGAGGACGCGGATGACAAAAGGAAAGTGGAGTCATCCTCGTCCTCTCTGGGACTCTCAAATTCGGAGGCAAGCAGGGCCTATGCCTCCTCTGCTGAGAACGTCTGGCGGGCCATAGGGGAATGTGTGTGTGTGTGTGCATGCGTGTAAAACTTTATTCAGTGTGAGTGTGTGTGGGGGACAGGTGTTCGCAGACTTTGCCCTAAACCTAACAGAAAAAAATAAAAATAACGAAAAAAAATTCAAAATCCCCAAAAGTGTAAGAATAAATAAATAATGATTCAAACGCGCTGATCAGCGGTGGGGTGGGCGATGCGCTAACAGTGGCCGGATGCCAAGAGTGCCGGCCACAGTCAGCGCATGCAAAAAAAAGCGCAAAAAAAAAAAAACACTTGCTTGACCGCCACCTCTCAGGATTGCAGGATGGTGATTGGTGGTGTATTATCACACCACCGATCACCGTCCTACTCTGGGTTATCAGGTCACCGGAGACCCGAATAACTCGGAAACGCAGCAAACCGCAGGTCTGAATTGACCTGCGGTTTGCTGGGATCGCCGACACGGGGGGGGGGTGTCACAGGACCCCCCTGGGCATTGTACCAAGGTGCCTGCTCAATGATTTGAGCAGGCACCTTCTTCCGACTACTGCCCGCCGCGCGGCGGTGATTAGAAATACACAGGGCGTACAGGTCCGCCCTGTGTCCTTAAGTACCAGGACATCAGGGCATACCTGTATGCCCTGTGTCCGTAACAGGTTAAAATAGATAGTGATACCTCCTAAAATAGTTAATACTTTACATTTCTTATATGTATACTTCTTGTTTGGATCATTTTGTAAATTACATTTTCTTTTTTTGGGACGTTAGAAGGCTTAGAAGTTTAGAAACAAATTTAGAAATTTTTCTGAAGATTTCTAAAACCCACTTTTTAAGGACCAGTTCAGGCCTGAAGTCACTTTGTGAGGCTTACATAATAGAAACCACCCATAAATGGCCCCTTTTTAGAAACTACACCCCTAAAGGTATTCAAAACTGATTTTACAAACTTTGGTAACGCTTTAGGTGTTCCACAAGTATTAAAGGAAAATGTAGATGAAATTTCAGAATTTAACTTTTATGGCAGATTTTGCATTTTAATCAATTTTTTTCCGTAACAAAGCAAGGGTTAACAGCCAAACAAAACTCAATATTTATTGCCCTGATTTTGTAGTTTGCAGAAACACCCCATATTTGGCTGAAAACTACTGTACGGGCACACGGTAGGGCGTAGAGGGAAAGGTGCGCCATGTGGTTTTTGGAAGGCAGATTTTGCTGGACTGTTTTATTTACACCATGTCCCATTTGAAGCCCCCCTGATGCACCCCTAGAGTAGAAACTCCATAAAAGTGACCCCATCTAATAAACTACACCCCTCAAGGTATTCAAAGCTGATTTTACAAATGTCATTAACCCTTTAGGTGTTCCACAAGAGTTATTGGCAAATGGAGATGAAATTTCAGAATTAAAATTTTTGGGCAAATTTTCCATTTTAATCCATTTTTTCCAGTAACAAAGCAAGGGTTAACAGCCAAACAAAACTCAATATTTATTGCCCTGATTCTGTAGTTTGCAGAAACTACCCCATATTTGGCCGAAAACTACTGTACGGGCACACGGTAGGGCGTAGAGGAAATGGTGCGCTGTGTGGTTTTTGGAAGGCAGATTTTGCTGGACTGGTTTATTTACACCATGTCCCATTTGAAGCCCCCGCTGATGCACCCCTAGAGTAAAAACTCCATAAAAGTGACCCCATTTTGGAAACTACGGGATAAGGTGGCAGTTTTGTTGCGGCTATTTTTAGGGTGCATATGATTTTTGGTTGCTCTATATTGCATTTTTGTGAGGCAAGGTTACCAAAAATAGAAATTTTGAAATTTCATCTCCGTTTGCCATAAACTGTTGAGGAACACCTAAAGGGTTAATAAAGTTTGTAAAATCAGTTTTGAATACCTTGAGGGGTGTAGTTTCTAATATGGGGTCACTTTTATGGAGTTTTTACTCTAGGGGGGCATCAGTTTTTTTTTAAATGGGACATGGTGCCAAAAAAAAAGGCCATCAAAATCTGCCTTCCAGAAACCATACAGCGTTCCTTTCCTTCTGCGCCCTGCCGTTTGGTCATACAGCAGTTTACGACCACATATGGGGTGTTTCTGTAAACTGCAGAATCAGGGTAATAAATATTAAGTTTTGTTTGGCTGTTAACCCTTGCTTTGTTACTGGAAAAAACGGTTTTAAATGGAAAATTTGCCAGAAAATAGCTGTTTTGGCACCGTTTTATTTATTTCTTTTGACCGTGTTCATCTGAGGGGTTAGGTCATGGGGAATTTTAATAGAGCAGATTCTTACGGACGCCTCAATACCTAAAATATGTCTACTTTTTTTTATTTATTTAGGTTTTACACTATATTATCCTTTTATAAACAAAAAAAAACATTTTAGTATCTCCATAGTCTAAGAGTCAGTTTTTTTTTAAAAAATTTTAGCCGATTATCTTAGGTAGGGGCTCATTTTTTGTGGGATGAGAGGACGGTTTTATTGGCACTATTTTGTGGGGCATATGACTTTTTGATCGCTTGCTATTACACTTTTTATGATGTAAGGTGACAAAAAAATAACTTTTTTGCACAGTTTTTATTTATTTTTTTTTGAACGTGTTCATCTGAGGGGTTAGGTCATGGGGTATTTTTATAGAGCAGATCCTTACGGACGCGGCGATACCTAATATGTCTCCTTTTTTTATTTATTTTAGTTTTAGCAAATAATATTTTTGAGAAAAAAAATCTTTTGTTTTATTGTCTTAAGTCTGAGAACCATAGTTTTTTTTCGATTGTCAGTGGCTAAATGGAATTTAAATTGGGGAAGGAGATTATAAATTAAGTACTCCATGGAAGTGTGGTACTCCCTGAAGCAACTGTCAATGCAGAGGCCCGGATGATCGGGGCACGTATCACACTGGATGGTGGTTCACTTCCGTATCCCCCTCCTGTTACACACTCTGCACTTTTTTGGGGACCGTCCCTTCTTTCCAGTATGGGGGACGCCGGTGCCTCCAGTTCCCGAGGTACTCCGGCCTGCTCTTTCCCGGTCATAAAAGATCAGGGCCTTGAGGACTGCCTCATAGAACTGCAGGAATTTCCCTGTGTTGCCAGCGCTCCAGGACAGCACAAAAGAGTTGTACAAGGCAACCTGTACCAAGTAGACAGCAACTTTTTTGTACCATGCCCGGGTTTTGCGCATGGCATTATATGGCTTGAGGACGTGATCAGAGAGATCAACTGCTCCCATATACCGATTGTAGTCAACGATACAATCGGTCTTGAGGACCGCTGCCGTGGTACATCGCACAGGTACAGGGGTGATGCCGTTACCGTGAATTGTGGACAGAACAAGGACATCCCTCTTGTCCTTATATCTGACCAGCAACAGGTTTCCACTGGTAAGGGCACGGGTCTCACCCCTGGGGATAGGTACCTGGAGGGGGTGGGTAGGGAGGCCGCATTGATTTTTCCGCATGGTCCCACAAGCGGACATGGATCTGGCGGCGAGGGACTGGAACAATGGGATACTAGTATAAAAGTTATCCACGTACAGGTGGTAACCTTTATCTAGCAGTGGGTGCATAAGGTCCCACACAAGTTTCCCGCTAACACCCAGAGTGGGGGGACATTCTGGGGGTTGAATACGGGAACCTCATACACACGAAACTTGTATGTGTACCCTGAGGTACTCTCACAAAGTTTGTACAGCTTCACGCCATACCTCGCCCGCTTAGAGGGAACATACTGGCGGAAAATTAGTCTCCCCTTGAAAGCAATGAGAGACTCATTAACCGCGACCTCCCTTCCAGGTACATAGTAAAATTTGGCCTCATTTTGTACAGGCGGTCATAGGCAGGATCACCTTGGGGGGACATGCTGCATTTTCTGCATAATGCAGGCATTTCCAGGTGGCCTCAAACCGGGTACGTGTCATGGCTGTACTGTAAAGTGGGGTCTGGTAGAGGACATCCCCACTCCAGTAATGCCTGACACTGGGTTTTTTGACTAGGCCCATGTGCAGCACGAGGCCCCAAAACGTCTTTATCTCGGCTGCACTGACCGGAGTCCAGCCACCGGCCCTAGCCAAAAAGGAGCCCGGGTGTTGAGCAATGAACTGTTGGGCGTACAGGTTCGTTTGCTCCACCATCAGATTCACAAAGTGGTCACTGAAAAAAAGACTAAAATAGTCATATTCAGTGAAGCCCACTGTGGGAATCTGGATTCCTGCTTGGCCAACAAAATCAGGAATCACAGGCTCAAAATGTTCTGGGGTACACCAGACAAGTTTACCGGTAGGGGGCTCAGGTGGACTTATTTGGTGGGCCGGAAAACTAGTATGAGCCCCAGAGCTGCTCGTACTAGTGTGGGCCACAGGTTCCCTGGCATGGCGGTCCCCTTGCTCCGCCTGGCGGCATCTCTGCCGCCTTGGGGACTCATCATTATTGCTAGATAATGAGGAGGACGCGGATGACAAAAGGAAAGTGGAGTCATCCTCGTCCTCTCTGGGACTCTCAAATTCGGAGGCAAGCAGGGCCTATGCCTCCTCTGCTGAGAACGTCTGGCGGGCCATAGGGGAATGTGTGTGTGTGTGCATGCGTGTAAAACTTTATTCAGTGTGAGTGTGTGTGGGGGACAGGTGTTCGCAGACTTTGCCCTAAACCTAACAGAAAAAAATAAAAATAACGAAAAAAAATTCAAAATCCCCAAAAGTGTAAGAATAAATAAATAATGATTCAAACGCGCTGATCAGCGGTGGGGTGGGCGATGCGCTAACAGTGGCCGGATGCCAAGAGTGCCGGCCACAGTCAGCGCATGCAAAAAAAAGCGCAAAAAAAAAAAAACACTTGCTTGACCGCCACCTCTCAGGATTGCAGGATGGTGATTGGTGGTGTATTATCACACCACCGATCACCGTCCTACTCTGGGTTATCAGGTCACCGGAGACCCGAATAACTCGGAAACGCAGCAAACCGCAGGTCTGAATTGACCTGCGGTTTGCTGGATCGCCGACACGGGGGGGGGGGTGTCACAGGACCCCCCTGGGCATTGTACCAAGGTGCCTGCTCAATGATTTGAGCAGGCACCTTCTTCCGACTACTGCCCGCCGCGCGGCGGTGATTAGAAATACACAGGGCGTACAGGTCCGCCCTGTGTCCTTAAGTACCAGGACATCAGGGCATACCTGTATGCCCTGTGTCCGTAACAGGTTAAAATAGATAGTGATACCTCCTAAAATAGTTAATACTTTACATTTCTTATATGTATACTTCTTGTTTGGATCATTTTGTAAATTACATTTTCTTTTTTTGGGACGTTAGAAGGCTTAGAAGTTTAGAAACAAATTTAGAAATTTTTCTGAAGATTTCTAAAACCCACTTTTTAAGGACCAGTTCAGGCCTGAAGTCACTTTGTGAGGCTTACATAATAGAAACCACCCATAAATGGCCCCTTTTTAGAAACTACACCCCTAAAGGTATTCAAAACTGATTTTACAAACTTTGGTAACGCTTTAGGTGTTCCACAAGTATTAAAGGAAAATGTAGATGAAATTTCAGAATTTAACTTTTATGGCAGATTTTGCATTTTAATCAATTTTTTTCCGTAACAAAGCAAGGGTTAACAGCCAAACAAAACTCAATATTTATTGCCCTGATTTTGTAGTTTGCAGAAACACCCCATATTTGGCTGAAAACTACTGTACGGGCACACGGTAGGGCGTAGAGGGAAAGGTGCGCCATGTGGTTTTTGGAAGGCAGATTTTGCTGGACTGTTTTATTTACACCATGTCCCATTTGAAGCCCCCCTGATGCACCCCTAGAGTAGAAACTCCATAAAAGTGACCCCATCTAATAAACTACACCCCTCAAGGTATTCAAAGCTGATTTTACAAATGTCATTAACCCTTTAGGTGTTCCACAAGAGTTATTGGCAAATGGAGATGAAATTTAAGAATTAAAATTTTTGGGCAAATTTTCCATTTTAATCCATTTTTTCCAGTAACAAAGCAAGGGTTAACAGCCAAACAAAACTCAATATTTATTGCCCTGATTCTGTAGTTTGCAGAAACACCCCATATTTGGCCGAAAACTACTGTACGGGCACACGGTAGGGCGTAGAGGAAATGGTGCGCTGTGTGGTTTTGGAAGGCAGATTTTGCTGGACTGGTTTATTTACACCATGTCCCATTTGAAGCCCCCGCTGATGCACCCCTAGAGTAAAAACTCCATAAAAGTGACCCCATTTTGGAAACTACGGGATAAGGTGGCAGTTTTGTTGCGGCTATTTTTAGGGTGCATATGATTTTTGGTTGCTCTATATTGCATTTTTGTGAGGCAAGGTTACCAAAAATAGAAATTTTGAAATTTCATCTCCGTTTGCCATAAACTGTTGAGGAACACCTAAAGGGTTAATAAAGTTTGTAAAATCAGTTTTGAATACCTTGAGGGGTGTAGTTTCTAATATGGGGTCACTTTTATGGAGTTTTTACTCTAGGGGGGCATCAGTTTTTTTTTAAATGGGACATGGTGCCAAAAAAAAAGGCCATCAAAATCTGCCTTCCAGAAACCATACAGCGTTCCTTTCCTTCTGCGCCCTGCCGTTTGGTCATACAGCAGTTACGACCACATATGGGGTGTTTCTGTAAACTGCAGAATCAGGGTAATAAATATTAAGTTTTGTTTGGCTGTTAACCCTTGCTTTGTTACTGGAAAAAAACGGTTTTAAATGGAAAATTTGCCAGAAAATAGCTGTTTTGGCACCGTTTTATTTATTTCTTTTGACCGTGTTCATCTGAGGGGTTAGGTCATGGGGAATTTTAATAGAGCAGATTCTTACGGACGCCTCAATACCTAAAATATGTCTACTTTTTTTATTTATTTAGGTTTTACACTATATTATCCTTTTATAAACAAAAAAAACATTTTAGTATCTCCATAGTCTAAGAGTCAGTTTTTTTAAAAATTTAGCCGATTATCTTAGGTAGGGCTCATTTTTGGGATGAGAGGACGGTTTTATTGGCACTATTTTGTGGTGCATATGAACTTTTTGATCGCTTGCGCTTACACTTTTATGATGTAAGGTGACAAAAAATAACGTTTGCCAGTTTTATTATTTTTTTGAACGTGTTCATTGAGGGTTAGGTCATGGGGTATTTTTATAGAGACAGATCATTACGGACGCGGCGAACCTAATATGTCTCTTTTTTATTTATTTTAGTTTTCGCAAATAATATTTTTGAGAAAAAAAAATCTTTTGTTTTAGTGTCTTAAGTTGGAACCTAGTTTTTTTTCGCTTGTCAGTGGCTAAATGAATTTAAATTGGGGAATGAAGATTATAATTAAGTACTCCATGGAAGTGTGGTACTCCTGCAGCAACTGTCATGCAGAGGGCCCGGATGATCGGGGCACGTATCACACTGGATGGTGGTTCACTTCCGTATCCCCCTCCTGTTACACACTCTGCACTTTTTTGGGGACCGTCCCTTCTTTCCAGTATGGGGGACGCCGGTGCCTCCAGTTCCCGAGGTACTCCGGCCTGCTCTTTCCCGGTCATAAAAGATCAGGGCCTTGAGGACTGCCTCATAGAACTGCAGGAATTTCCCTGTGTTGCCAGCGCTCCAGGACAGCACAAAAGAGTTGTACAAGGCAACCTGTACCAAGTAGACAGCAACTTTTTTGTACCATGCCCGGGTTTTGCGCATGGCATTATATGGCTTGAGGACGTGATCAGAGAGATCAACTGCTCCCATATACCGATTGTAGTCAACGATACAATCGGTCTTGAGGACCGCTGCCGTGGTACATCGCACAGGTACAGGGGTGATGCCGTTACCGTGAATTGTGGACAGAACAAGGACATCCCTCTTGTCCTTATATCTGACCAGCAACAGGTTTCCACTGGTAAGGGCACGGGTCTCACCCCTGGGGATAGGTACCTGGAGGGGGTGGGTAGGGAGGCCGCATTGATTTTTCCGCATGGTCCCACAAGCGGACATGGATCTGGCGGCGAGGGACTGGAACAATGGGATACTAGTATAAAAGTTATCCACGTACAGGTGGTAACCTTTATCTAGCAGTGGGTGCATAAGGTCCCACACAAGTTTCCCGCTAACACCCAGAGTGGGGGGACATTCTGGGGGTTGAATACGGGAACCTCATACACACGAAACTTGTATGTGTACCCTGAGGTACTCTCACAAAGTTTGTACAGCTTCACGCCATACCTCGCCCGCTTAGAGGGAACATACTGGCGGAAAATTAGTCTCCCCTTGAAAGCAATGAGAGACTCATTAACCGCGACCTCCCTTCCAGGTACATAGTAAAATTTGGCCTCATTTTGTACAGGCGGTCATAGGCAGGATCACCTTGGGGGGACATGCTGCATTTTCTGCATAATGCAGGCATTTCCAGGTGGCCTCAAACCGGGTACGTGTCATGGCTGTACTGTAAAGTGGGGTCTGGTAGAGGACATCCCCACTCCAGTAATGCCTGACACTGGGTTTTTTGACTAGGCCCATGTGCAGCACGAGGCCCCAAAACGTCTTTATCTCGGCTGCACTGACCGGAGTCCAGCCACCGGCCCTAGCCAAAAAGGAGCCCGGGTGTTGAGCAATGAACTGTTGGGCGTACAGGTTCGTTTGCTCCACCATCAGATTCACAAAGTGGTCACTGAAAAAAAGACTAAAATAGTCATATTCAGTGAAGCCCACTGTGGGAATCTGGATTCCTGCTTGGCCAACAAAATCAGGAATCACAGGCTCAAAATGTTCTGGGGTACACCAGACAAGTTTACCGGTAGGGGGCTCAGGTGGACTTATTTGGTGGGCCGGAAAACTAGTATGAGCCCCAGAGCTGCTCGTACTAGTGTGGGCCACAGGTTCCCTGGCATGGCGGTCCCCTTGCTCCGCCTGGCGGCATCTCTGCCGCCTTGGGGACTCATCATTATTGCTAGATAATGAGGAGGACGCGGATGACAAAAGGAAAGTGGAGTCATCCTCGTCCTCTCTGGGACTCTCAAATTCGGAGGCAAGCAGGGCCTATGCCTCCTCTGCTGAGAACGTCTGGCGGGCCATAGGGGAATGTGTGTGTGTGTGCATGCGTGTAAAACTTTATTCAGTGTGAGTGTGTGTGGGGGACAGGTGTTCGCAGACTTTGCCCTAAACCTAACAGAAAAAAATAAAAATAACGAAAAAAAATTCAAAATCCCCAAAAGTGTAAGAATAAATAAATAATGATTCAAACGCGCTGATCAGCGGTGGGGTGGGCGATGCGCTAACAGTGGCCGGATGCCAAGAGTGCCGGCCACAGTCAGCGCATGCAAAAAAAAGCGCAAAAAAAAAAAAACACTTGCTTGACCGCCACCTCTCAGGATTGCAGGATGGTGATTGGTGGTGTATTATCACACCACCGATCACCGTCCTACTCTGGGTTATCAGGTCACCGGAGACCCGAATAACTCGGAAACGCAGCAAACCGCAGGTCTGAATTGACCTGCGGTTTGCTGGGATCGCCGACACGGGGGGGGGGGTGTCACAGGACCCCCCTGGGCATTGTACCAAGGTGCCTGCTCAATGATTTGAGCAGGCACCTTCTTCCGACTACTGCCCGCCGCGCGGCGGTGATTAGAAATACACAGGGCGTACAGGTCCGCCCTGTGTCCTTAAGTACCAGGACATCAGGGCATACCTGTATGCCCTGTGTCCGTAACAGGTTAAAATAGATAGTGATACCTCCTAAAATAGTTAATACTTTACATTTCTTATATGTATACTTCTTGTTTGGATCATTTTGTAAATTACATTTTCTTTTTTTGGGACGTTAGAAGGCTTAGAAGTTTAGAAACAAATTTAGAAATTTTTCTGAAGATTTCTAAAACCCACTTTTTAAGGACCAGTTCAGGCCTGAAGTCACTTTGTGAGGCTTACATAATAGAAACCACCCATAAATGGCCCCTTTTTAGAAACTACACCCCTAAAGGTATTCAAAACTGATTTTACAAACTTTGGTAACGCTTTAGGTGTTCCACAAGTATTAAAGGAAAATGTAGATGAAATTTCAGAATTTAACTTTTATGGCAGATTTTGCATTTTAATCAATTTTTTTCCGTAACAAAGCAAGGGTTAACAGCCAAACAAAACTCAATATTTATTGCCCTGATTTTGTAGTTTGCAGAAACACCCCATATTTGGCTGAAAACTACTGTACGGGCACACGGTAGGGCGTAGAGGGAAAGGTGCGCCATGTGGTTTTTGGAAGGCAGATTTTGCTGGACTGTTTTATTTACACCATGTCCCATTTGAAGCCCCCCTGATGCACCCCTAGAGTAGAAACTCCATAAAAGTGACCCCATCTAATAAACTACACCCCTCAAGGTATTCAAAGCTGATTTTACAAATGTCATTAACCCTTTAGGTGTTCCACAAGAGTTATTGGCAAATGGAGATGAAATTTAAGAATTAAAATTTTTGGGCAAATTTTCCATTTTAATCCATTTTTTCCAGTAACAAAGCAAGGGTTAACAGCCAAACAAAACTCAATATTTATTGCCCTGATTCTGTAGTTTGCAGAAACACCCCATATTTGGCCGAAAACTACTGTACGGGCACACGGTAGGGCGTAGAGGAAATGGTGCGCTGTGTGGTTTTTGGAAGGCAGATTTTGCTGGACTGGTTTATTTACACCATGTCCCATTTGAAGCCCCCGCTGATGCACCCCTAGAGTAAAAACTCCATAAAAGTGACCCCATTTTGGAAACTACGGGATAAGGTGGCAGTTTTGTTGCGGCTATTTTTAGGGTGCATATGATTTTTGGTTGCTCTATATTGCATTTTTGTGAGGCAAGGTTACCAAAAATAGAAATTTTGAAATTTCATCTCCGTTTGCCATAAACTGTTGAGGAACACCTAAAGGGTTAATAAAGTTTGTAAAATCAGTTTTGAATACCTTGAGGGGTGTAGTTTCTAATATGGGGTCACTTTTATGGAGTTTTTACTCTAGGGGGGCATCAGTTTTTTTTTTAAATGGGACATGGTGCCAAAAAAAAAGGCCATCAAAATCTGCCTTCCAGAAACCATACAGCGTTCCTTTCCTTCTGCGCCCTGCCGTTTGGTCATACAGCAGTTTACGACCACATATGGGGTGTTTCTGTAAACTGCAGAATCAGGGTAATAAATATTAAGTTTTGTTTGGCTGTTAACCCTTGCTTTGTTACTGGAAAAAACGGTTTTAAATGGAAAATTTGCCAGAAAATAGCTGTTTTGGCACCGTTTTATTTATTTCTTTTGACCGTGTTCATCTGAGGGGTTAGGTCATGGGGAATTTTAATAGAGCAGATTCTTACGGACGCCTCAATACCTAAAATATGTCTACTTTTTTTTATTTATTTAGGTTTTACACTATATTATCCTTTTATAAACAAAAAAAACATTTTAGTATCTCCATAGTCTAAGAGTCAGTTTTTTTAAAAATTTTTAGCCGATTATCTTAGGTAGGGGCTCATTTTTTGTGGGATGAGAGGACGGTTTTATTGGCACTATTTTGTGGGGCATATGACTTTTTGATCGCTTGCTATTACACTTTTTATGATGTAAGGTGACAAAAAAATAACTTTTTTGCACAGTTTTTTTTTTTTTTTTTTTGAACGTGTTCATCTGAGGGGTTAGGTCATGGGGTATTTTTATAGAGCAGATCCTTACGGACGCGGCGATACCTAATATGTCTCCTTTTTTTATTTATTTTAGTTTTAGCAAATAATATTTTTGAGAAAAAAAATCTTTTGTTTTATTGTCTTAAGTCTGAGAACCATAGTTTTTTTTTCGATTGTCAGTGGCTAAATGGAATTTAAATTGGGGAAGGAGATTATAAATTAAGTACTCCATGGAAGTGTGGTACTCCCTGAAGCAACTGTCAATGCAGAGGCCCGGATGATCGGGGCACGTATCACACTGGATGGTGGTTCACTTCCGTATCCCCCTCCTGTTACACACTCTGCACTTTTTTGGGGACCGTCCCTTCTTTCCAGTATGGGGGACGCCGGTGCCTCCAGTTCCCGAGGTACTCCGGCCTGCTCTTTCCCGGTCATAAAAGATCAGGGCCTTGAGGACTGCCTCATAGAACTGCAGGAATTTCCCTGTGTTGCCAGCGCTCCAGGACAGCACAAAAGAGTTGTACAAGGCAACCTGTACCAAGTAGACAGCAACTTTTTTGTACCATGCCCGGGTTTTGCGCATGGCATTATATGGCTTGAGGACGTGATCAGAGAGATCAACTGCTCCCATATACCGATTGTAGTCAACGATACAATCGGTCTTGAGGACCGCTGCCGTGGTACATCGCACAGGTACAGGGGTGATGCCGTTACCGTGAATTGTGGACAGAACAAGGACATCCCTCTTGTCCTTATATCTGACCAGCAACAGGTTTCCACTGGTAAGGGCACGGGTCTCACCCCTGGGGATAGGTACCTGGAGGGGGTGGGTAGGGAGGCCGCATTGATTTTTCCGCATGGTCCCACAAGCGGACATGGATCTGGCGGCGAGGGACTGGAACAATGGGATACTAGTATAAAAGTTATCCACGTACAGGTGGTAACCTTTATCTAGCAGTGGGTGCATAAGGTCCCACACAAGTTTCCCGCTAACACCCAGAGTGGGGGGACATTCTGGGGGTTGAATACGGGAACCTCATACACACGAAACTTGTATGTGTACCCTGAGGTACTCTCACAAAGTTTGTACAGCTTCACGCCATACCTCGCCCGCTTAGAGGGAACATACTGGCGGAAAATTAGTCTCCCCTTGAAAGCAATGAGAGACTCATTAACCGCGACCTCCCTTCCAGGTACATAGTAAAATTTGGCCTCATTTTGTACAGGCGGTCATAGGCAGGATCACCTTGGGGGGACATGCTGCATTTTCTGCATAATGCAGGCATTTCCAGGTGGCCTCAAACCGGGTACGTGTCATGGCTGTACTGTAAAGTGGGGTCTGGTAGAGGACATCCCCACTCCAGTAATGCCTGACACTGGGTTTTTTGACTAGGCCCATGTGCAGCACGAGGCCCCAAAACGTCTTTATCTCGGCTGCACTGACCGGAGTCCAGCCACCGGCCCTAGCCAAAAAGGAGCCCGGGTGTTGAGCAATGAACTGTTGGGCGTACAGGTTCGTTTGCTCCACCATCAGATTCACAAAGTGGTCACTGAAAAAAAGACTAAAATAGTCATATTCAGTGAAGCCCACTGTGGGAATCTGGATTCCTGCTTGGCCAACAAAATCAGGAATCACAGGCTCAAAATGTTCTGGGGTACACCAGACAAGTTTACCGGTAGGGGGCTCAGGTGGACTTATTTGGTGGGCCGGAAAACTAGTATGAGCCCCAGAGCTGCTCGTACTAGTGTGGGCCACAGGTTCCCTGGCATGGCGGTCCCCTTGCTCCGCCTGGCGGCATCTCTGCCGCCTTGGGGACTCATCATTATTGCTAGATAATGAGGAGGACGCGGATGACAAAAGGAAAGTGGAGTCATCCTCGTCCTCTCTGGGACTCTCGAATTCGGAGGCAAGCAGGGCCTATGCCTCCTCTGCTGAGAACGTCTGGCGGGCCATAGGGGAATGTGTGTGTGTGTGCATGTGTGTAAAACTTTATTCAGTGTGAGTGTGTGTGGGGGACAGGTGTTCGCAGACTTTGCCCTAAACCTAACAGAAAAAAATAAAAATAACGAAAAAAAATTGAAAATCCCCAAAAGTGTAAGAATAAATAAATAATGATTCAAACGCGCTGATCAGTGGTGGGGTGGGCGATGCGCTAACAGTGGCCGGATGCCAAGAGTGCCGGCCACAGTCAGCGCATGCAAAAAAAAGCGCTTGACCGCCACCTCTCAGGATTGCAGGATGGTGATTGGTGGTGTATTATCACACCACCGATCACCGTCCTATTCTGGGTTATCAGGTCACCGGAGACCCGAATAACTCGGAAACGCAGCAAACCGCAGGTCTGAATTGACCTGCGGTTTGCTGGGATCGCCGACACGGGGGGGGGGTGTCAAAGGACCCCCCTGGGCATTGTACCAAGGTGCCTGCTCAATGATTTGAGCAGGCACCTTCTTCCGACTACTGCCCGCCGCGCGGCGGTGATTAGAAATACACAGGGCGTACAGGTCCGCCCTGTGTCCTTAAGTACCAGGACATCAGGGCATACCTGTATGCCCTGTGTCCGTAACAGGTTAAAATAGATAGTGATACCTCCTAAAATAGTTAATACTTTACATTTCTTATATGTATACTTCTTGTTTGGATCATTTTGTAAATTACATTTTCTTTTTTTGGAACGTTAGAAGGCTTAGAAGTTTAGAAACAAATTTAGAAATTTTTCTGAAAATTTCTAAAACCCACTTTTTAAGGACCAGTTCAGGCCTGAAGTCACTTTGTGAGGCTTACATAATAGAAACCACCCATAAATGGCCCCTTTTTAGAAACTACACCCCTAAAGGTATTCAAAACTGATTTTACAAACTTTGGTAACGCTTTAGGTGTTCCACAAGTATTAAAGGAAAATGTAGATGAAATTTCAGAATTTAACTTTTATGGCAGATTTTGCATTTTAATCAATTTTTTTCCGTAACAAAGCAAGGGTTAACAGCCAAACAAAACTCAATATTTATTAGCCTGATTCTGTAGTTTACAGAAACACCCCATTTGTGATTGTAAACTGCTGTGTGGGCACACGGTAGGGCACAGAAGAAAAGGAATGCCATATGGTTTTTGTAAGGCAGATTTCATAACACAATAAAAGCATTTTTGAAACAAAATAAAATCATGTTTTAGTGTCTCCATAGTCTGAGAGCCATAGTTTATTTTATTTTTTGGGCGATTGTCTTAGGCAGGGGCTCATTTTTTGCGGGATGAGGTGACGGTTAGATTTGTACTATTTTGGGGGGTATACGCCTTTTTGTTCGCTTGGTGTTGCACTTTTAGTGATGTAAGCTGACAAAAATATGTTTTTTAGCACAGTTTTTATTCTAATTTTTTTACTGTGTTTACCTGAGGGGTTAGGTCATGTGATATTTTTATGGAGCCTGCCTTACAGCTTCCTGCCTGTGAGATCCAGGGGGCTGAATCTCACAGGCTCCCACGGAAGGCAGCCACAATGCCTAAGGAAGGCATCGAGCTGCCTTTCCTGCCATCGGTTCCCCTTCACAGCAGCGCGGGGACCCGATGGCCACCCTGGACCTGGCAGGCAGTGCAAGGGTTTAGAGATGAGTAAATTTCATATTTTGAAATTCGATCACACTTCGTTTGTTGGTAAAAGTTGAATTGCGTTATGAATTCCGTTACCACGGACTATAACGCAATTCTATGACGGAATGCATAACGAAATGCCTTTAGAGGACTTCCGTTATTTGTTTCATCATAATAGAAGTCTATAAGCTGCAAAACGGATCTGTCCCGTTTCCGTTATGCAGGAGAGTCCCTTTAGTAATTGAATATAGGAGATCATAGATAATGAAGTAATGTGATTATTTGGTTTCCCTTACTTGTCAGATACTTTCATGCATACTCATACTTGTTAGCGTTAACCAAAAGTTAATGTTTTATTAGGAAGAGTATTCTTCCATAATAAACCCACAGAATTAGAATTCTGAGCAATAGTGTGTGAGTGGAAATATTTATTTCAGAATGACCAGGCGATAAGAACTTTAAATTGTGTATCAGGTCCTAACAAAAAACATGTAATCCTATTTACATTCAGATTAGGTTGAGATAGCTTTCCCTTTAGATTTCTCTATTTCACTCACTTACCATGAATTTCTCTTCCTCTAAGTTTGCATTATACCAAAAAGTTTGCAACTGGTATTTCAATATAAAAAAAAATCTACCTATCAACCTATACTTAAAGGGGAACTAAACCCTGAAAAAACATAACACAAATGCATTTAATCCATAGTGCACACACAGCTATGTCTATAAGGTGCTGCCCAAAAAGTTTTAGGAAAGATTTTACAAACAGAATTTTTTCTTTTCTCTGCTCTTTTCTATCTTCAGCTAAGGAACTGCTAGGTGAACGTCACATACCAGGGGCAGACTGGGCCGATGCCCAGATGGTCACCTAAGACTTTCTCTTGGCCAAAAGCTAGGTACATAAAGATTTGATGCTCACAGCATTAATTAATTTAGGCAGTATTTTGTGCTGCACTGTGGTATCTGGGGCCTCTTTTTTTATTTTTTTCCGGGGCTACTTTAAGTTCCCAGTCCGCCCCGTCACACACACACTGAAGAGGAAGTTCAGGAGAGGGGAGGGCTTAACCAGCCATACTGGGTTGTCAGCAATAGTGTTGAGCGTGAATATTCGAATCACGAATTTTAATCGCGAATATCGCCACTTTGAGAATACACGAATATTTAGAATATAGTGCTATATATTTGTATTCGCGAATAGTATTGCTCGTGAATACTCTAATCGCAAATTTATCGCGAATATCGGCACTTTGCAACATCCCTAGCAACGAATAGGAAATTTGCCTACCCCTTCGTGTTGATCGCAAATATTTTAATTGCAAATTTTTATATTACATTGCTGATTTTCGCAATCAAGTAAATAATGACTGGAGATCACGAATTCTCGAATTTCAAATTTATGGTGAATATTTGGCCAGAAAATTTGCTAAATATTGCAAATTCGAATATTGCCTATGCCACTCATCACTAGTCAGCAATGCTGGTCTGTCTGCACTGCTGTAGGAGTCCTTACTCTTGGTCCCCACAGCCACTTTGTCTCCCACTCCCCTAAGATCTATCACCTGTCTCCCTAACTTGCTCATTCCACTCCAGCCAATATACTTTCATCTCATTTGCCCAGTGAGACAGAGTTCAGTAGTGCAGAGAAGTGGTGGACCAGTAAGGAGCTGTGTAATGTCAAAATGTGGGAAGAGCTCCTGTGCTGTGTGTGTGAGAGAGGTTACTGTTCACCTCTATAAATGTTCAAATACTAGGAGTAGTATTTTTTTTTTCTTATACTCACTTCCTATAATGTCCACTGATAGCCCATAATAACATCCTATAAATACTGGGAGTTGTAGTTCTCTCCTCTCATACCCCTCTCCATGTAATGTCCACTGACGCCCCATAATAACAGTCTGGATGTCCTGGGAGTTGTAGTTCACTCCACTTATCTATCTCCATGTATCTCCTGTTGAATGTGTACGGCTATCCTTAGAATAGTCCGTTTAAGTCACGAGGCACCGAATTAACACAGTGCTGAATGATAATTAGGGTGTTTATTCTAAGTATTTGCAACCTATTGCTTTGCTTATTTTTTGCCAACATTTGGTTAATTTAAGCTATGACCTATCAACACCCAATTGTCAAGTCAGGCAAATAACACCATCTGACACTCATTGAATCTGACTCAGAATTCTTGCCCAATTTGATGTTCATTCATAGAAGAAATCAGTGTATCCTAATATTAAGTGTAGCTGAAAACTAAACATTTTTAACTGACTATTACAAAGTTGACTGGTTCTTCTTTGGATTTCGATCAACTTCATTGCATCTCCTTCATAGTATTCATCAATGATCCAAATAAGGAATTATAATTGCTATTGAAATAGAGAACTACAATACCAACTAGATTAATCTCTCTTAGGTAGAGGAGGGTTAAACACTTACATTTCTCAACCGCTAGACTCGGACGTGCCGGAGTGAGTAGAAAACACACACCTTCGGCTCAACTCTTACAAGGAGGAATCAGAATGAATTTTTAAGTAATATGCAACAGTCTAGACTCCACAGGTCACGCGCGGAGAGACCGAGGCCAAGCAAAAATTGTCCATCAGCCAGACAAGCGGAACTGATTCTGATGCTAAATAATGGTTGAGATATTCAGTATTCTATATATGCGAAAGGCTTCACTGAGCATTGGATGTTGGCAATACTGCTGCCTCCTTACCTATTTAAACATTAAAATGAATGACAACAGCTAAGAAATGTAGCCCAAGAGTAGTTAAAAATTGCAGTAACTGCTTAAGTGCCAGCAAAATCTCTTGACCCTATGTAATATTCTTTGTGACTGCTCACCACTATACAATGGCTATATAAGTACATGGGCCGTATTACACTCACTGTATAAATGAATGTAAAACATAACTTTCTTTTTGGAGACCAAATAAAGAAATATCTATGATGACATTGAAATGGCGCCTAATGATATTTTAGGTGCACCTGCGAGGCCTGGGCCATATCAGTCAGTCTTGAGTGGGACTCGCAGACTCCTCCCTCCTCCCATTGCTAGCATGGTTACATGCTGGACGTAACTGGTGAGTTGTCTGTGAGTCGGACCTCACGCTCCTGTAATTCGCCCACTGGCCCCTGGTATTGCCCATACGGCTCAGCTAAGTGAGTATTAGGACCCAAGCTACTTGAGAAACCTTGGCGCGGTGCTCAGGCTCAGACATGTCCTCCTAGTAGGATATGTTGGCTAATCTCTCAATTTTATCATCAGTTTGAGGGCTTAGTAAGTCCACAGAGTGCACCTGTCTTTGCTATTATTATAATGTTATATTTATTATCACATCCGCATAATTGCTATCTAGTGTAGGATGTCTATTGTGGTACTTGTGGTCTGTTGCGGGCATCCTCCACTGTATGCATTTTCGCTGGGGATCGCCACTAGCAATGGGCCACAAGTGCAGGATTTGCTACCCTGTTTATATATGCACTTCCTGCCTGTTTAATACCACACCATTTTTTTCAGTTTGTTAACATTGAAATGGCTATTAAACTGGACTAGTTATTCATGGAAACGCAAGGATCTAATTCATTAACATTGCATAAGTCAAAAGGTACATAAAGTGCAAAAGAGTAAGTTAGGCAGAACAATTTCCATGCATCGTCCTTCCCTGTGGTCTAAATATACTTATTGTACTTTTTTTTTACTCTTAATGTATCGATATTGCTTTGCACCAGACGAATCATATTTAGAGTTATAGTTTCCAAAATACATAATCTGGTAACTTCTCTCTCATCACTATATATATATATACATAGAAAAGAGGTACTTCTGGAAATATAGCCCATATTTCCCCAATATATTTATTACATTTTGTCCACTTAAATCCCTAAATTTCAGGAATCAATTTCACAGCAGATATAACTTTTTATTACAAACTATTATCATATGTAGTCTGAAGTATACCCAAAGCTATAGTGATTAATATTTGTACTACTTGTATATTTAAATATCTTCATGCAATTGTAACACTTGTAGATAGGGACAGACACGGACAGTGAGCCCTGACCTGGAACCCAGCCCACTTTCCCTACCTACTTGCAGTTCAAGCCCTAGGTAGCAAGACTGCAACTAGTTGATGGTCCCTACTCTACTAAGTGTCTGTGAAGGTTCTCATTTATCCAGGTCATGGTATATCTGTAAAGAATAAATCAAGGCAACTGGACTTACTGTAGATTTCTTGAAAACGTTTCACTCGTTCTTCCAACAAGCTTTCTCAATTCTGAGTGACTGTACAAGAATTCTCTGGGAATAAATATGTAACTGAATCAACATCTGGTAATTATACCCAGCATGGGGTCAGAGGTCATTATACCCAGCATGGGGTCAAAGGTGTTGATTCCATTATCCTAATTGGAGTCAGTAGGTGATAATGTCCTCCCAGAAAAAGGTGTTGCAACAGCATTGTATGTGGCAGACAATAGATGTCTAAACCCCCCCGCCTCTATTCAAGCTTGGCTTCTCCATTTTTACGTAGATGGCCTCCTTCACACCTCGTTTGTACCAATCGGCCTCCTTATCCAAAACACGTACTTGACTGTCTTCAAAGGTGTGACCTGTTTATTTTAGATGTAAGTACACGGCGGAATCTTGACCAGAGGTTTTGGCTCTTCTATGCTGAGCCATACACTGATGTAGTTGTTGTTTTGTTTAGCCGATATACAGTTCTGAGCATTCCTCATTGCACTGGACTGCGTACACAATGTTGTCCATCTTGTGTTTAGGCGTTGGGTCTTTTGGGTGAACCAGTTGTTGCCTCAGTGTGTTGCTGGGCGAAACAAAACAACAACTACATCAGCGTATTGGCTCAGCATAGAAGAGCCAAAACCTCTGGTCAAGATTCAGCCGTGTACTTACATCTAAAAGAAACAGGTCACACTTCTGAAGACAGTCAAGTACGTGTTTTGGATAAGGAGGCTGATTGGTACAAGCAAGGTGTTAAGGAGGCGTAAAATTACGTAAATACGTAAAAATGGAGAAGCCAAGCTTGAATAAAGGCGGGGGGTTTAGACATCTATTGTCTGCCACATACAATGCTGTTGCAACACCTTTTTCTGGGAGGACATTATCACCTACTGACTCCAATTAGGATAATTAGGATAATGGAATCAACACCTTTGACCCCATGCTGGGTATAATGACCTCTGACCCCATGCTGGGTATAATTACCAGATGTTGATTCAGTTACATATTTATTCCCAGAGAATTCTTGCACAGTCACTCAGAATTGAGAAAGCTCGTTGTAAGAACGAGTGAAACGTTTTCAAGAAATCTACAGTAAGTCCAGTTGCCTTGATTTATTCTTTACAGACCTATTCTACTAAGGTGCTGAGACAGACTAAAACGAACAGAAAAAACCCCACAATGGAATAGTCATACACGAATGGGTCAGAACCAGGGGAACAATGCAGGACAAAAACGAAAGAAAGAGAGTAGTCAAAAGACAAGCTGAGATCAAATACTAGATGGGCTGCACAGTACAAATCACGTGAGACAGAGATAATAAATCCAAGCAAATCCAAGAACCAGGAACCTAGCTAGTGAGCCCAAACAAGTCTATTACTGGCACTGGTATATGGCCAGGAAGGGGGTTTAAATAGAGCACTGAGTCCCAGGATCAGAATCTGATAGGACATGACTCGATGCTCCTTAGTCAGAACAGGAACACAGGAATAAAGCAGCTGAGCTAATCAGCCCACTAGTAAGCTCCTCCAGCACACGCCTGCTGTGGGGAGAAACAGAGCATTGCATCCTATTGCTAAAGATGCTGTCGCATCACCAGGGAGCGTGGCCTAGCAGCACGTCTCTCGCCGAAGCTGGAGATCTCACTGCTGGAGCCCGGACAGGTGAATTTGTGATAGCAATTGTTTAGGCATGGGTGCAGTGACTGGGTTTGAGGTGGCCTCAACACTACATAGAATCCCGCGGACACTGTCAAGATGTCATCACATGTTACTGCTCTCTGGAGGGGATGGTAAGGCATGGTGCACCCAAATGGTAAATAAGTCCAGAGAGTTGGGAGTTGTAGTAAACCAGTGTGCTTCTTTACTGGTGGAACTCAAGTGCAAAACAATGCAGGCAATGTAAAATAATATAGGCAAAGCACTCCAGTCTTCTCTCTGGCAGAAGAAGGTTCTATGCCTAAGGTCTGCATGGTATCCCCATCTCAGTGTCTACTTCTGGTCACTCATGCAGTCTGGCAGAGTCTCTCCAACTAAACACTGGTTCCCATCTGCAGACCTGACTACTCTACTTTTATACAAGTCCTGACTCATCTAGAACCTTTTAGTGGGAGAGATGAAGCTGGAGAAGCACAACTTAACAGATACATGTTAGCAGTTAACGGCTGCCATAGATTTGCATTGTGCCTCAATACAAGTCAATGGGAATGACTTAATCAACAGTCAAACGTTCAGTTTTTTTCCCTCCAAAACATAGCTCTACATAGTCCCTTATGGTAACGGTGGAAAATTACTAGCTTCTACATGCACAGGCTGGAAAGTCCCAAAGTCTCTCAATATTAGCAGGCTGGGAATTAATCTGTCACGGCTGAGGATGGGGAAAACCCCCACCGTGCGATGCCCGATGATGTTGTGGCTGCTCGGCCAGGAGAACAGGATAGGGAGCAGGTCACCTCCTCAAGTATCCCTAACCTGACCCTAACTCCTACCTGCATGGGCCGACCTTTAAGGTAGGAGGACCCATGCGCAGGAACCTCGGAGCCCTGACTTACCCTCCGCAGATCCCTGAGCTAGGAGCTGGGTAAGACGACCTACTCCTCCAAGGTACGGAGGAGCAGGAGTCTCAATGGCCAAGAAGCCACACCCCACAGTCGGACACACCCAGTGACACAAAACACACTGGGAAGGGAGTTAACCCTTCCAGCACCAGAGAAGGGAAACACACATTAAAGGGAAGTGCACACAATACATAAAACACAGTGCACACATACACACACACCTAACAGAAAGGTGCTAGGTGCAACCGCATGCACAGCATAGAAAGCTGCCACATACATAACGTTGCCAGCGGCAACCACAGGTGAGGCAAATACCACTGCCCTCACCTGTGATTGAAAACCAAACTAAACCGCTGACAACCGCATGCGGTTCAGGAGTCACGGTCATGGCCATGGCCGTGACATAATCTTTTACACAATTCAGTACAAATAACAGTGCAAATTAACAGGCTATATTATAATAAACATAAAATGCAATCTGAAACAGTATATGAGTAAAAAACTGCATAGATCATAGGGCAAATTAACCCTTCAAAGTGCATTAAAGTCCCTACACATATTGATGGCTTTCCATAGTAGCAAAAGGGGCAAATGTCCACAAAGATCCATACTACAAATTGCGCCACTGCATGAAATGTATTGATGGAGATTTATATAGAATATTTAACAAGAGTGCTCAAAGATTGACATATTAGAAAAGGAAATCAATGACCGTGTCACTGAAGAGATAAAAAGATTGCTAGATAAATAAATTCAAGTTAGATAGATAGATATACATCTGAGGTGTTATTAACCGGGAGCAGGTTGCTCTCGGTGACTGAATGAACCCTCCCATGATGAGAAGGTTCCAAGGCAAGTTGTGCTCCTATTGAGCCCTTCCACAGGCAATGATTTACCACTACAGTCTATGGTATAAGCAATCTAACAATTTCATGTTCAAACCACATCAGCTACATAAGGCACATGACTGCTGAGGTCTCTAATTTGCTGCAGCATTAACTTGTTGTATACAGGCACATCATAGCTACAGCCAACAAAGAAAGCCTGGTAAAGAGTATCAGAGTTGCAGTACTGCATATTGCAGGGAATGATATACATTGACGAGCAAAAGGGTAACAATGTTTATAACTTTTGTCTTTCAGGCTCCATATCTCACCATCCACTACAGCTTTGCATGTGAGACTACCATCATTTTATAGACAATCATCTTCGCTATCTCATACATAAATTGGACTTGCAACTATTCTTCATGTCATGTAACTACATTGTTACTGTTTTGCTCCTGGTGGTGGAACAATCTTTTTCTTCTTGTATACTACAAATTACAACCTGTTCTCACATTCCCCAATAGCTCAGTGTGTTATTAGGTTGTTTCCTAAGTGAAAGGTGACTGGTCTGAATCCAGGAGCAGCCATGAAGAAGATTTCTCAAGAAAATAGAAACAGCATCACCCAACTCATCGATAGAGGTGTCTCAGCCAAGAAAATTGCAAGACTGCGTCATGTGAGCGCCATGGCAGTTAAAAGAATATGAAGTCCATCCATCCATTCCAAGGTCTATCAGTTGTGGCATGATAAACACAGCACGGGAGGTGGCTCCTATGCTTTATAATAGTGAAATGACAGATAGCCATGCAAGCACTGTGCGAGTGGCCATGCAAGCACTGTTACTAGAATGGTCTGGGATGGTGGCCCAAAAAAAGGTGAAGAAGTCTCGATTTCAATATCGTCATAAGTCGGCTCGAGTTTGCAAAAAAGTATGAACAGTAGACAGTAGAAGATTGGAAACAGGTGATTTGTAGCGTTCAGATGAAAGTCAATAGACTGGGCTCTGATAGGTGCAAATGGGTCTGGAAGAAGCAAGGGAAAAGGGGGCTAATGGGAAAAGGCGTTGGATACTTGACCAGGATCGATGGTGGTCTCAATGCTGATCTATATGTGAGTATCCTACAAGATGAGTAATTTGTACACTCGAGTACTATAGGGATGAAAATGACGACATAGTGTTCCAGCAGGACAACGACCCAAAGCGTATGTCGAGACTGGCGAAGAAATGGTTTAATAACAATGAAGTAGAGGTGCCTGATTGGGCCCCATAGTCCCCAGAGCTCAAGCCAATCAAACACTTGAGGGTAGAGTTGAAGAAAAAACTGTATTCGTACCCAAGAGAGTCAACCAGTAAGCACCAACCTTGGGAACGTGTAGAAGAGAACAGATTTTGGTTGAGACATAAGTGAATCTAATGGGGACATGCCCAGAAGGAAAATTAAAATTTAGAATTTTAGGAGGAGAACAGTAACAATGCAGTTACATGGCAATAATCTGCATGACAAATCATATGTTAAATAGTTGCAAGTCCAATTTATGTATGAGATAGCCAAGATGATTGTCTATAAAATGATGGTAGTCTCCTATTCGAAAGCTGTAGTGGATGGTGAGATGTGGAGCTTGAAAGTCAAAAGTTCAAAACATTGTTATCCTTTTGCTCTCAGTTTAACTAATTATACATTGTTTCAAAATTTTAGCACAATTGCTACCTTGGGGGATATTTATTTAAATTACTCGGATAACCCCTTTTAGAAGGCCTTGCTGTGTTCTAGACAAGACGAAACAAGCTTGAGTTTTGTTGTACTGTATGTATACATTTCAATGAATATTTCTTATGCATTACATTTAATGTAAGATCATTGCACCTCATTGATACAAGACATTCTCAGCATAGGGGTGTGGATTTAGCAGATTAAAGGGATACCTTTGTTCCTTCTTACATGTCAATGTTTTATTCTTGACTTTTGGCCTTTTGAGTGCTTGCACAACTGTCAAGATAAAGAAACAGCACTTTACTCTTAATTTCAGCGATTCCTGTGCTAGGCAAGTGTCCCAGGGGTCTTCAGACCAGCCTCTCCAGACCTAGGAAGCATTCCGACACATCAGTCAATTCTTCCCTTGCTGAGCAACAGATGTCATACAGCTATCTGCAGACAACCGTAGAGCTGTGGACACTGTCACTAGAAAGACCGCTGGGAAGCAACTGCACATAGTCATTAGGTTACGCTATAGTAGAAGTCTGAAGGTGGACATGAAAGACAAGGTTCCTGGCATCTGCCATAAGTGAGGGAATGACCCAGTGGTTACTTATTTTTGAGTAAGGAATATATTCACAAAATATGATTGTGATAACTAATATAACTTGTGCTCAGGGAGTCACACATATCTGTTAATCTGATTTAAAGGGAACACATCAGTGTTTTTCCACTACGTAAAACCAGGAGCTGAGATATATATATTTTTTCGATTCTGCATTTATTTTCCTGTTTGTAGTTTTTTTTTTTTTCATTCTCTTTTTTGGTACATGATTATAGGGCAGCCATGTTGCCTGCTCTGTTTACCACTTGCAGAGATATAATTTACAGCAGTCACATGGACTATGGGATACTGAAGTCTTCCGATGGCTCATTTACTTTTATGGGAGAGTGTTGTGGGCATGCTCTGTAACCTTTGAAGAGGTCACTGTGCAGGGAGGAGGAGGGTGTGAACTATAATCATTACCTATCATGAATAGTGGATCCTGTGTAATGTACTGTATATTGAGGTGATACCTTTCATTGTAATCCTGGTTGTAATGATAAAAATGATAATAAAATGATCTCTACAGAAAAGAAAGTTGTTCGGTGGCCAAAGTGAAAACGGCAAGATTTCAGGATATGTAGATAGATAGATAAATATAAATCAGACAGCACTCCAGTCTTGGTGAAGAAACTGTGGATCTTTTTATTACACATCCAGAATCCCTCCAAGGATTTGCACCTGGCTAACGTGAGGAGTGCTGCTATTGTTTGGCTTGTTATTAGATAGATCGATAGATAGATAGATAGATAGATATACAGGGTGGGCCATTTATATGGATACACCTTAATAAAATGGGAATGGTTGGTGATATTAACTTCCTGTTTGTGGCACATTAGTATATGTGAGGGGGGAAACTTTTCAAGATGGGTGGTGACCATGGCGGCCATTTTGAATCCAACTTTAGTTTTTTCAATAGGAAGAGGGTCATGTGACACATCAAACTTATTAAGAATTTCACAAGAAAAACAATGGTGTGCTTGGTTTTAACGTAACTTTATTCTTTCATGAGTTATTCACAAGTTTCTGACCACTTATAAAATGTGTTCAATGTGCTGCCCATTGTGTTGGATTGTCAATGCAACCCTCTTCTCCTTCTCTTCACCCACTGATAGCAACACCGCAGGAGAAATGCTTGCACGGGCTTCCAGTATCTGTAGTTTCAGGTGCTGCACATCTCGTATCTTCACAGCATATGTGCGCTGTCTGTGCCGTTCATAGTGCGCCCTGAGCTTATGAATGGCAGGAAAAATCTAAGGCATATTGGTACACCTTAGACTTTTTCCAGGGCGTGGGTGCCCACAGAGAGGGCTCTGAGTACCACCTCTGGCACCCGTGCCATAGGTTCACCATCACTGTCCTAGGACCTACAACCTCTGGTCTTGGAAGGATTGCACCCATACATTTTTACAAGTAGTGATGGAAGAACATCTGCCGGGACTGTTCGCGAACGCGATCAAATGTTCGCGAACCGCAAGTTCGCAGCGGGTCCCATTCATTTTAATGGCAGGCGAACCTGAAAAACCTTCAGCTCATATTTGCAGCCAAGAAATAATCACTAGAAGTGCACAAATAGTCCCGCAACATGAACAGTGACATACCAGATGTATTATTCGAAATTGCGATCTCCATTTATTTTTTTCAATGCGAGATATCCTCTATCCAGAGGATAGATCATCAGTTAAAACAAAGTGCAGAACCCCTTTAAGCAAAAAGCATAGATGTGGTAGGCAATAACAAGTGCTCGACGGCACTAAATCAGGTGCTCGGCAGCACCAAATCAGAAACTATATGTCCTACCACAATTTGGGGGGTTCCAGCGCACATCCATGAATCCAGGAGGGAAAGCAAAGACCATCCATCCCTGGGCTAGATGATGATGTGGTATTGAAGGACAGGGTGGGCAAAGAACTGTCCCTGATATTGCCCTACAGGGGGGTGCTATTCTGGCCCTGATAGCCTAACCACAGACCACCCGCCCTGATAAGAGCGACCCCGTCTGGAACCTTACCCTATATAAAAAGTAAGCCCCTAGCCCCTAGGCCCCTGACTTCCAGGTGATCACTATATAGATCTATGTGTTTTTGACTCATTATAAAAGTATATTATAAGTATATCGCACCCCTCTGTGTATCACCCCTATCGATAGCACACCTATACTGGTCCTTAAAAGAACTTTTGTGGCCCTATTAGCTAGCGTTTGGTGTCCCTAACAGCCTGTCCCTGCTCCACACAGCAACCTCTCCCTACAATGGCGAAACACAGAATGTAAAATGGCGGCCAGATCAGATTTATTTATAAAGTGGGGGTATGTCCATGATCTGAAATGTCTGGCTGTCCTGTACTACCTGATGGATGTGTCATGGGTCAAAGTTCTTCATAATGTAAAAGAATATGGCGGGCGCAAATTTCTCCATATGTTCGCATGTTCGGTGAATCGCAAACATGCAAAGTTCGCTGCGAAACAACTGCCGGGCGAACCGCAAGGCCATCTCTATTTACAAGTGCTGATGCTTTTTCATTTTTAGATAGATATATAGAGACATAGATAAAGATTCAATGTATATATTCATATATATTCAGCAATATTTTTTTTACGTGAATCCTTAAAAGGGTATTCTGATTGTGACAAGATATCCGAGTACAGCACCTAGCTGTTTCTGGAACTCCCGTAGAGATAAATAGAACGGCCGGGTGTATTCCCAACCAGCCACTCCCTTCATTTGGGGGCTCCCAAAATGCATGGAGTCCCCTTTCTCATTATCAGTGTAGATCCCAGTGTTGGATTTAATAGTAATTGTGGAAAGGAATCTGGAATACCACTTTAATTTAAACAATAGTTCTTTTTTCTGAAGAGGTATTCCCTTTAAGGGTACTTTCACACTTGCGGCAGAGGATTCCGGCAGGCAGAACTGCCTGCCGGATCCGTCAAACCGAATGTAAACTGATGGCGCTTGTCAGACGGATCAGGATCCTGATCCGTATGAGAAATGCATTGAAATGCCGGATCCGTCTCTCCGGTGACATCCGGAAAAACAGATCCGGCACTTTTTTTTTCAAATTTTTTGCAATCTGAGCATGGGCAGACCGCTATGCTGGATCCGTTTTTCCGGAACACTCGGCATTAATGCATTTGAATGGGAAAAAATGATGGATCCGGCATGTCTTCCGGAATTTTGGACGGAGATAAAACCGTAGCCTGCTGGGGTATTATCTCCGTCCTGAAAAGGCAAAAAGACTGAACTGGAAGACATCCTGATGCGTCCTGATTGCTCTCCATTCAGAATGCATTATGATAAAACTGATCAGTTCTTTTTTCGGGATTGAGCCCCTAGGACGGAACTCAATGCCAGAAAAGAATAACGCTAGTGTGAAAGTACCCTCAGTCAACTGCCATGTCAGACCCTTGGCAAAATTCCACTGACCTAGGGACCGGTACTACAGGCTTGTTTATGATATTTTCTTCCTATACTGATTTCCGACTACAATAAAAATAAAATGTACAGCTCCTGCTCTGGTTATTATGTCCATTATACATTATGCAAGAGCCAGGAATGTTTGCAATAACACATAATGCATTTATATATATGGTGCCCTAGTGCATTGCAGGCAAACTTTTCACGGCAGCTGTTATAACAAAGCTGATTTATTAGTGCAACCTGAGAGTCTCATGTTACTGACTTGAAAGAACATAGAAGATCCGGTAGTGTGCAAAATTATTCTTACTACAGTTAAAAGTGCAGCTTTCCTTGGCAAGCATACATAAAACATAAAGCAATCGGCCATTTAACACCCAACATGTTACTTTTCGCATTAGTTTGGTTTAACACATAAATGTATTGCTTTGCCACATGCACTTAACTTTTCAAAGAAAGCATTAACCCCTTAACATATCATGCTGTAAATGCACAGCACAGGCAGCAGTGCTGTAACTCTCGGTGTCATACAAACCTTGATCCCTTAGGCCCCTTGCAGACGAGCGTGTCCGGATCAGGTCCGGATGCGTCCTGGTGCATTGCGGCAAACCCGCGCGAGTAGGTACCCAATTGCAGTCAGTTTAGACTGCGATTGCGTTCCGATGTTCAGTTTTTATTGCGCGGGTGCAATGTGTTTTGCAAGCGCGTGATAAAAAACTTACTGTGGTACCCAGACCCGAACTTCTTCACAGAAGTTCAGGTTTGGGTTAGTTGTAGTGTAGAAAATAATAGCATTCTGAATACAGAATGCTTAGTAAAATAGGGCTGGAGGGGTTAAAAAAAATTAAATAAAAAATTTAACTCACCTTAATCCACTTGTTCGCGCAGCCGGCATCTCTTCTGTCTTCATCTGTGAGCAATAGGACCTTTAATGACATCACTGCGTTAATCACATGGTCCGTCACATGATCCATCACCATGGTGATGGATCATGTGATGAGCGTAGTGACATCATCAAAGGTCCTATTGCTCACAGATGAAGACAGAAGAGAGTGGATAAAGGCGAGTTAAATTTTTCCTTTTTTTTTTTTTTAACCCTTTCAGCCCTATTTTACTATGCATTCTGTAGTCAGAATGCTATTATTTTCCCTTATAACCATGTTATAAGGGGAAATAATAATGATCGGGTCCCCATCCCGATCGTCACCTAGCAACCGGGCGTGAAAATCGCACCGCATCCGCACTTGCTTGCGGATGCTTGCGATTTTCACGCAGCCCCATTCATTTCTATGGGGCCTGCGTTACGTGAAAAACGCACAAAGAGGAGCATGCTGCGATTTTCACGCAACGCACAACTGATGCGTGAAAATCACCGCTCATGTGAACAGCCCTATAGAAATGAATAAGTCAGGATTCAGTGCGGGTGCAATGCGTTCAACTCACGCATTGCCACCCACGCGGAATACTCACCCGTGTGAAAGGGGCTTTAAGGATCCAGTGATTTTCCATTTTTGGTGTTTGTTTTTTATACCCCGGAACCATAACTTTTTTTATTTTTCAATTCACATAGCCATGTGAGAGCTTGTTTTTTGTGTGACAATTTGTACTTTTTAATGGCATCGTCTTATATTGCACATAATGTAGCGGGAAGCTGAAAAAGAAATCAAATGATGTAGAATTTAACAAAGAATTGCAATTCCATTATAGTTTTTTTGGCTTTCATTTTTACGCATTCCCTACTGACCTGTTACCTTCATTCTATGGGTCAGTACGATTACAGCAATGCTACATTTATATAGTGTTTCTTGTCTTTTAATACTGAAAAAAATAAAAACAGAAGTTTTTCTTTAGTTTTTTCAAAATGTCATTTTTATTTAAAGTTTCATAAAGAATACAAAAAAAGAAACAATGCCATGTAGGAAACATGTTAGACCAGAGACAAAATCATGGATATGACCCATAAGACTAACTGACAAAGCCATGGCAGCCTCTTTAATACATAGTTATTCATATGTTGTAATGCTTAAAAAAATAAAAACTTTGAAAAAATGTTTTCTTTCTTTGCATTGCCATATACTGACCCCCTTAACTTTTTAAATCTAGATATACGAAGCTGGAGTGTGAGGGCTCATTTTTTGCAAGGCGATCTGTAGTTTTCTATTGTCACTTTTACAAAAATGCCTACTTGCTACAGAACAGAAAAATATCTATATCTCTGTAAGTAAAACAGTTATCAAACCTTGAGCACCGCTTTAAAGAGGTTGTCCGGGCTTTTTCTATTGATGACCAATCCGCCAGGATAGGTGATCAATATCAAATCAACGGGGGTCCGACACCCGGCACCTCCGCCGATTAGCTGTTTGAGGAGACGGCGTGCACCATTTCCTAATACAGCTGATTGCCGGGGGTGCCGGGTGTCGTACCCCCCCCCTCCGATCTGATATTGATCACCTATCCTGAGGATCTTAGAAGAGGTGGGGATAAGGATACGATTCTGAGGAAAAAATAATTAAAATGGATATACACTTTAAGATCACTGCAACCTTATGGACTCAATTTATAGTTTAATGTATAAGGGATCGATTAGATTGTACCTCCATATACATATTATGTACTTATTGGTTTTAATTGGTTTTTATTGGTCACCATATTCTTCCCTCAGGATGTGTATTTTGTTGGATTTGGATGTATCTTTTAATATGTCATGATTACATCTGGGTTAATATACATGGATTACACCTATGAATAATGTAAGTGTTATTAAGGTCAGGATAATACTATATACACATATATAAATTGTACCCTTTTGCTTTAAAAGAGATGTGGTGGTATATAGAGCATGCCGTGCGCTGTATCCAAGGTAACATGACGCGGTATGATACCAGGCAAGTGGGCGGAACGAGTTGCTTACGATCCGCACGTCATGTGATTGCAGACGTATTCTCGCAAAGCTTCAAGGGGCAGCATAAGATTGCAAGTGTGATCTCGTGGGTTCCCACGATGCTAAGCCTGCAGTCATCATTACTTAGGATACGGAAGAGCGTCCTGATTGTGGACATGCGCGGTAGCGCTTGATGGACGCGAATAAGTAGTGAGTTCGCCGTGACAATTAGATGAAGGTGAGGACACAGGTGTAATTATTAGTTATGCAAAATAAGCATTGGAATGTTTGTCCAACTTGATTGGCTCATGGGCGGTAAGAACTTGTCCCTACACAGAGGATTGGATGAACCGTTTGGGGGAGTTATTTGTGTTTTACTATTTATATGTTTATTCAGTCTGTAATTATGCTTGACAAAGGCTGAGGATAGCCGAAACGTTGCATTGTCTTTTTATTCATATGCTTTGAAGTACCAGAAATAAAGAAGATTATTGGAGATGCTGCTGTAGCCTTCTTTTTAACTATCCTGAGGATCTGTCATCAATAGAAAAAGCCCAGACAACGTCTGTAAACTACCGATTTACTAAAATTTGATCAATATGTGTTTTCGAAATTTTGATGGAACTACAATCTGAAAAATGTAACAGCCTGTAGTCTGCGGATAACACCAAAAAGGTTTGGCACAGATGGGTATGTCATGATTTTAGCATGGGCCCAAGTACAATGTTTGCTTTATGACCCACAATCAAACTCAAAACCCCCTCAGAACTCCACATTTAAAGGGAATCTCTTGGCCACAGTTATTGATATCCTATCCTAATCAGTATCAGATCGTTGGGGGTCCAACTCTTTGCATCTCCACCATTAAGCTGTTTTGGACTCTCGCCGCGCAGGGCCCTATAGTGTATGGAGCAGAAACAGAAGGCTAACTATACTGTATAGTTTTGGATGCTGGTGTACTGGAACTCAGCTCCCATTAACTTGAATGAGTGCTTAGCTTCAGTACCCTAGTACACCTCTACACCGTGTATGGAGCTATCTGCCTCCAGCTCCATACACTGTATTGTTTCTGGCACCATGGCAGCCTGAAACAGCTGATCGGTGGGGATACTAGGGGTCAGACCTCCACAAATTTGAAATTGATGACCTATTGATGAGTATAGGTTATCAATATCTGTAGCATGGGGAACCCATTTAACTCCCTAGAGGACAAATTCAAAGGAGAAAGGAGGGGATTTCCTTTGTCAGTAGCTTCCAAGAGGTAATAACAAGGGTACTGACAAGCAGCTATGGCACTAAACACTAGACTATATGCAAAATATAATTAAGTTAAAGTGGCACCATTAAAAATACAACAAAAAATAATCCTTAATACAGCTATGTAAAATATAGAGAAAAAGCAATAAATGTCAGAATGAGGAGAGAACAACTAAATTGCATGTGTCTTAAAGGGTTAATCCAATTGTGCCCATTCTTAACTTTTCATAAATTTTGTTCAGAAATCAAATTTCGAACTATACAAATTCAATGCAATATTGCACCATGTTAGCAAAACCCTTCCCAGCTGTAATTCATACCATAATTTGTTAGGTTCCAAGCATTAATACTCACAGAGTAGAAATCTCTTGAAAGTATTGTAAAGTTATGTATTTTTTCAAAGCTGGTCATCAGGTGCCACATATTTTGGGATATGCCGAGCATAGAGAGGTTAAAGAGGCTCTTTCAGCATGATCAACCCAACTAAACCAGGCATGCTGCCTGGTAGAGCTCATCATGCTGATCAAAACAATACCTTTATTTTGTCTGTATTCTTAACATCTGCAGAGATATACATGCAAATATGCAAGTTGGAGCACCAGGGGATAGGGCTGAATACTTGGAGCACTGCTTTTGTTATGCCCCCCGTGCTCTTCACACTGTGACCTCCACTTGATTGACAGGACTAGACATCAACAGCATTTACATAGTGCATATGATATGTACTATAGCCTTACCATAATGAGAACAGTGGATTTTGTGCGTGTGTGCTTGTGAAAAAAGCAGTAATATGTATATTATCTTTCTAAACATAGAAATCCACTCTTCTCATGTGGTAAGGCTCCAGTAAGTAGTGTATATGATATGTGCGTGCTATGATACAGCTCTATCCTCAGCATGCTGATGTCTAGACCTAACAAGGGAAGGGGGGAGTGTAATGAGCATAGGGGGTGTTACAAAAGCAGTTCTCCAAGGATTCATCCCCACCCCTGATGCTCCAACTTGCTTATTTGCATATTATTATTACTAATTAGCATATGAATAAAATATCTCTGCAGCTATTTAGCATACAGACAAAAGAAAGGTATAATTTAATCAGCATGATGAGCCCTACCAGCCAGTATGCCTGGTTTAATAGGGTTGATCATGCTGACAGAGCCTCTTTAAGTAAGAAAGGACACACAGATACTTACATTAAAAGGGATGTCTAGAATATACCTTTTCATACACCCTATTAGGGATTTCTAAATAAGAGGGGGTCCTCTGATCTGCATTCTCACCAGCACAAAGGACAGCTCTACAGAGTGTCTTTCACAATTGAGGACCCGTCCTTTAATGCAGGACATCATATTGATTTGAATGTACGTTGTGTAACACCTTATTTCCTCCTGTGATGGAGCTGAAGGGAAATTGGACACTTACTTTTTTTCCACAGATAACAGCTAATTGCCAAAGGTCCCAGGTTGAAATTAGTGAATCAATTCATAAGAATCAAGCAAATCAAGAAGAGTCCAGTACTTGCAACAGGGTGTCCCTGAGCTTACAAAGCTGACAATCTCATGCCTGCAGTGCTGCTTCGAGTAGCGGTGGAAGTATGTCACAAATATTGGGGAGTGGAGGGACACCAGAACAACAACAGAAGGGGAAAGACAAAGACCTAGGCCTCAAGGCTAGGGAGAGGGGAATGGTCACCTCCTAGGAAACCCCCTAAACCTGTCCCTGACTCCTTTCAGTATGTATAGACCCTGAAGGTGGGAAAATACATATGCCGTAACCTAAACCGTAGGAGCCCTGAAATGCCCTAAAGGTAGTGACAGGGAAAGAGACAACTGGTTCCTTCCCAGGTTAATGAACTAGCCTCTCCTTGAAGCCTGGTAACAACCAGCACAAGGGAACAACCAAATACAAAGAGCAGTGCAACTTATCTTATAGAAAATAGATGAGCAGGAACACAGGGAAGGTCCACACACCAACTCTTCCAAATCCAAGACCAAACTAAATAGGAAATGCAGTAATGACCACAAGCTGCACCTGAAAAGAGGTGTGGTCATTGCCAAACAACAACACTGAGAATCGAGAGACTGTCAGTTAACCTCACGTGCAGCAAGTCTCTCAGATCTTCTAACCTTTGACACGGGAGGTACCATGACAAAGTACAGAGACTATCCCTCCCCTCCTGGGGCAGTGACTGTGCATGGCTGGAAGTGTAGTGCAGTTACTGCACCGGTAGTTAATAGTGGAGACAGAGCCTACACGCTCATGTCACTACTGAGAGTAGCATCGAAGGCACAAGATTGTCAGGGCCGGCTGAGATGTCCAGCCCTGTCAATCAAGGGGAACGTGTTCAGCTTTGGGGATACCTGCTCATCTCTAGTCTCTGCAGAGGTATACTTTGTGATAAGTATATTTAAAGAGGAAAACCCCTTTAAAACACATACAATAATCTAAATGCCCCACCATCCCGGAGAATAAAGAAATAAAAACAAAACAGTAGGGCAGTAAACATAAGTATTTGTCACAAAACATCAGCACCATTTCACCGTTAAATATACCACATTGAACTACCCTCTAAATAGACATTAGGCTGGCAGTGAATGTGTTAAGTGATATCTGCTCTGTGCTCATCGAGTTCATAACAAAATATTTACCTTCAACTTAAATATCATTTTACTGCTTTAAGCAAAGTTCAAAGGCAGCTGTGTGTGTGCGTCTGTTTTGTGTCAATCTCAATCCCATGCCTTAGAGCTGGTTGTCTTGTGCCTGATGATTGCCATGTTATTTTTGTATTTACATGGAATGTGTGGATTAAATTATAAACTGTTTAAAGCCAGCATTAAAATTCATAAAATAAAACAGTGGTCTTTTTCAGCGATGACAGGCGAGTCGGTTCCCTGCATGTGCAACTCTTAGAGATGAGCGAATCGATTCTTAAACAAATCGAATTTCCCAAAACCTTCAGATTCCAAAATATCCGACAGAGAAGGCATCTTCCACAAAAAAGGGAGACCATATTTTTAGCTTTATAAGATATACTTTTTTTCCCAAAAATGTGGGGGAGAAATGTCAGAGCATCTTATAAAGCGAACACTAAGGATCGTTTCTATTATGAAAGTGATCATTAGTATGTAGAAGGCATAGGGAGCGGTGAGTGTAAGGGTGCTAGTGCTGTCTTTACTCACCGCTCCCTGATCTCCTTGAAGGTCCCGTGTTGCACTGTGTCCTGTGCATAGCATCAGGACGTAGTACACGTAGGCATGCACTATGATGTGATGCTGTGCGTCATCAGGTCGCAGTGCAGAGTGGGACCCGCAAGAAGAACAGGAAATAGTAAGTGCAGGAAGAGCACGGCTTCATTTCATTTGTTTCTTTTTTGTCTGATCTGAGGTCTGATGAGAATTGGGGCATCTGAACTGAGGTCTGATACAGATCGGTGGGTCTGATTGGGGAGGTCTGATAAAGTTTTGGGGTCTGATCTGAGGTCTAATAAAGATTGGGGGTCTGATTTGGGGTCTGAAAAAGATTAGGGATCTGAGGTCTGATGAAGACTGGGGGTCTGATGAAGATTGGGGGTCTTATTTGAGGTCTAAATAAGTTTGGGGGTCTAATATGAGATCTAATAAAGATTGGTCATCTAATCTGAAGTCTGATAAATATTAGTGATCTGATCTGGGGTCTGATAAAGATTGGGTGTCAGATTTGGGGGTCTGATGAAAAATATATTTTTTCCTGATTTTACTCCTCTAAAACCCAAGTGCGTCTTATAATAAGGTGCATCTTATAAAACAAAAAATACAACAATTTTTGGATAGTTTTTAATTTAAAAAAAATCTGACACAGCAGTGTGTTATTAAACAGGCTCTTTGTTACCACTGGCCACCATCTGTTTACCCATAGACATATATGTTGCTGTCATTTTGATGCTACTAATGCTATCTTGGTGTTAAAGGGCTTGAAAGGGGTCAGATACAGTCCTAGGAAACCCTACAGTGTTATACACGACTTTTTAGGACAACTGGGGCACTTTCGATTCAGACAGAATTGATTTGATGCTACAACGGGTACTGGTACTACAGCTATCACTAAATCTGCATGCATATGTTTGGAAGTAGATAGAAGAGCCACAGTAGTACTCCTTTGTCATGACATCATGTCATTTGGCTTATCTCACTACCTTTGGAGCTCAGTAAAATAGTTTCCATGTTCAGTTTAACTAGAATGGTAAATTCTCCCTTTGTAAAAATAAATTAAAAAAAGTTCTTTAAATCTGGGACCATATTATGAGCTGGATTTGATTTGTACCATTTGATTTCTAATTTTCCTTTTAAAAATAATTTGTTGGCCCAAGATCACTGAAATGTTGCGAATATTTAAGCTTGGCAACTCTTTTTGCAACATATGGACACTAAATCAATCTCTTTGTTAATTCTTGTGAAGCACACAGTGCAAGCAAGCAGCATTTGGAGACAACATCCCTCTATTACTGTGAGCCTCAACAAACCTCTAACAAACACACATGGGAAATATGTTGCAGAAATTTTTGAATCTGGAAATCAGTTCCATGCATCTAAATGGGGTTGCCTCTGCATTTGTTGCATGGATTTTTAGAAACCCCATTTAGATGAATAGTAGCAGGCTGTCACGGATGTACCGAGACATGCAGACGTCCCGGTGACAGTGAGTGGCAGGAGATCTGTGAGACTGGCAACACGTGGTTTGATCTGACAGGTTTCATTGTGGACCAATAGGCGTCTGTGTTGTTTCTGGTAATGGCCACACCTCTTGCCTCAAGGTGTTGCTATTGTGGTCATTTTACCTTCCTTATTTATTGTTACTTCTCCCAAAATTCTGTACAGTTTATAGCTTCTGTTGGACCTGTGGATAGTTGATGGTTGGATCTCGGCTGGGTTCCTGGTGCTTCCATAGCCCCTTTGAAGTTAAGTCTTTCCTTTCCCTTTTGTATTTTGTTTTGGTTATCTGTGTGTTGCATTTCCCTATTGTTTGAATTAGGCCTGAAGGAGACTCCTGTTCGTCCTTCCGTTCTGCCATTAGTACCAGGGTCCTATAGGGCTTGATAGGACTCTAGGTATTCCTGAGTATGAACTCACTTACCTTTGGGGTCTATTCATACTGGTAGTCAGTCAGGATTTTGGTTAAGGTTTTTACTAGGAGGTGTCCATCTTCCTTCCCTAGTTCTCAGGCCCGATTCCCTGTCCACCCCTTCCCTCCTATACTCGGTGTGGTGTTTCCCTCCCACACCGAAGCGAAGCAAAACAGTACTTAGGCACATTACAGCAACAGCAGTATTTTCTATAACAAATCCGTTAGTATACCCTATTTTTTGTAAATGTTGGAGCTAATTATATTTTAAAACTTCCTCAGGTACAGCCATTTTTGAGGCACATGCAGTCTGGGCTCTTCATTGTCTTTGTGCTGACAAAAGTCGGTCCCATGTGACTGTTAGGGAACTGCATCTCCCATGAGTGCACTGCAGCCTTAATAACCCCTTTTCCTGTTTACCTCCTCTGCATAAAAGATGGTCTCTCACACACGGCCCCAGAGATTCCACTCAAAAATAGCTCCATAGTATGTAGCGGCCCCACAATTTTTTTCCCCCACTGTCTAGAGAAAGATATAGCTTCTAGCTTTAATATAGCTTATATATTTAATTATATATATATATATATATATATATATATATATATATATATACATATTATACATAAAACCCCTTACAATATTTTTATTGCAAAAAAATATACTTCACTCGAAATTCCCTGTTCATTGCCTAGGATTGTACATTCAGTCAGTAATACTTTTTGTATAATAACCCCTTTAGCCCCTTAGTGAAAAAGCCTGTTTGGGCCCTAATGACCATTGACCAAGCAAGATTTAGGAAATCTGATATGTGTCACTTTAGCAGAGAATAACTTCGTAAAGGTTTTGCACATCAAAGTAATTCTGACATTGTTTTCTAGTCACATATTGTACTTTACTTAGGTGGTAAAAGTTTACCGATAAAATATGTGTATCTTTATTAAAAAACTTAAAAATCTATGAAAATTCAAAAAAATACGCATATTTTCCTATTTTCAACTGCAATATTTCACATACATACATAAATACTATTCAATATTTTTTATCAGAAATATATTTCCACATCTTTACTTTGTTTTGGCTGCACTTACAAAAAACTTGGACTTTTTTTAATTTAGGAGACTTACCATTTTAACATAAATGTAAAAATCTTTGAAGTACATATTTTTTCCTGCAACAAGCCAAGTTTGCACAGGCTTATAAGTGTCAGAATAATAGAACCCCCCTAAAAGTGACCCTTATTTTGAAAACTAGACCCCTTAATGTATTCATCTATGAGTGTAATGAGTTTTTTGACCCCCTAGTCTTTTAAAGAAATTATTGCTAAAAAGGTGGGGAAAAAATTCATTTTTTACACTAAAGTGTCAATTTAAAGACTGTTTTTTTTCTACAAAGCACATGAAAATGAAGAAGTACATCCCAAAATGTATCACCCCATTTCTACTGTCTTCAGAAATACCCCCATTGTGGCCCTAATCTTATGTCTTGACACAAGGCAGGGCCCAAACATAAAGGACACAGAACACAACATTTGCTTGAAAATGTTTTAGGCCCCATTGCACACTTGTAATGGCGTTGAGCTGCCAAAACAATAGAAAACCCCCATAAATGACCCCATTTTTAAAACTAGGGGTGTTCATCTAGGGGTGTAGTGAGCTTTTAGACCACCTAGTATTTTGTAGAAATTATTGCTAAGCAGGCGAAAAATATAAAGAAATTAATGCTAAAAAGGTGGGGGGAAAATTAATTTTTTACACAAAAGTGTCAATTTAAAGACAGATTTTTTTTCTACAGAGCATATGACAATGAAGAAGTACACCCCAAAATGTATCACCCCATTTCTCCTGTCTTCAGAATTACCCCCATTGTGGCCCTAATCTTATGTCTTGACAAACGGCAGGGCCCAAACATAAAGGAGCACCCAGTGGCTTTCAGAACACAAAATTTGCTTGAAAATGTTTTAGCCCCCGTTGCACACTTGTAATGGTGTTGCGCTGCCAAAATGATAGAAACCCCCATAAATGACCCCATTTTGAAAACTAGACCCCCTAAGTTATTCATCTAGGGGTTTAGTGATCTTTTAGACCCCCTAGTTTTCTGCAGAAATTAACCACTTCAGCCCCGCTAGGTGAAACCCCCTTCATGACCAGGCCACTTTTTACACTTCGGCACTACACTACTTTCACCGTTTATCGCTCGGTCATGCAACTTACCACCCAAATGAATTTTACCTCCTTTTCTTCTCACTAATGGAGATTTCATTTGGTGGTATTTTATTGCTGCTGACATTTTTACTTTTTTTGTTATTAATCAAAATGTAACGATTTGTTTGCAAAAAAATGACATTTTTCACTTTCAGCTGTGAAATTTTGCAAAAAAACCGACATCCATATATAAATTTTTCACTAAATTTATAGTTCTACATGTCTTTGATAAAAAAAAAATGTTTGGGCAAAAAAAAAATGGTTTGGGTAAAAGTTATAGCATTTACAAACTATGGTACAAAAATGTGAATTTCCGCTTTTTGAAACGGCTCTGATTTTCTGAGCACCTGTCATGTTTCCTGAGGTTCTACAATGCCCAAACAGTAGAAAAACCCCACAAATGACCCCATTTCGGAAAGTAGACACCCTAAGGTATTCGCTGATGGGCATAGTGAGTTCATAGAACTTTTTATTTTTTGTCACAAGTTAGCGGAAAATGATGATGATTTTTTTATTTATTTTTTTTTCTTACAAAGTCTCATATTCCACTAACTTGCGACAAAAAATAAAAAATTCTAGGAACTCGCCGTGCCCCTCACAGAATACCTTGGGGTGTCTTCTTTCCAAAATGGGGTCACTTGTGGGGTAGTTATACTGCCCTGGCAATTTAGGGGCCCAAATGTGTGAGAAGAACTTTGCAATCAAAATGTGTAAGAAATGACCGGTGAAATCCAAAAGGTGCACTTTGGAATATGCGCCCCTTTGCCCACCTTGGCAGCAAAAAAGTGTCACACATGTGGTATCGCCGTACTCAGGAGAAGTTGGGGAATGTGTTTTGGGGTGTCATTTTACATATACCCATGTTGGGTGAGAGAAATATCTTGGCAAAAGACAACTTTTCCCATTTTTTTATACAAAGTTGGCATTTGACCAAGATATTTTTCTCACCCAGCATGGGTATATGTAAAATGACACCCCAAAACACATTCCCCAACTTCTCCTGAGTACGGCGATACCAGATGTGTCACACTTTTTTGCTGCCAAGGTGGGCAAAGGGGCACATATTCCAAAGTGCACCTTTCGGATTGTGCAGGGCATTTTTTACACATTTTGATTGCAAAGTTCTTCTCACACATTTGGGCCCCTAAATTGCCAGGGCAGTATAACTACGCCACAAGTGACCCTATTTTGGAAAGAAGACACCCTAAGGTATTCCGTGAGGGGCACTGCGAGTTCCTAGAATTTTTTATTTTTTGTCACAAGTTAGCGGAAAATGATGATTTTTTTTTTTCTTCTCTTTTTTCCTTACAAAGTCTCATATTCCACTAACTTGCGACAAAAAATAAAAAATTCTAGGAACTCGCCATGCCCCTCACGGAATACCTTGGGGTGTCTTCTTTCCAAAATGGGGTCACTTGTGGCGTAGTTATACTGCCCTGGCAATTTAGGGGCCCAAATGTGTGAGAAGTACTTTGTAATCAAAATCTGTAAAAAATGACCGGTGAAATCCGAAAGGTGCACTTTGGAATATGTGCCCCTTTGCCCACCTTGGCATCAAAAAAGTGTCACACATCTGGTATCGCCGTACTCAGGAGAAGTTGGGGAATGTGTTTTGGGCTGTCATTTTACATATACCCATGCTGGGTGAGAGAAATATCTTGGCAAAAGACAACTTTTCCAATTTTTTTATACAAAGTTGGCATTTGACCAAGATATTTTTCTCACCCAGCATGGGTATATGTAAAATGACACCCCAAAACACATTGCCCAACTTCTCCTGAGTACGGCGATACCAGATGTGTCACACTTTTTTGCTGCCAAGGTGGGCAAAGGGGCACATATTCCAAAGTGCACCTTTCGGATTTTGCAGGGCATTTTTTACACATTTTGATTGCAAAGTTCTTCTCACACATTTGGGCCCCTAAATTGCCAGGGCAGTATAACTACCCGACAAGTGACCCCATTTTGGAAAGAAGACACCCCAAGGTATTCCGTGAGGGGCATGGCGAGTTCCTAGAATTTTTTATTTTTTGTCGCAAGTTAGTGGAATATGAGACTTTGTAAGGAAAAAAGAAAAAAAAATAAAAATCATCATTTTCCGCTAAATTGTGACAAAAAATAAAAAATTCTAGGAACTCGCCGTGCCCCCCACGGAATACCTTGGGGTGTCTTCTTTCCAAAATGGGGTCACTTGTGGCGTAGTTATACTGCCCTGGCAATTTAGGGGCCCAAATGTGTAAGAAGTACCTTGAAATCAAAATGTGTAAAAAATGGCCTGCGAAATCCGAAAGGTGCCCCTTTGCCCACCTTGGCTGCAAAAAAGTGTGACACATCTGGTATCGCCGTACTCAGGAGAAGTTGGGCAATGTGTTTTGGGGGGTCATTTTACATATACCCATGCTGGGTGAGAGAAATATCTTGGCAAAAGACAATTTTTCCCATTTTTTTATACAAAGTTGGCATTTGACCAAGATATTTTTCTCACCCAGCATGGGTATATGTAAAATGACACCCCAAAACACATTCCCCAGCTTCTCCTGAGTACGGCGATACCAGATGTGTGACACTTTTTTGCAGCCTAGATGCGCAAAGGGGCCCAAATTCCTTTTAGGAGGGCATTTTTAGACATTTGGATCCCAGACTACTTCTCACACTTTCGGGCCCCTAAAAAGCCAGGGCAGTATAAATACCCCACATGTGACCCCACTTTGGAAAGAAGACACCCCAAGGTATTCAATGAGGGGCATGGCGAGTTCCTAGAATTTTTATTTTTTTTGCATAAGTTAGCGGATATTGATTTTTTTTTGTTTTTTTTCTCACAAAGTCTCACTTTCCGCTAACTTAGGACAAAAATTTCAATCTTTCATGGACTCAATATGCCCCTCACGGAATACCTTGGGGTGTCTTCTTTCCGAAATGGGGTCACATGTGGGGTATTTATACTGCCCTGGCTTTTTAGGGGCCCTAAAGCGTGAGAAGTCTGGAATATAAATGTCTAAAAATGTTTACGCATTTGGATTCCGTGAGGGGTATGGCGAGTTCATGTGAGATTTTATTTTTTGACACAAGTTAGTAGAATATGAGACTTTGTAAGAAAAAACAAAAACAAACAAAAAATGTCCGCTAACTTGTGCCAAAAAAAATGGCTGAATGGAGCCTTACCAGGGGGGGAGTGATCAATGACAGGGGGGTGATCAATGACAGGGGAGTGATCAATGACAGGGGGGTGATCACCCATATAGACTCCCTGATCACCCCCCTGTCATTGATCACCCCCCCTGTAAGGCTCCATTCAGACGTCCGCATGATTTTTTACGGATCCATGGATACATGGATCGGATCCACAGAACGCATGCGGACGTCTGAATGGAGCCTTACAGGGGGGTTATCAATGACAGGGGGTGATCAGGGTAATCAGGGTGATCACCCCCCTGTCACTGATCACCCCCCCTGTAAGGCTCCATTCAGACATCCGCATGATTTTTTACGGATCCATGGATACATGGATCGGATCCACAGAACGCATGCGGACGTCTGAATGGAGCCTTACAGGGGGGTTATCAATGACAGGGGGTGATCAGGGTAATCAGGGTGATCACCCCCCTGTCACTGATCACCCCCCCTGTAAGGCTCCATTCAGACATCCGCATGATTTTTTACGGATCCATGGATACATGGATCGGATCCACAGAACGCATGCGGACGTCTGAAGAACGCCTTACAGGGGGGTTATCAATGACAGGGGGTGATCAGGGTAATCAGGGTGATCACCCCCCTGTCACTGATCACCCCCCCTGTAAGGCTCCATTCAGACATCCGCATGATTTTTTACGGATCCATGGATACATGGATCGGATCCACAGAACGCATGCGGACGTCTGAATGGAGCCTTACAGGGGGGTTATCAATGACAGGGGGTGATCAGGGTAATCAGGGTGATCACCCCCCTGTCACTGATCACCCCCCCTGTAAGGCTCCATTCAGACATCCGCATGATTTTTTACGGATCCATGGATACATGGATCGGATCCACAGAACGCATGCGGACGTCTGAATGGAGCCTTACAGGGGGGTTATCAATGACAGGGGGTGATCAGGGTAATCAGGGTGATCACCCCCCTGTCACTGATCACCCCCCCTGTAAGGCTCCATTCAGACATCCGCATGATTTTTTACGGATCCATGGATACATGGATCGGATCCACAGAACGCATGCGGACGTCTGAATGGAGCCTTACAGGGGGGTTATCAATGACAGGGGGTGATCAGGGTAATCAGGGTGATCACCCCCCTGTCACTGATCACCCCCCCTGTAAGGCTCCATTCAGACATCCGCATGATTTTTTACGGATCCATGGATACATGGATCGGATCCACAGAACGCATGCGGACGTCTGAATGGAGCCTTACAGGGGGGTTATCAATGACAGGGGGTGATCAGGGTAATCAGGGTGATCACCCCCCTGTCACTGATCACCCCCCCTGTAAGGCTCCATTCAGACATCCGCATGATTTTTTACGGATCCATGGATACATGGATCGGATCCACAGAACGCATGCGGACGTCTGAATGGAGCCTTACAGGGGGGTTATCAATGACAGGGGGTGATCAGGGTAATCAGGGTGATCACCCCCCTGTCACTGATCACCCCCCCTGTAAGGCTCCATTCAGACATCCGCATTATTTTTTACGGATCCATGGATACATGGATCGGATCCACAGAACGCATGCGGACGTCTGAATGGAGCCTTACAGGGGGGTTATCAATGACAGGGGGTGATCAGGGTAATCAGGGTGATCACCCCCCTGTCACTGATCACCCCCCCTGTAAGGCTCCATTCAGACATTCGCATGATTTTTTACGGATCCATGGATACATGGATCGGATCCACAGAACGCATGCGGACGTCTGAATGGAGCCTTACAGGGGGGTTATCAATGACAGGGGGTGATCAGGGTGATCACCCCCCTGTCACTGATCACCCCCCCTGTAAGGCTCCATTCAGACATCCGCATGATTTTTTACGGATCCATGGATACATGGATCGGATCCACAGAACGCATGCGGACGTCTGAATGGAGCCTTACAGGGGGGTTATCAATGACAGAGGGTGATCAGGGTGATCACCCCCCTGTCACTGATCACCCCCCCTGTAAGGCTCCATTCAGACGTCCGCATGATTTTTACGGATCCATGGATACATGGATCGGATCCGTAAAAATCATGCGGATGTCTGAATGGAGCCTGACAGGGCGGTGATCAATGACAGGGGGTGATCAGGGAGTGTATATGGGTGATCACCCGCCTGTCATTGATCACCCCCCTGTAAGGCTCCATTCAAACGTCCGCATGATTTTTACGGATACATGGATACATGGATCGGATCCGTAAAAATCATGCGGACGTCTGAACGGAGCCTGACAGGGCGGTGATCAATGACAGGGCGGTGATCAATGACAGGGGGGTGATCAGGGAGTTTATATGGGGTGATCAGGGGTTTATAAGGGGTTAATAAGTGACGGGGGGGGGTAGTGTAGTGTAGTGTTTGGTGGGACTGTACTGACCTACCTGAGTCCTCTGGTGGTCGATCCTAACAAAAGGGACCACCAGAGGACCAGGTAGGAGGTATATTAGACGCTGTTATGAAAACAGCGTCTAATATACCTGTTAGGGGTTAAAAAATTCGGATCTCCAGCCTGCCAGCGAACGATCGCCGCTGGCAGGCTGGAGATCCACTCGCTTACCTTCTGTTCCTGTGAGCGCGCGCGCCTGTGCGCGCGCGTTCACAGGAAATCTCGCGTCTCGCGAGAAGACGCGTATATGCGTCCAGGAGGAATAAAGCAACCACCTCCCGGACGCATATACGCGTACGGCGGTCGGGAGGTGGTTAATCAAGAAGGCAAAAAAAAACAACATTTTTTACACAAAAGTGAATAAAGTGTTTAAAGACAGTTTTTTTTCTACCAAGCACATGAAAATGAAGTACACCCCAAAATGTATCACCCCATTTCTCCTGTCTTCAGAAATATCCCCATTGTGGCCCTAATCTTATGTCTTGACACATTGCAGGGCCCAAACATAAAGGAGCACCTGGGGCCTTTCAGATAATAAACTGAAAATGGTTCAGGCCCCGTTGCACACATGTAATGGCGCTGAGCTGCAAAATGATAGAAAGCCCTTATAAATGACCCTATTTTAAAAACTAGATCCCTTAAAGCAGCATCTAGTGCTGTAGTGAGCATACGGAGTGCAAAATATTATAGGATGAAATAATGAGTATATATGGTTTAATTCAAATTGTTAATAAAATTTTCACAGGAATTGAAGAAAAAATATTTTTAAATGGGTAACCCTGTTACTGTCTTAGAAATCCGCCACATTCTTATCTTTGTGGCGTGTACAGATGAGAAGTGAAGCTGTGCACTTATAAGGGAGGTAGTTTTCTAAAATAGGCATTTGCCTATACATATGACTATGTGTCGCCAAACTGAAAAAAAGGATTAAAAAACTGAACAGTAGTGAAAGGCCACAAGTCCAAGAAAACGGACTAAAACGTCTCCAACTTTGTTGCAAATTCCAGTTTGTTCACAACATACAAGAACACCGATAGGGCTGTAATGACAAGCTGACACATAATCACAGTGACTGGTTGCACAACGCTTCTTTAGCCCCATCAATCCCTATATGAGAGACGAATGTGCTAAGTGACGCGGTGCACCATAACAGGCCCCTGCCCTGCAAGGTAGAAACCACTATGCACGCGATCAACCAGTCACCTACAGAATATATAAAAAGACAGTCTAGTAATGGATCACTAATTCTCAAAATGATGTCAGGATTTCTAGACATCCCTTAGTGTACAAGCCCTTCGTGTACTGGTGAGGAACAACTCAATCATTAGAGATCCTCCAAATAAAAAAAATATCATGCCAATATCATGATACAGTAATGTAATTAACAGCTTTGTGTGGTAGGACATAGTCATAAAAAATGAAATTAGGAAAATTAAGAAAACAAATCAGAAAAAAAAATAGCTCCACAACCCATCCCAAAAAGATCGCTCCCTCCCTTGAAAGCCCACAAACTAAACAGAAAATTAGAATAAATTGACTACCTGAAAAGACCCACCCTTTTTGGTATTAAATAAAATTTATAATTAGCAATCGTATGTCTTAAAACAGGGTTAATTGCAGAGGTAAATGGGGCAGTAAATTCGGGTGTCCCTCCTCCTTCCGTGTTTGCTACACACCCGGCCTCGTTTCTGAGGATATGTCTTGCTGGTAGGGGCAGGGACAGGGTGAGGGAAGTGGCGTTCTGAAAGTCTTCAAACATCCTCAGATTCAAAGGCTTGCCCAGGTGCGGGGGACTCAAACAGGAGACTCTCAACCACCTTCTCCTGGAACTCAAGGAAGTTGAGGGTTACTTGGGACTTTTTAAATAAAACAAAACTATTATAGGTAGCAATCTGGAATGAGGGTAGATTGCTACCATTTTATACCAGGCCCTGTTTTTTCACTTCATCAGGTAGGGTTGAAGCGCCTGGTCCTGAGAGGTCTACACCTCCCATAAATTTATTGTCGTCTGTCACACAGACCGGTTTGTATTTGTCAGCGGTAGCCCCCCTCTCCCTAACTGCTACTGTGGTGTCTGCGTTAAAGGTGGTCAGCATGTAGACATCCTTCTTGTCCTTCTACTTCACGGCAAGCAGCTGGTCACTTGCAAGGGCGATGGATGCTCCTCTCTCCAAACGCTTGGACACCAGCAGTTGTGGGTATCCCACTCTATTTTTACAGACTGTCCCACAAGCCCCTGTGTTTGCAGCAAAAAAGGGATTTATAAAGGGGTATACTAGTGTAAAAATTATCGGTGTACACGTGGTACCCTTTGTGTAGGAATGACGCCAATAGATCCCACGCAATTTTTCCCGATGTCCCTATATTTTTGGGGCAGCCTGGGGGGTTAAGTTGGGAGTCTCTGCCCTCATATACAGACAGACCACAGGTGTAGCCGGTTGTGATCTTGCACACCTTATATCATTTTACCCCATATCTGGCACGCTGGAGGGAATAAACGGAAGGAAAGGCGGCCTTTAAAACTAAAAAGGGATTCATCGGCGGATAGATTTTTTTCAGGGGTATATAATTTTAAGAATAAATCTGTAATGAGGGAAATAAGGGGTCTCAATTTATTAAGGCGGTGGAAGGCTGGGTCAGTTCTTGGGGGGACTTGGGAATTGTCCGAAAAATGCATAAACCGCATTAGGGCTTCATAGCGGTTTCGGGACATAACTGCTGCAAACACAGGGGTTGAGTGGACAGTACTCGCAGCCCAATACGATCGGTCAGATGGCTTTTTTACAATGCCCATGTCCGGGTTAAGCCCCAAAATATTTTTTATTTCAGGGACACTTGTGGGGGTCCACCGTCTTATATAGACAGATGTGGGCTTTTGCACAGCAAACTGTGTGGCATACAGAGTTTGCTGCACAATTAACTCCAGGACTTTATCGTCCACAAATAAATGAAAAAAAATCATAAGGGATTAAATTGGTGACGTCCACATTAATTTGGGGAGTGGATAAAAATTGGGGTACTTGGGGGGAAAATGAAGTGGCAGGAACCCACATAGTAGAAGGGATGGGACCGCTGGGTGGAGAATGAGATAAAGTGGCGACTTCTACCACCATAGGGCTATGGGGTCTGGGGATGGAAGCGGAACTAGCGTACCCGCTAGCTGAAGATATTTCTGCCTCTGAAGCGGTGTCAGATTCAGAGTGGTCAGAGCAGAGAAATTCATATGCCTGCTCTGCACTGAATAATCTCTGAGCCATTTTTTTTTTTTTATAAAAAGCTCAGAAAGAAATGAAAATAACTGACCGACAGACACCCACTAACGGACATCCACTGACCGCCAGTAACAGATGGACTCAGGGTCCCCAATGAAAATAATTGACCGTCGTTAATAGACGCCTAATGACGGACGCCTAATGATGGACACCCAATGACGGACACCCACTGACCGCCAGTAATAGATGGACACAGGGTCCCCAATGAAACTTATTGACAGTCACTGACGGACGCCTACTGACGGACACCCACTAACCGCCAGTTACGGATAGACAGTTTATAAATAGGTTTTTTTTTCCACAGTAAATCACACAAATTGCACAGCCAGAACAGAAGTCTGATCTCTCTCTCTTCTCACAGAACAACTGCACTGAGGGGAGAAAGAAGCACAGCTCATGTCCTGGCTGTTTAGTAAATATAATGGATGTGATCTCCATTATAGGTTCATCATGGAGACCACGTGATCAGGGACCATTATTATTGGTCCCTGATGGTTACTGTGCTGATCTTCAACACAGTAACCAGTGCGCATGTCTACGACATTTTATATTTTTTTATTTTTTACTGGGTCGGGGGGCTCCTGCCCTTTATTAAATGCATTTGGGGCCATATTGCCCCGTTCGGGGTGCTGTGGGACCCGATCGGGGCATAATTATTACTCTCTCTCCTCTCCTGAGGAGAGAGAACCTGGTGCTGGTGTCTCCTGAGGAGAAAGAACCTGGTGCTGGGGTCTCCTGAGGAGAGAGAACCTGGTGCTGGGGCGGCAGAGGCCGGATTACAGTGTGCGCATGCATCGGGCCACCATCTTTCTTGAGGGCAGGGGGGTGAGGATCTCGACACAGCTTTCTCTTATGGGGAAGCTGGGGGACCCGATCCCTGCACCGGAGGCTTTCTCTCTCCTCTCTTACATGAGAGGAAGGAGAAAGTTTACTACCGGTAGCTGCGAGCACGGAGCTCCAGCGCTTGATTTAAGGGCTAACTTGGGCTGAAGTGCCGCAGTAAAAAGGCAGCAAAGGCCACTTAGTGACCGCCGTAAAAACACATATTGGTGGTCACTAAAGGGTTATAGAACTGTCTGTAGACTATTACAAAATAAATAAAATTTCGGCATTCATTCATGTTAGCTAGAGTCCCCAGAAAGTGATACAGTACAGGAGTATTGCATCCTGCAGAGTCCATGGAGTAGCAGGGGTGCTGCATACAGAGTTTTTTTTGTGTAAAGTGTAATGTGTTGCTATCCTGCCTTATAAGAGGGTCCCAATAGAGTTATCACAAAATCACCCTCTTTGATGATAATGAGAGGACTCTACTCATCCCATCCTGGTGTACGCAATACTTCTGAGCTGCAGAAAAGCAGAAAATGTCAGCTTTCTCTGTTGGCTCTAGTCACCAGTGTGAAAACTAAAATATTGTGAGATTTTAATTTTATTTTGATAGACTCAAAAAACCAAAAGAGAAAAAAAAAAAGAAAGAAATGTGCATAATAAAAACACTACTTAAATAGTGTCATTATTAGTGTTGAGCAAAGGAAAGCCACACAAATTGACTTCGATCTCATTGTCAGGAAAAATTTGCCACACAGCAGAATTTTCTCACGCTTTTACATAGTTACATAGTTGATATGGTTGAAAAAAGACATACTGTAAGTCCATCAAGTTCAACCAAGGGATAGGTGGGGACGCGAATCCCAGAAGGAAGTGAGACTCAGATTTCTACACGTTTTCATAAGCATTAATGTTGTTTACTTTTAAGAAATCATCTAAACCCTTTGTAAAACTGTCCACTGTTCCTGCTGTGACCACGTCCTGAGGAAGTCTATTCCACAGCTTCACAGTTCTTACAGTAAAGAAGCTTTGATGCTTCTGGAGACTGAACTTTTTCTTCTCCAGTCGGAGGCAGTGCCCCCTTGTCTTTTGAGGGCATTTTACATGGAACAGTTTTTCACTGTATTTTTTGTATGGCCCATTTATATATTTGTATAGGTTAATCATGTCCCCCTTAGACGTCTCTTCTCAAGACTAAATAAATTCAATTATTTTAATCTTTCTTCATAACTAAGACCCGCCATGCCCCTTATCAGTTTAGTAGCTCTCCTCTGTAGTTTTTCCAGCTGCAGTGCATCCTGTAACGGGGTTCCAAAAGTGCACTCGGTCCCCCATTAGCCGCAGACCTGCTGCTTAGGTTCGGGAGCGAGGATCTGTGTTTGACCTCGTTCCCAGGGCGGTTTTACTAGCTGGGTGGCTCCCTGCTCCTAAGTCTGCCTTGAGCGCGGTGCTCGACTGGTTGGTCTGTCGGTCATGTGACGCTGGCCACGTCACATGACCCTCACTCCCCACTATAAATACAGGCAGCCTGCTGGCCACAGGTTGCCTGTTAATTTAGGTTCCACCTGTGATTTTGTCTTCCTGGCGTACTTACCTCCTGCTGAATTCCTGACCATCCTCTGCCTGCTCCTTGTGTACTTTGCTGCTCTCCTGGCATTCTGACCCCGGCTTCCTCCTGGCGATCCTCTGCTGACTCCTTTGGTACTTCTCGTCTCTCCTGGTATTTACGACCCCGGCTTCTCCTGACTATTCTCTGCTTGCTCCATTTGTACTTTGTAGCTTTCCTGGTATTGACTCGGTCCGTTCACGTTCTGTTGTTTGTCTGTCTGTCATCCCTGCACTTATTCTAAGCTAGGGATTGCCGTCCAGTTGTCCCCTGTCATTAGGACTTGCGGGGCAAGTAGGCAGGGCCAGGGGTAAGGGTGGAGCGCAGTGGTCACTTCCCTCCCCCCTGTGTGTGTGTGTGTACGCGACCGTTACACATCCTTTCTATGGACTGGTGCCTAGAACTGAACTGCATATTCCAGATGAGGCCGTACCAACGCTTTGTAAAGTGGTAATATTACATCCCTGCCCCGCGAGTCCATGCCTCGTTTAATGCATGACAGTATCCTGGTGGCCTTAGAAGCAGATGATTGACATTGTATGCTGTTATTTAATCTACCATCTACAAGGACACCCAAATCCTTCTCTATAAGTGACTCTCCCAGTGCTACATCACCTAGGACATATGAAGCACAGAGAATATTACTACCAAGATGCATAACTTTGCATTTATCCACATTGAACCTCATTTGCCAAGTTGATGCCCAATCACTCAGAGTGTTCAAGTCAGCTTGTAGTATATGGACATCTTCCATAGACTGTACAGTACTACATATCTTAGTGTCATCTGCAAACATAGAAATGGTGCTATTAATCAGTGATGAGCGGCAGGGGCAATATTCTATTTTGCGATATTTCACGAATATTCATCATATATTCGCGAACTCGAGAATTCGTGATCTCCAGCCATTATTTTCTTGATTGTAAAAATTGTCAATCGGAAAATTCGCGATACGAAAATTTCAATATATTGCAGCCTTCCCATTGGCCCACAAGCAAGAAGCAGTGAGGGATCATGGGTACTGATGAAAAAAATCCAGAAGATTCACGATTACGAAGCTATAGCACTATATTCTAGATATTCACAAATTCTCGAGGTGTCAATATTCGCAATAAAAATTTACAATTAGAATATTTGCGATCAACACTGCTATTAATCCCGTCCTCGATATTATTAATAAATAAATAAAATAAGTGAGGTCCCAGCTCTAAACCTTGGGGTACACCACTTATAACCAGGGACCATTCTGAATAGGAATCATTGACCACAACTTTCTGGACATGGTCCTTCAAGCAGTTTTCAATCCAATTACAAACTATACTTTCCAAGCCTATAGACCTTACTTTAATCTATTTTTTCTGAAATGGCGGCAAAAAAAAAATACATACCTCATCCAATTGCTCGCGGAGATCTTGATTGAAGAATCTTCGTGAGATCTCACCACATCACCATGTGGCTGGCTGGACACGGCGACATCATCAGTGATGACATCACCGCTCCTGGCGAGCGTGAAGGCGTCATCAGCGTGATGGCGAGATTTCACTGGGTTTCTTCAATCTCCTCGAGCAAATGGATAAGGTGAGTATTTTTTTTATTTTTTTTTAAACCCTGATTACATTTTAACATCAGATGTCGTGATCAGCGACGAACACGGCATCTGATGGGTTTAATGACGTGGGGTGGGGTGATTTCTGCTCCATGTCATTGCGCCCACTACTTACAAAGGAATGAGATTCGTGACAATATAATTCGTAATTAAATTAATTTCTTTGTGAAATTCGGCGAAGCAGACGAATCAAATTTTTCATAACTTTGCTAATCACTAGTCATTATCTAAAGTTCTTTTACCTTTTAAGGGGTTGTCCTCCTCTCTTGTGTTTTTTTATTTTTTTTTAGACCCCCCCAGCATGGTTGGGCCCGTAGTGATGAGCATACTTGCCTGATTCCCACTGCTCGGTTCCCTCTGCATCACTCCCCCTCGTGTGCTACTAGTCCCGAAAACTGAACGTGTCAACATCCTGTTCAATGCTAGCTACATGATTGATACAGCTGATGACTTGTCTGGGCAGTAATGTGTCTCCTATGTGTCACATCACTGGGTCACGTGACAAATGGGTGACACGTCACCATCGCGGACAGTCATTTGCTGCAGAAATCACGTGACCAGCATCAATCAGGGTGTTGAAACAGATGCGAAAGGGGAGCAATGGAGCAGGAACCCAGAGGCAGGGATCAGGTAAGTATGCTTTATCAAACTGGCCTAGTTTCCCATAGCAACCAATCAGATTCCAACCTTCATTTTGGACAGCTCCTTTAAAAAATGAAAGGTGGAATCTGATTGGTTGCTATGGGTAACTAGGCCAGTTCTACTTTAAACCAGTTTGATAAATGACCCCCAATGACTTGCATTGTTTCTATTTTTTTGGTTAGAAAGGTCATTGAGCAGATGCATCCACACATATAGCATCTATATTTGTTTTACAGTTTATTACCTTTTTTATTATTATTATTAAACCTTTACAAGAAACAGTCATAGAGCCTTAGATCCTAGATGCTATCTATAGGTGTCGGCAGAATTTCATGCGCTCTTCTGACCCCCATGCAAACCTCGAGTCAAACTTGTATTCCAGAAAATTATAAAAAAACAAACGCTACATACATATATACAGCTACATTACGCAAACATTTCATAAGAAATATAAAGTAGATGAATGTGTTCCTAAGTCACTAATGTCATTTTTCTGAAGTATTGCAGATATTAACAGTTTCCTGTTTGCATCACATCACTTTCTATAAACCATAGCCTTTTTCTAACGAGCGGCAATGAGCTCCCTTGGCACTTGTAGAATGTGACTAATAGGCGCCATATAAACGAATAGGCATCAGTGTAGTCTCCATCCGATGTTGATAGCGTCCGAACCACTTGTTTCATAGTACACTACTGTACTGCCATACCCTTTAGTCTACACTATGGCTATAGTAATAGAATCAGTAATTAACGGGTGGAACCATAGTGGATGCAGATATTGTGCTGAACCCAGGTCCTGGAGTCTAAGGGCACATAAACAGCCACAAGTACGGTGAGTGGAAAGTATGAAGACTTGCTAAAAAAAAAAATTTGACCAGAAAAACCCTTAGGAATCTTTTGCCTTTTACAAACTTTTATTAAAGGGATACTCTTAATCATATACTGTACATTTGTGTATATCTAACTTCCTATGAGAGCCTCACCTATCAGGAGAATAGGGGTTCCATGATCCCTCAATTGCTGATCCATAGAGGCAGCACAACCCATCCACAGCATTGGAGAAGTGACGAGAGGTGGCCATATTGTTCTCTCAGTAGGTGACAGTTCCAGAAGTTATACATGGTTATATAATACATATAGGGCACATCCTCACAATATTCCATACATGTATAAGTAAATGCTCCTCTAATCAAGGATGTTGTTGAAGATTGTTTAACCAAGCCTTAGTCAGCAGCACGATGTTCTCCATCTCAGAAGCTAGTTAGTTCCTCACTGCAGGAGACAGAATCAGTAGAAACTCTATGGGTCTGTCTTACTTTTGTCTTCTGCAGAGAGGATAGAGAGCGTGATGTGAACTTTAAGGATTGGTGAGGGTCTTAGCACTCAGATCCCAGCCGATCAAAACCTTTTTATCGGTCTCTATGGCATATTTTAGGTTTTATGAAAACTCAGTGACCCTTGATGAAACAAGACATTATATACAAGTCAAAAATAACTGTTGGAAGTTGTTAATCACTCCCGTGGAAGGATGGAGGATAGAAGATTCTTTAGGGTCCTGTAAAGTAGATACAGCCAGAGACAAGCGAAGCATTCGAAGTGAAATTCAGTCCGAAGTTTAGGCAAACTTCGATACACAACAAATTTGATTTTCTTGCTCTTTCTGGTAACAAATTAGTATTTCCTAAAATGGCAGCTGCACGTGTTACAAAGTGAAAGTAAGAAGCCCAGGAATGCGAGATCACCCATAATGCCATGCAGCCAGCCAATCCGCACCATCCCCTTTGATGTCACAGCCCTATAAAACCCTCATAGTGCGCAGTTTCTGCCATTGTCCTGTGAGCTGAGCATAGGGAGTAGAGATGATCGAATCTCACAAAGTGGAATTCGATCCAAATTTCTGGATAAATTTGATTTTCCTAGAAGCCGAATTTCCTCGTGCTTCGTGTCAGTGAATCGATTTAACCTTAAATATATTATAAAAAAACAAAAAATTCAAACTTACCTCCTCCATTTGCTCGTGACGGGCTGCCAGCCTCCATCTTGCTTGAAGATCTAGGTCAGAATCCCGTGCGGCGCGAGATTACATCATCACGCCGGCCGGCGTGATGACGTCATACGACACCACGCCAGTCGGCGTGCAGACGTAATCTCGCGCCGCACAGGATTTGGGCCGCGATCTTTTAATCAAGATGGCAGCATTGCGAGCAAATGGAGGCGGTAAGTTTAATAAAACATATTTTTTTGTTAATTTTACACTCAGATGCCGCGATCATGTATGAACGTGGCATCTGAGAGGTACAATGACTGGGACGGTGCTATCGCAGCTACCTGTCATTGCACCCGCTACAAAAAAATGCCACTTACAACTATACAGTGCGGTCTTCGTTATTAAATGAAAGGCAACTGCGGGCTAACTGGCTGTGCAGTTCTTCACCGCAGCATACCCTAAGGCACAGTGGCCTGGGTATGCCTGATCTATAGCCATTAATGACAAAATAATTCATAACAAATTACATTTCTTGGCTAACTTCAGCAAAGTTGCCAAATTGAATTCTCAAAATTTTGCTCTTCTCTACATACAGAGAATCTAGGAAAAGTAGATGGAGCTATCATGACCTGCTGTCCAGAGTAGCAGCTCATTCAGGCACAGGTTAAAAACTGTTCAGAACAAGTAGTACCATATCGTACTGCAGAGAGGCGCTACAAAATAGCATGTACAGTGGATATAAAAAGTCTACACACCCCTGTTAAAATGTCAGGTTTCTGTGCTGTAAAAAAAATTAGACAAAGATAAATCATTTCAGAACTTTTTCCACCTTGAATGTGACCTATAAACTGTACAACTCAATTGAAAAACAAACTGAAATCTTTTAGGTGGAGGGAAGAAAACAAAAAAAAACTATAATGTGGTTGCATAAGTGTGCACACCCTCTTAGGCCCCTTTCACACGAGCGAGTTTTCCGTGCGGGTGCAATGCGTGACCTGAACACATAGCATCCGCACTGAATCCGGCACCATTCATTTCAATGGGTCTGTGTACATGAGCGTTGTTTTTCACGCATCAGTTCTGCGTTGCGTGAAAATCGCAGCGTGTTCTATATTCTGCGTTTTTCACGCAGCCCTGGCCCATAGAAGTGAATGGGGCTACGTGAAAAATGCATTGCATCCGCAAGCAAGTGCGAGTGCGATGCGTTTTTCACTGATGGTTGCTAAGAGATGTTGTTTGTAAACCTTAAGTTTTTTATCACGCGCGTGAAAAACGCATCAAAACGCATTGCACCCGCGCGGAAAAAACTGAACTAAACGCAATCGCAGACAAAACTGACTGAACTTGCTTGCAAAATAGTGCAAGTTTCACTGAACGCACCCTGAACGCATCCGGAACTAATCCGTTGCGCTCGTGTGAAAGGGGGCTTTCAACTGAGAATGTAGCTGTGTTCAGAATTAAGCAATCACATTCAAAATCATGTAAAATAGGAGTCGGCATACATCTGCCATCATTTAAAGTGCCTCTGATTAACCCCAAATAAAGTTCAGCTGCTCTAGTTTGTCTTTCCTGAAATTTTCTTAGTCAGATCCCACAGTAAAAGCCATGGTCCACAGAGAGCTTCCAAAGCATCAGAGGGATCTCATTGTTAAAAGGTATCAGTCAGGAGAAGGGTACAAAATAATTTCCAAGGCATTAGATATACCATGGAACACAGTGAAGACAGTCATCATCAAGGGGAGAAAATATGGCACAACAGTGACATTACCAAGAACTGGACGTCCCTCCAAAATTGATTAAAAGATAAGAAGAAAACTGGTCTGGGAAGCTACCAAGAGACCTACAGCAACATTAAAGGAGCTGCAGGATTATCTGGCAAGTACTGGCTGTGTGGTACATGTGACAACAATCTTGCGTATTCTTCATAGGTCTGGGCTATGGGGTAGAGTGGCAAGACGAAAGCCTTTTGTTACGAAGAAAAACATCCAAGCCAGGCTACATTTTGCAAAAACACATCTGAAGTCTCCCAAAAGCATGTGGGAAAAGGTGTTTTGGTCTGATGAAACCAAGGTTGAACTTTTTGGCCATAATTCCAAAAGATATGTTTGGCGCAAAAACAACACTGCACATCACCAAAAGAGCACCATACACCCAGTGAAGCATGGTGGTGGCAGCATCATGCCAAGGGGCTGTTTTTCTTCAGCTGGAACTGGGGCCTTAGTTAAGCTAGAGGGAATTATGAACAGTTCCAAATACCAGTCAATATTGGCACAAAATCTTCAGGCTTCTGCTAGAAAGCTGAACATGAAGAGGAACTTCATCTTTCAGCATGACAACGACCCAAAGCATACATCCAAATCAACAAAGGAATGGCTTCACCAGAAAAAGATTAAAGTTTTGGAATGGCCCAGCCAGAGCCCAGACCTGAATCCGATTGAAAATCTGTGGGGTGATCTGAAGAGGGCTGTGCACAGGAGATGCCCTCGCAATCTGACAGATTTGGAGTGTTTTTGCAAAGAGTGGGCAAATATTGCCAAATCAAAATGTGCCATGCTGATAGACTCATACCCAAAAAGACTGAGGGCTGTAATAAAATCAAAAGGTGCTTCAGCAAAGTATTAGAAGGGTGTGCAGACTTATGAAACCATATTATTTTATTTTTATATTTTTTCTTCCCTTTACCTGAAAGATTTTAGTTTGTTTTTCAAGTGAGTTGTACAGTTTATAGGTCACATTAAAGGTGGAAAAAGTTCTGAAATGATTTATCTTTGTCTCATTTTTTTTACATCACAGAAACCTGACATTTTAACAGGGGTGTGTAGACTTGTTATATCCACTGTATGTCAGTGCATGTACTTCAGTAATAAATGTGTGCTACCAGTGAAATACCCATGATGATTGTTTGGCTATTTTAGCCAAAACTCCTAAATATGATTGCCAGAAAGACAGTGCCACCAAAAATAATTAGGCCAAACAGATAGTGCCCTAGACAGAAATAATGATCCAAATTGTGCCTTAGGTGGTAATAGTTCCTAAATGATTCATCACACAGTAATATTGCCCCTTTGGGTTCCTCGCTGTTATATGGTTCCTCTCATTTTAATATTGCAGCTGCACTTAGTAATAATACCCCTTCAGAGTTAGGCTACGTTCACACCATATATGTGATCTACATTTAGCATGGATGCCAAGAAAGATCCCGATGTATACACTAAACATGTTCACAAGATTACATTGGCACAACGGTGGCCAGAAAAGTGGCCTTTTGCCTGTGTCTGGCATATATACCACAAAACAAAGGTATGAAATTGCGTAGTATACTACTCTATTCCATACAACAGTATCTAGTTCCCCTAAATAAATCCAGACTCATACCAGAACCCTGAATAGAGACCCAGGCCGAACCCCCAAAGTAAATGCAGACCCCAAACTACTCTTTCTAAACAAAGAAACCCCAGACTAAATTCATACCTCATGCTATACCCCTAAATAAATATAGACCCCAGACCGTAATACCAAATATACAGTCATGTGAAAAAATTAGGACACCCTTTGAAAGCATGTGGTTTTTTGTAACATTTTTAATAAAAGGTTATTTCATCTCCGTTTCAACAATACAGAGAGATTAAAGTAATCCGACTAAACAAAGAAAACTGAAGAAAAGTCTTTTCAAGATCTTCTGTAAATGTCATTCTACAAAAATGCCTATTCTAACTGAGGAAAAAGATAGGACACCCTTGCCCCTAATAGCGAGTGTTACCTCCTTTGGCTGAAATAACTGCAGTGAGACGGTTCTTGTAGCCATCTACCAGTCTTCGACATCGGTCTGAGGAAATTTTACCCCACTCCTCAATGCAGAACTTTTTCAGCTGTGAGATGTTTGAGGGGTTTCTTGCACGTACAGCCCTTTTCAAGTCACCCCACAGCATCTCAATGGGATTCAAATCTGGACTTTGACTTGGCCATTCCAGGACTCTCCATTTCTTCTTTTTCAGCCAATCTTTGGTTGATTTACTAGTATGTTTTGGGTCATTGTCATGTTGCATGGTCCAGTTCCGCTTCAGCTTTAATTTTCTAACTGATGGTCTCACATGTTCTTCAAGCACCTTCTGATACACAGTAGAATTCATCGTGGATTCTATGATGGTGAGCTGACCAGGTCCTGCTGCAGCAAAGCAGCCCCAAACCATGACACTTCCACCTCCATGCTTCACAGTTGGTATGAGGTTCTTTTCTTGGAATGCTGTGTTTGGTTTACGCCAAACATGTCCTCTGCTGTTGTGTCCAAATAATTCAATTTTGGACTCATCTGTCCAAAGAACATTATTCCAGAAGTCCTGGTCTTTGTCAACTTTATATCTGGCAAATGTCAGTCTGGCCTCGATGTTTCTCTTGGAAAGCAAAGGTTTCCTCCTTGCACACCTCCCATGCAAGTTAAACTTGTACAGTCTCTTTCTGATTGTAGAGGCATGTACTTCTACATCAACAGTAGCCAGAGCCTGCTGTAGTTCTCGAGATGACACTTTAGGGTTTTTGGAGACCTCTTTTAGCATCTTGCGGTCTGCTCTTGGGGTGAACTTGCTGGGGCGACCAGTCCTGGGCATGTTGGCAGTTGTTTTGAAAGCCCTCCACTTGTAGACTATCTTCCGGACAGTGGAATGGCTGATTTCAAAATCTTTTGAGATCTTTTTAAATCCCTTCCCAGACTCATAGGCTGCTACAATCTTTTTTCTGAAGTCCTCTGACAGCTCTTTTGCTCTCACCATGGTGCTCACTCTCACTTCAACAGTCAGGAGCACACCAAACTAAATGTCTGAGGTTTAAATAGGGCAAGCCTCATTCAACATGCAGAGTAACGATCTACTAATTATGTGCACCTGGTGTGATATACCTGTGTGAGATCTGAGCCAATTTAAGAGGGAATACATGTGAGGGTGTCCTATCTTTTTCCTCAGTTAGAATAGGCATTTTTGTAGAATGACATTTACAGAAGATCTTGAAAAGACTTTTCTTCAGTTTTCTTTGTTTAGTTGGATTACTTTAATCTCTCTGTATTGTTGAAACGGAGATGAAATAACCTTTTATTAAAAATGTTACAAAAAACCACATGCTTTCAAAGGGTGTCCTAATTTTTTCACATGACTGTAGATCCTAAAAAGAACCACAAACTCCAGACCAGATGCCATGAATAAATTCCGACCCAATATAGATTATCAGTATCTGTTTGGTGGGGGTCCAACTTCCAGCACCACCACCGATCAGCTGTCCGAAAAGGTCTCTTCCTAGGCCACTGACCTGACATCCCGTTCATTGGTCACATGGCCACAGTCCCACATTCCTGTTCAAGTCATTGTCCCATTCAAGTGAATGACGCTTAACTAAATTACCAAGCACAGACGCTGTCCAATTAAAGGCACTGTGCTTGGAAAGTTGCTCACAGGAGAGCCTTGGCCTTTTCGGCAGGGGTACTGGGAGGTGGACCCCCATTGGTCAGATATTAATGATCTATCCTCAGGATATTAAGTATTAAACACCTGGGAAACCCTTTTATACAGGATATTGGAGAACAAGCCCTCCCATCACTCTTACAGTGCTTGAGGGATACCTTTATATAATATATTTATTTCATAAATTCTCCTATTTCCCTAAGAATACAGCTTCATACACGTATTGCAAAATAAATAAAAAAAGGTTTCTGGCAGTTGGAATATGGGAAATTATATGTTCATACAATAAAAAAATAAAAAAAGCACTAAAGCTGGAAACAAAAAATGCCACATGTGAACATAACCGTGTCACTGTTATAGGTAATGTGTTAAAAAAAAGATCTATTGTTTAAATCACGTTTAACGGATTTTTTAGGAATTTTTGATTATTTTTAATTTTCCATGTCACTTTCTATATTTAAACAGTTTTTGCACTGTCCACTAAGCCTAATAATAGTTCACTTCTTGGTCTGTACAGATCACTTCACTGCAGTTATCTGCTTATCTGTCATTCTAATCCTGCCTGTAATGATATCACCTCTGTGTATAGATAAGAGATGATTCACTATTCACAATAGGTGATTGTCAGAGCTTATCTCTTCTTTCCTTGTACAATGATCTCTGCACAGGACATAGATCATGCCTAGAAAGCTCTCCCATAGAAGTCAATGAGGTCCTCTCCTGACCATTGTGTCTATGGACCATGGGCCTGCCGTAAAGCAATTTTCTTAATGCTTTGTAAATTCTGTTAACTGGGTTTTCTGAGACTTCTATACTGATGACCTATCCTCTGGACCTCTGGTCCGCCAATCAGCAGTTTGAGAAGGCATTGGCGCTCGCAGTTGCGTTGGGGCCTTCTCAAACAGCTGATCAGCGGGGGTCCTGGTTCTCAGACCCCCACCAATCAGATACTGATGACCCATCCTGAGGATAGGTCATCAGTATATGAGTCTTGGAAAACCCCTTTAAGAACAGCTAAGACAAGATGACCGCCAACATAATCATGTTCAGGAAATAGAATAAATAAATCTGCAAACAGATAATAAAAACTGATTTGAAATAAAAGGAGATTTTAACTGGCAGATAAAAATGTTGGTGACACATTTCCTTAAACATTACTTCTCTCTAGTATCCTGGGTGGATAAAGTGGAGACTGCTGTGATTGTATCACCCTAGGGCCCACATGAACCTGGAAATGGCTCTGGCCTTGGTGATTGGACTTCAGCAATCTAACATTTTTTACCGATCCATTAGAGATAGTTTGCAGGAATGCCATTTTTCACTTACATTATATGGATAAAATAATTTTTAACTCTGAAATATTACAATTTATACAAAATGACCTTTTAAAGCTAACATTTTCTTTTTGCCTGCAGAGCCGAGAGAGCACCTTGTCATACAGATCTGATGGAGCGCGTATAATAGATCATGCCACTGTATAGGTTAATTTTACGTTTTGTACAGCGTCTCTGTTAGCAACCATGGCTTAGGAAGCAATTTATCTTAACCCTTTAACGACTCAGAGATTTTCAACAATTTTCATTTTTGATTTTTTTTGTACTTTCTAATGGCACCATTTACGGTTGCATACAATGTAGTGGAAGCAGGAACAAAAAATCCACATAGGGTGTAATTATAAATAAACAGAATTTTGTCACATTTTTATTGGTTTTGATTTTACAGGGTTTCCTATATGGTAAACTGACCTGTTAGGCTACTTTCACACCTGCGTTCGGAGCGTATCCGTCTGGTATCTGCACAGACGGATCCGCACCTATAATGCAAACGCTTAGATCCGTTCAGAACGGATCCGTTTGCATTACCATGAACAAAAAAAATACAATTTTTATTTTTTTTTTGTTCATGATAGTGCAAACGGATCAGTTTTCACTTTACATTGAAAGTCAATGGGGGGCGGATCCGTTTGAAAATTGAGCCATAGTGTGTCAACTTCAAACGGATCCGTCCCCATTGACTTACATTGTAAGTCTAGACGGATCCGTTTGCCTCCGCACAGCCAGGCAGACACCCGAACGCTGCAAGCAGCATTCAGGTGTCCGCCTGCTGAGCGGAGCGGAGGACAAACAGTGCCAGACTGAGGCACTCTGAGCGGATCCGCATCCACTCAGAATGCATTAGGGCAGTACGGATCCGTTCGGGGCCGCTTGTGAGAGCCTTCAAACGGAACTCACAAGCGGAGCCCTGAACGCAAGTGTGAAAGTAGCCTTAGTTTCATTCTATGGGGCAGTATAATTGCAACAATACCACATTTCTATAGTTTTTCTTGCGTTTTAACCCCTTAAGGACATAGGACGTACCGGTACGCCCTATTTCCCGAGTCCTTAAGGACCAAGGACGTACCGGTACGTCCTAACTTTAAAATCGGCATTCCGGCGCCCCAGGGGTTAATTTGAACAGGATGCCGGCTGGTTAAAACGCCAGGGGGGGTCATGTGACCCCCCGTGTCGGCGATCGCAGCAAACCGCAGGTCAATTCAGACCTGCGGTTTGCTGCGCTTTTTGCAGTTTCTGATCCCCTCAGAGACTTCAGAGTGCCTAAAATCAATATTGTACACCCCCCCCTGCACCCCTGCACGATTTGATGGCGGCGGGTGGTGCAAGGGGGGATGTTGCAGGCGGTGGGGGTGTTGCGGGAGGCGGGCGGTGCGGCAGGCGGGATCGCGATCCCCCGCCCGCCTCCCATTGCATAATCGTTGGTGCACAGTGGGTATACCAGGGTGCCAGCACATTGCTGGCACCCTGGTATAAACGGCTGACATCGTTGATGCGATGTCAGCCGTTTAACCCTTTCCATACAGCGGTCCGTACGGACCGCTGTATGGAAAGAATTAACAGTAAGAGGGAGCTCCCTCCCTCTCCGATCAGGGGGCTGCTGTGCCTTTGCAGCCCCCCGATGGGAGAGGGAGAGAGCCCCCAGACAGCCCCCCGAAGCCCCGTCCTCACCCTTCCCCGTCTGCGAAGTTGTGGCAGACGGGGAAGGTTCCCATGGCAACAGGACGCCTGCTCAGGCGTCCTGCTGTCCATGGTGCTGAACAGATCTGTGCTGAAAGCATAGATCTGTTCAGTGTAAGTAAAATACAGTACAGAAACCTATATAGGTTCTGTACTGTATTTTACAGACATCAGACCCACTGGATCTTCAAGAACCAAGTGGGTCTGGGTCAAAAAATTAAAAAAATAAGTGAAAAAAGTTAAGATAAAAAAAAAAACATTTATCACTGAATAAAAAATAAAAAATAAAATACACTACACATATTAGGTATCGCCGCATCCGTAACGACCTGATCTATAAAACGGTCATGTTACTTTCCCCGCACAGTGTACGCCATAAAAATAAAAAAATAAAAACTATGAGAAAATTGAAATTTTGCCCACCTTACTTCCCAAAAAAGGTAATAAAAGTGATCAAAAAAGTCGCATGTACGCCAAAATAGTACCAATCAAACTGTCATCTCATCCCACAAAAAATGAGACCCTACTCAAGATAATCGCCCAAAAACTGAAAAAACTATGGCTCTTAGACTATGGAAACACTAAAACATAATTTTAGTTGTTTCAAAAATAAAATCATTGTGTAAAACATACATAAATAAAAATAAAGTATACATGTTAGGTATTGCCGCGTCCGTATCGACCGGCTCTATATAAATATCAATGACCTAACCCCTCAGATGACCACCGTAAAAAAAAAAAAAAAAACTGTGTAAAAAAAGCAATTTTTTGCCATCTTACGTCACAAAAAGTGTAATAGCAAGCGATGAAAAAGTCATATGCACCCCAAAATAGTGCCAATCAAACTGACATCTCATCCCGCAAAAAATTAGACCCTACTCAAGATAATCGCCCAAAAACTGAAAAAACTATGGCTCTTAGACTATGGAGACACTAAACAATTTTTGGGTTTTAAAAATGAAGTTATTGTATAAAACTTACATAAATAAAAAAAATTGTATACATATTAGGTATCGCCGCGTCCGTGACAACCTGCTCTATAAAATTACCACGTGATCTAACCTGTCAGATGAATGTTGTAAATAACAAAAAAAAACGTGCCAAAAAAGCTATTTCTTGTTACCTTGCCGCACAAAAAGTGTAATATAGAGCAACCAAAAATCATATGTACCCTGAACTAGTACCAACAATACTGCCACCCTATTCCGTACTTTCTAAAATGGGGTCACTTTTTTGGGAGTTTCTACTCTAGGGGTGCATCAGGGGGGCTTCAAATGGGACATGGTGTCAAAAAACCAGTCCAGCAAAATCTGCCTTCCAAAAACCGTATGGCATTCCTTTCCTTCTGCGCCCTGCCGTGTGCCCGTACAGCAGTTTACGACCACATATGGGGTGTTTCTGTAAACTACAGAATCAGGGCCATAAATAATGAGTTTTGTTTGGCTGTTAACCCTTGCTTTGTAACTGGAAAAAAAATATTAAAATGGAAAATCTGCCAAAAAAGTGAAATTTTGAAATTGGATCTCTATTTTCCATTAAATCTTGTGCAACACCTAAAGGGTTAACAAAGTTTGTAAAATCAGTTTTGAATACCTTGAGGGGTGTAGTTTCTTAGATGGGGTCACTTTTATGGAGTTTCTACTCTAGGGGTGCATAAGGGGGGCTTCAAATGGGACATGGTGTCAAAAAACCAGTCCAGCAAAATCTGCCTTCCAAAAACCGTATGGCATTCCTTTCCTTCTGCGCCCTGCCGTGTGCCCGTACAGCAGTTTACGACCACATATGGGGTGTTTCTGTAAACTACAGAATCAGGGCCATAAATAATGAGTTTTGTTTGGCTGTTAACTCTTGCTTTGTAACTGGAAAAAAAATATTAAAATGGAAAATCTGCCAAAAAAGTGAAATTTTGAAATTGTATCTCTATTTTCCATTAAATCTTGTGCAACACCTAAAGGGTTAACAAAGTTTGTAAAATCTGTTTTGAATACCTTGAGGGGTGTAGTTTCTTAGATGGGGTCACTTTTATGGAGTTTCTACTCTAGGGGTGCATCAGGGGGGCTTCAAATGGGACATGGTGTAAAAAATACTGTCCAGCAAAATCTGGCTTCCAAAAACCATACGGCGCACCTTTCACTCTACGCCCCGCTGTGTGGCCATACAGTAGTTTACGGCCACATATGGGGTGTTTCTGTAAACGGCAGAGTCAGGGCAATAAAGATACAGTCTTGTTTGGCTGTTAACCTTGCTTTGTTAGTGGAAAAAATGGGTTAAAATTGAAAATTAGGCAAAAAAATGAAATTCTCAAATTTCATCCCCATTTGCCAATAACTCTTGTGCAACACCTAAAGGGTTAACGAAGTTTGTAAAATCAGTTTTGAATACCTTGAGGGGTGTAGTTTCTTAGATGGGGTCACTTTTATGGAGTTTCTACTCTAGGGGTGCATCAGGGGGGCTTCAAATGGGACATGGTGTCAAAAAAACTGTCCAGCAAAATCTGGCTTCCAAAAACCATACGGCGCACCTTTCACTCTACGCCCCGCTGTGTGGCCGTACAGTAGTTTATGGCCACATATGGGGTGTTTCTGTAAACAGCAGAGTCAGGGCAATAAAGATACAGTCTTGTTTGGCTGTTAACCCTTGCTTTGTTTGTGGAAAAAATGGGTTAAAATGGAAAATTAGGCAAAAAAAATAAATTCTCAAATTTCATCCCCATTTGCCAATAACTCTTGTGCAACACCCAAAGGGTTAACAGAGTTTGTAAAATCAGTTTTGAATACCTTGAGGGGTGTAGTTTATAGAATGGGGTCATTTTTGTGCGGTTTCTATTATGTAAGCCTCGCAAAGTGACTTCAGAGCTGTAGTGGTCCCTAAAAATTGGGTTTTTGTAAATTTCTGAAAAATTTCAAGATTTGCTTCTAAACTTCTAAGCCTTGTAACATCCCCAAAAAATAAAATATCATTCCCAACATAACTCAAACATGAAGTAGACATATGGGGAATGTTAAGTCATCACAATTTTTGGGGGTATTACTATGTATTACAGAAGTAGAGAAACTGAAACTTTGAAATTTGCTAATTTTTCAAAATTTTTGGTAAATTAGGTATTTTATTATGCAAAAAAATTATTTTTTTTTTACTTTATTTTACCAGTATCATGAAGTACAATATGTGACGAAAAAACAATCTCAGAATGGCCTGGATAAGTCAAAGTGTTTTAAAGTTATCAGCACTTAAAGTGACACTGGTCAGATTTGCCAAAAATGGCCTGGTCCTTAAGGTGAAAATGAGCCTGGTCCTTAAGGGGTTAATGCTGAAAAAAATAAATAAAAAATACTTTGGAAAGACAATTTTTTTTCTTTGAATCACAATATTCTTACAACCATAACTTTTTTATTTTTATGTCCATAGCTGTATGAGGGCTCATATTTCTGCGGAGCGTTCTGTAGTTTTCACTGATACCATTTTGGGGTGTGTATAACTTTTTAAACACTTTGTATTCAATTCTATGTCGGAGGCAAAGTGACCAAAAAACAGCAAATCATCCGTTTTGACTATTTTTTTTCTGTTTGCCATACACCGTTTGCCGCATGGCATAAATATTTTTTTATTTTAATACTATAGGCATTTTCACACGCGACAATGTCCATGAAGTTTAGGTATTTTTATTGTTTATGTATTTTTATTAAAAATTTTGGGAAAGGGGGAAGATTTGAATTTTTATATTTTGTTGTTATTTTTTATTTTTAAACTTGAAAAACCTTTTTTTAACACTTTTTAATAGTTCCTATAGGAAGATCAATTAATTGCTTCTCTCATAGCAATGGTTTTTAACCATCCAGATGCTGTGGTCACAAGGGGTTAAATGTGTGCAATCAACATTATCGTCGATCGCATACATAAGCCCTTGGGTACCTGCTGTTTAAAACAACAGGCATCTGGTGGCAATGGTGCCCACTGCACTCACAAACGGGCACCACATTTAAAGTCCCCATCTCCGACATATATGGTTGTAATGCGGTCAGGAACAGGTTAAAGGGGTATTCTCATGTCAATAATTTTTGATATATTGATTTGATACATTGAAAATATTGGAAAAATTAGGATCTGACCTTCACAACCTTCACCTATCAATACTGTCCTGACCCCAGTGCCGCCTACCATAAAAAAATGTCATGTGACACCCAAATGCTGATTTAATTTCTCACCCTACTACAAATGACCACATGTGAATTATACATTCATATCCCATTGATTGCAGTGGGTTTGGAAGTTTGTTGAAAAATGTCTCCCAGTTCATCCATCGTTGTCATCATATCGTCAATTGTCTTGCCTGTTAAACCGTATATTTTCTTACATACCAGTCAGTAGGTCAATAGTATGAAAGTGATGGATGCTGCAGATGATATTGTTGTCCATTGCTTCCATTCAACCTATGGATTGTAATTTGAAAAACAATGGATGGACAGATGAAAAAAATTTACGTAACGTTATGGCAACATCTTTATTCAATGCTCAAGTTTTTATGTACTTTATCCATTTATAAACAAAACATTATTTCCTAGAATAAATGACAAATATTATAGGTATCATGGACAACCTGCAAGCTACAAACAGAATCACATGTAGTGAATGAGACCTAATGATTCTAGCTAAAAAAGCTGTCCCTTCTTAACATTTATGACATAGCGCTAGGAGGATATGCCATAACTGCTAAAGATAGGTGCTACCTTTGGGAAATGCTCCTATGTCCAGAACAGGGCCCTCAAAAGTGGAGGGTGAGCAGCTGAGCATCAACCCTTTATTATCCTCAGTGGGGGGTTCCAAAAATAGCTGAACATTGGCTAGGCTACTTCCATGAGTCCCACAGTGTTGAGTGGAGTGGTGGCTACGCATGCATGGCATGCCCTACATTCACTGCTATGGAACTTTCAAAAATAGCCCAGCCCGCTTACTCGGCCATTATTTGAAGTCCCATAATAGTGAATGGAGGGGATTCTGTGCATACATGGTGTGCTCCCCTTCACTTTGGGGGACCGAAGGGTGGTCCCAGAGGTGTCACCTATCTGACAATTATGGCATATCCTAGCTATATGGAATAAATGTTCAGATGGGACAACCTCTTTAAGTGTTAGGACCCGAGCTACTTGAGAAACCTTGGCACGGTGCTCTGGCTCAGACATGTCCTCCACAATAGGATATGTTGGCTAATCTCTCAATTTTAACATCAGTTTGAGGGTTTAGTAAGACCGCAGAGTGCACCTGTCTTTGCTATTATTATATTGTTATATTTATTATCACATCCACATAATTGCTATCTTGTGTAGGATGTCTATTGTGGTACTTGTGGTCAGTTGCGGGCATCCTCCACTGTATGCATTTTTGCTAGGGATCCCCATTAGCAAGGGACCACAAGTGCAGGATTTGCTCCCATGTATATATATGCACAACTGCATATGGGTTTGAGCACTTCCTGCCTGTTTAACACCACGCCATTATATTTCAGTTTGTTTGAATATACAGATACCTGGAGGTGTATAAACTCCAATTTAAATGTGCCTGCTTTCCATCCACAGGCTACATTTAGGTGCACCTGCGAGGCCTGGGCCATATCAGCCAGTCTTGAGTGGGACTCGCAGACTCCTCCCTCCTCCCATTGCTAGGAGGTAACTGGTGAGTTGTCTGTGAGTCGGACCTCACGCTCCTGTAATTCGCCCACTGGCCCCTGTTATTGCCCATAAGGCTCAGGTAGGTGAGTGTTAGCACCCAAACTACTTGGGAAACCTTGGCGCGCTGCCCGGGCTCAGACATGTCCTCCACAGTAGGATATGTTGGCTAATCTTTCAATTTTAACATCAGTTTGAGGGTTTAGTAAGACTGCAGAGTGCAACTGTATTTGCTATTATTACAACCTCTTTAAGGTCTAAAGGGGTTGCCCAATTGGCAACTGAAACTCCCTCACATTCTGCGTGAGTTACAATTGTCAATTGTATTGCCTGTTTAGGAACCTATTACCAGAACTTCACCTTTATACGGAGTACTGTGATTTTTCTCTTCTATAAAAAAGTTGTCTAGTATTTTTTTATTTTTTTATAACAACGGCTTATGCTGCATTTAGATTGCCCAATTTTCTGGCAGATTGTTGAAAATGAACGTTCCTATGAATGCTTATTTCCAATGATCTGACAATGTAATGGTGCTGCAGATCACTCCATCAACAAGCAAAAAGCTTGTTCATCAGATGAAATGATCTTAGGTGGGACATCTCAATCATCACTTCTGAGCAGCAGATCGTGCTGAGTAAAGAACAGAAACAATTAATTTGTATGAGGATGTCCTCATACAGTGGAGCTGATCACTGCATAGACCCGAAGTAAATTAGGGATGGAGGGGTTAAAAAATAAAATAAAAATTAAACTCACCTTATCCACTTGTTTGCGCAGCCCGGCTTGTCTTCTTTCTTCTTCTTTGAGGACCTGGGAGGAAAAGGACCTTTGGTGACGCCACTGCACTCATCACATGATCCGTCACGTGGTGTCACCGCCAGTTCTGTGAGAAGGTCTGGCAGACGTTCTTCTCTACCTCTTGCATGATGTTCTTTGTTTTGGTTTCACTTTGTCATCTCCTTTCCTTCTCCAAGGTGTCACCTATTTAGACTAATTGTCTCCCTTTATATTCCCTGACATACTGCCTCACTTTGCGGTTTATACTACTTCCTGGGTAACGTGTTCACTGCTGGAGGCTGCTGCTGCAGTTTGCTAAGTTAAGTTTTTTTCTTTATTTGTGTTTCCTTGCTGGCTTGATTCTAGGTGACCCTGACTCCAGTCATAGTAAGTGCAGGGAGCCGGTGGTCATGTCCCTTCACTATTATAGGGTCTTCAGGTGTCCAACAGTCTTAGGTAAGTGGGCATGCAATCGTCTACGATTCAGACCCTTGCATGGGCATAGCAGTCAGGGAGAGCTCTTAGGGTTTTATAGGGCTCACCTATATGCTCCTTAGTTTGGGATCAAGCCAGTCGGATGTTTATTTATAAGTTCCAGCTATCTGCAACATCATCCGTGACACTTGGTCCATCACATGATCTATCACCATGGTGATGGACCATGTGATGAGCGCAGTGACGTCACCAAAGGTCCTTTTCCTCTCAGGTCCTTCAAGAAAAAGAAAGAAGACAAACCGGGCTCTGCAAACAAATGGATGAGGTGAGTTTAATTATTTTATTTTTTAACCCCTCTATCCCTAATTTACTTAGCATTCTGTACTAAGAATGCTATTATTTTCCCTTATAACCATGTAATAAAGGGAAAATAATAAAGATCGGGTCCCCATCCCGATCATCTCCTAGCAACCATGCGTGAAAATCGCACCGCATCTGCACTTGCTTGCGGATGCTTGCGATTTTCATGCAGCCCCATTCACTTCTATGGGGCCTGCGTTGCATGAAAAACGCACAATATAGAACATGCTGCGATTCTCACACAACGCACAAGTGATGCATGAAAATCACCGCTCGTCTGAACAGCCCCATTGGAGTGAATGGGTCCGGATTCAGTGCGGGTGCAATGTGCCAGGCAATGTGCCAGGAATTCTGGCCCGTGTGAAAGGGGCCTAAGGGTACGACCACATGGCGAGCTTATGATCTGGTCGGGCCATGGCAGGATTGTCAGTCCATAAAAAAGGCAACTTTTTTCCTCTGTCCGTGAAAAAAATAGATATGCCCGTGATTTTTTTGAGGCTGGGGGTTCTTGACTAGATTATTTTGGTGATAATTATCATCATGTCATAGCTCACAGTAAATGCTGCTAATGATCTCTGACCAGTATATTGAGCTATAATCTTTATCATTCATTACAGTTTTTCAATTTGTCCGTAAAACTGTTGGCTGTCCGTGATTTGGGGATAAGTTTTCCAGAAAAAAGATAAATTCTGGTTGGCAACCCTGGGTTGCGGCCAGCTGTGGTCAAGAACCAAGCGACCAAGTAGGCCGCAGCTGGCTGATATTTAACTGAGTAAGACAGCACTCTACAGACAATCTGGATTCTTTATGGCAGTGCAGAAGCTTTACTACCGCACGGTCCTTAAGAATTCATACCGCCTATACAGTGCGGTCTTCATTAGTCAAATATCAGGCAGCTGCAGCCTAATTGGCCATGCGGTTCTTGACCGCAGCTGGCTGCAACCTGACCTGATCGCGGTTCTTGACTACGCCGTGTGGTCGTACTCTTCTTGTACTTGTTCTTGCAATAAATGGCACCATAATAATGATAGTCAGAACATGAATATCACTCATCTGAAATAGCCCTTTAGGGTATATTAACATGGCGTAAATTCAGTGCAGAAATTTCTGCGACTGTCACGTCCATCTGAATGGAGCTTGCAGGAATCCATGCACATGGCGCATGGGTCATATACTTACTGAAGTCCATACTCCATGTAAAGTGCACCTGAAAGTCTGTATGAGCCCTATTTAATATTCTAGCGAACTAATTGATGGTCCAGTTGGACCCAAATACGTCTTTGGATCATGTACTGTTTTTTTCCAAAATTAAAACGTTGCTTTTATTCATTTATTTTTTAAACACAGTTTTCATAATTTAACTCTATCTATACATAGACACTACATAGGGTTAAATTATGAAAACTGTGTTTTAAAAATAAATGAATGAAAGCAACGTTTTAATTTTGGAAAAAACAGTACATGATCCAAAGACGTATTTGGGTCCAACTGGACCATCAATTAGTTTGCTAAAATAGTAAACGTTGACATGTACTGTGAGGTCATTTGAGATATAGTTGACTATTCAATATTCCGCACATCCTTTCCAAAGTGAGCACTTGAATAATGTGTGTGTACTGCAGTCATTGTGATTCTGCCAGTATTAATGCTATGAGAATTCCCTTTTTTTTTTTCTCCTTTTCAATACTCAAAACAGATGCTGTCTGCGCTGGCACCAGAAATGTCAATTGTTTGAATGCGCTGCGGGTTCACAGTTGCATTGTTTGTTCTTTGTTAAAATCTGCGGCCTTTTGTTCTCCACATGATTAGTCAAAGTGTTTTATAAGGGATAGAGGGAAAGGGGAAAGGTTCCAAAAACAATGGAGAAAGTATCAGAGTTATTGGTTAATCCACATGTTTTGAATAAAGAACAAGGCTTTATATGATGGAGATAATTTCCAAGCCTGGCACCAATAAAGAGAAAGATGTTAAAGCAACAATTCTTCACAAAATTAAAGCTGAGCCGTTTACAGCATTCAAACACGTGATTCCTTTGTACAAAAAAAACACCAAATTCTTATCTTTTTCCTCATCTGTTCTATTTTATTTCCCAAATGTGAGAAAATGAACACATTTCTGTATTCTAATTGAAAGTAAGGCCCCTTGCAGACGAGCGTGAGCGGATTAGGTCCGGATGCGTTGCGGATGCGTTCAGTGAAAATTGTGCGATTTTGCAAGTTTATTCAGTTTTGCATGCGATCGCCTTCAGTTGTTCAGTTTTTATCGCGTGGGTGCATTGCGACTTAATGCGTTTTGCACGCGCGTGATAAAAAACTGAAGGTATACAAACAACATCTCTTAGCAACCATCCGTGAAAAACGCATCGCATCCGCACTTGCTTGCGGATGCGATGAGATTTTCACGCAGCCCCATTCACTTCTATGGGGCCAGCGTTGCGTGAAAAATGCAGAATATAGAACATGCTGCGATTTTTATGCAACGCACAAGTGATGCGTTAAAAACATCGCTCATGTACACAGACCCATTAAAATGAGCGGGTCCGGATTCAGTGCGGGCGCAATGCGTTAGCATCACGTATTGCACCCGCTCGGAATACTTGCTCGTCTGCAAGGGGCCTAACACTTAAACGCAAATTGTAATCTAGATTGTTTTTACCAATTGAAACCAGATACTGATAACTATTCCTTTTTCTTAAGCTACTTTCACACTTGCGATGTTAATTCTGCTATTGCGATCCGGCAGAGAATCTCAACACCAGAATAAAAAACGGATCTGTTTTGATGCATCTGTTCCGTTAGGATGCGGTTGTGTGAAATCAAAACTGAATAAAATGGATCCGTCACTAAATTTCAATCAATCAATAGGTGACAGATCCATGTTTTTAGACTCCTAAAAAAAAACGGATCCTTCAACATTGACTTACATTGTTTTCAGTACCAGATCCATTTTTTTCCGTTTTTATGACCGGACACAAAACCGCAGCTTGCAGCGGTTTTATGTCCGGTCACAAAACGGAATGCTGCCGGAGTGGAAGACATCCTGATGCATCCTGAACAGATCTCTTTCCATTCAGAATGCATGAGGACGAAGCGGAAACATTTTTTTCGAGAAAACAACAACGCAAGTGTGAAAGTAGCCTTGTTTGTTTTTATTTTCTGATGGTAGATTTTTTATTCTGTTTTCTATGCAGGATTGGAAGCCTTCTTGCTTGAAGCAGGAGTTGTTTATTGACTGCTATAGAAGAGTGTTGTGGGCATGCTCTGTGACCTTTGCAGTAGTCATTGTGCAGAGAGGGGGAGTAGATAAGCTGTAACATCACATGCGTGGGCCTATTGAGATGAGAAATAAAAAATTAATTTGTGATCAGGCAGCAAAAAAAAAAAAGATGTTTGTGTGTATTTATACCTGCCATGTGTTTCATTGTACTTACGTCTGTTTTTGACCTGAGGAAGTGGTTTTAACCCCGAAACGCGTTGTCTGGATGGCATTTTTACCTGCTGTACCTTTAAATAAAGAAATTGTTTCAATATGAATTGCCTTTATTTCCAATATACTGTATGGTTTTATGATTTTTTATCTGTTGGGAGCTCCCCATTTTTGGATCTTTGTTCTTCTCCTGCCCTGTTCTTCTGGAGGAGCTCTCACACATTTGGTCAATATTTGATCAGTGATTTTCATCAGTGATTGTGACTAGGGATTAGTGAACCCGAACTGCAAAGTTTGGGTTGGTACCGAATTTTGCGAGTTCGGGTACCCAGAACCCGAACTTTTTCACTGGAGTCCGGGTTCGGTTTAGAGTGTTCTCATGATTTTATTATTTTAATATGGCGATTTAGGGGTTAAAAAAAAATACTCATCTCATCCACTTGATTGCGCTGCAGCAGCTTCTTCTATCTTCACTGAACAGGACCTGCCAAAGGACCTGCAATATGCGCAATGACGTCTCCGTGTGCATATCGCAGGTCCTTTCTAAGGTCCTGTTCAGCGAAGATAGAAGAAGCTGCTGCAGCGCAATCAAGTGGGTGAGGTGAGTTTTGTTTTGTTTTTAAACCCTAAATGGCCATATTTTTTTGCATTCTGTCTTAAGAATGCTATTATTTTCCGATATAACGATGTTATAACAGAAAATAATAAAGTGAAGTTCGGGTCCCCATTGACTTTAATAGGGTTCGGGTTCAGGGTCAAGGTTGGGTCAGGTTCGGGTCCCAAACCCGGCTAACCCTGCTAACTAGAGATAAACGAATTGAAGTTGCTGAAGTGGAATTAGATCCGAATTTCAGGAAAAATTTGATTCGCACCGAATCTGAATTTCCTCACGCTTCATGGTAACGAATCGCATTTTTTCCTAAAATGCCTGCTGCATGTGTTAGAACATAGAGCAACTAGGAAGTCTGGGAAGACGGGATCACCCACAATGCCATCCATGCAGCCATTCAGCAGGCAGCCAGCCCTGTGATGTCACAGCCCTATAAATAGCTTCAGCCATCTTGGATTCAGCCATTTTCCAGTGTACTTAGTGCAGGGAGAGACGTCAGCAGGCGCTAGGGACAGTGCTAGAAAAGACTTGAAAACTTTTATTTTGCTGTATAGAAGTTCAGGGAAATGATAGGGAGGAATCATTCTACAGTATTGAAGCACACCAGGGTTCAGTAGGGAAGTTTACAGCCTGGTTAATAGGAACAATCCTATTACACCTTGCTGTACTGACTGGTGATACAAATTGCCATTATACAGCTCTGTAATTCCAGCAAACTGTTCTTTTTATTGGGGTGCCAGTGCTGTTTGATACAGCCATTAACAGGGTTTATTAGAAGGAAATATTTCTACGTCTTATTTGCCCTTGTGCGGTGCAGTTATATGTTCTAAAGCATTTTTTGGCTTGGATTAGTGGGAAAAAATTGTTTATTAGTCGTTGTGTGACGAAGTGATTAAATAACAGCCCTTTTTGGCATGTATTAAAGGCAATAACATATGTATTATTTGCCTTTCAGCAGTGCAGTTATATGTTCTATAGCCTTTTTTAGCATGTTTTAGTGGGAAAAAAAAGCCATTGTGTGGTGAAGTGAGAAAATTACAGACTTTTTTTGGGGTGTTTTAATTTCCTATTTATTTATTTATTTGATCTAACAGTATGTCAGGCAGAGAAGTGCCAGGCCCTGCACAGGAAAGTGGCTGAGGCCTAAATGTTTCTGGCGCAGGCACAGGTCACAGGAGAGTATGGGGGCGTGGCAGCAGGGATCACAGCGAGAGGCCTGAGCTCCCGGTATCATCAAGCGATCGTGTCTTAACCAGCGACCCAGCGGTTTTTGAATGGTTGACTCGGTCATTCACTTCATCCCAGGTGACATCAGTCACCTCAAGTCAAGAGTCGGTGGGTTTGTCAGACACAACTAGGGCCGTCTTTAACGCAAGTAAAAAGGGGCAAATGCCCTGGGCCCAGTTTCTCCTGGGGGGGCCCAAGGCAGCTGCCTCTTGAGCCCCGCTGGCCACTGGAGGACCTTTCATAGGTCCATACTTTATTAATTAAGTAGCAGGACATGTAGGGCATACATGGGGGATGTCCCTGCACTTAATATTATTTCTGGGCGCCGCCCCGTTGAGCCGCTGTGGCCACTGTTACATTCCCCCGCGCTTTATGCTAAGTAACAGCATCGGAACACCAGGGAAAATACATCAGCTTTTCTCCCTGGGCGTTCCTTGTCCAATCGCAGCGCAGAACGTCACAGCCAGGAAGAAGGTGTTTTTTTTTCTCCCACAGCCAGGGAGAAGAAATGCCCACAGAGAAAAGCTGATGTCTCCTCCCTGGTGTTCCGATGCCGTTACTTAGCATACAGTGCGGGAGAATGTAATGGGGGTTACAGAAGCGCAATGGAGCGCCGTCCAGAAATAATAATAAGTGCAGGGAGATCCCCAATGTATGCCCTACATGTCCTGCTACTTAAAGTATGGACACATAAATGCAGCAGCGGCACTTGTGTTCTCCCTCTTGCTCAGGGTCTAATAAATATTAAAGACGGCCCTAGACATAACCCTTAGTTGGCATGGCCTGGGGGCAGGCCCTGTGCCCTCACCTGTCCTCAACCTGCCTCTGTCCTTCTATTCTCTCAGCTCCACTATATAGCAAGGACAAGCTACTAGAGGACAGTCAGCAGCTACTGGCCAGCCAAGATGTGGAGGAGACATCAGCCGCTTCCTCCTGTAGGCGGGCAAGTAGTGATGAGGAGAGTGGCGTGGGAGCTGGTGGTGTGAGCAGTCAGGCTTCTGACCCAGAGACTGTTGAGGAAGACATCAGTGAAGTGCAGATAGTACTCAATGATGATGATGTAGCTGATCACACTTGAGAGCCAGGTGACGATGGGGCTTCATCATCATCGGGAAAAGAAGGTGTCAGCTTGCCCGTAAGGCAGCGGCGGAGCCAGCAAGTCGCTAGCGTGGCCGGGAGTCAGCAGGGTGACAGCAGTGGGAGTTCGGGAGCCAAAGGTGCCCTAGGTAGACCACACGCTTTGCAGAAGCCTACCTGCCTAGAAAGTAGTGATGCAGGGGTTCACCGAAGCTGCAGCGGTAGCAGTCAGTCAGTGCGGAGTGTTGGGGGTAAAATCACCTACTTGGTGGTGTGGCAGTTTTGTGTTAAGCTGCCGGAGGAGATGAACATGGCCATTTATAGAATCTGTCGGCAGAAGGTAAAGCATGGCCATGGTGCCAATCTTGGCACCATGGCCCTGCGTCCTCATATGCAGCGTCACCATAAAGTGGCCTGGGAGAACCGTGGCTCCGATGTTATGGTGCAGCCTGACGCAGCAACCACTGCATTACCCAGTGGCACGCACCTGATTTCAGGCAGTCAAGACTTCACCACCTCAGCCGAAGGGAGCTGTCTGTCCTTCCCATCATCTGCTGGTCCTGATGCTCCTGCTCCTCCTCCTACTCCTACTCAGTCATTCCATCAGCAATCGATCACCGAAGCGATTGCCAAGAGGCAACAGTATGCGTGCACTCATCCAACGGCACAGAAGCTGAATGTGCTCCTGGCCAAGTTGCTGGTGCTGCAGTCCCTCCCTTTCCAAGTGGTGGACTCTGCACCATTCAGAGAACTGATGGCTTGTGCCGAGCCGAGGTGGAGAATCCCAAGCCGTCATTTCTTTGCAAAAAAAGTCAGTACCAGCCCTGCACACATATGTAGAACATAAGGTGGGCCAGTCCTTGAGCCGGTCGGTGTCTTCCAAAGTGCACGTCAGCACCGACGTGTGGAGCTGTAACTATGGTCAGGGAAAATACATGTCCTTTACGGCCCACTGGGTGAATGTGGTTTCTGCACAGCCACACCAGCAACTTGTCCAGGTGACACAGCTTCTGCCTCCAAGTTCTCACACTGTTGGTCCTGCGACAATGTCAGCCTCTGCCTCCTCATCCTCCACCGTGTCCTCTGCTTCCACTGCAGGGAAAATTCACAGTGCCCCTCCAGCATACCACATGTGCAGGGTACGGCGGTGTCATGCTGTTCTGCACCTTGTTTGACTATCACGTTGGGGAGTGGGGGAAACCCCCCCACTGTACAATGTGGGTTGGCAGAATATGCCACTAGGCCTGGATACCGGGATAAGGGGAGCAGGTCACCTCCTAACGCCACCCTCATCCTATCCCTGACCTCCTAACTGTATGAGCCGGCCTCGATTGTAGGGGGGCTCATACCCCATAACCTGGGATCTTCTGATCCTAACAATCCCTGAAATAGGAGTCAGGAATAAGAGACGGCTGGTGCATCCACGACACGGATGAAACTGGGTCTCACACAGGCATAGCAACTAGGAAGGAGCAGACAGCAAACAAAAACACATAGCAGCAGCAGGTAAGAGCCCAGTGCAAAATGACAAGCACTGGAACAACAGCACTTACCTGCCACAACGACTGGGTGGAACAACTACTGCTAGCTGACTTGTGGTTCCCCCTCCAGGGAACCCAGACACCCCCTTCTGGAGGTACAAAAGACAGGGGAAGTGTCTAGCAACCATGCTGGATAACAACACCAAATATACCAGAAATGGAACACCATACTAGACATTACAACACACCCAAAACATAAACCCACACCAAACATACCAAACATGTAAGGAAGGGTACAGAAAAGAGGGCACAAAGGGAAGACATCATGGAGATATCGGAGAGACATCGATGTCCCACTAGGTGGCCCCCAAGGACTGGGCAGATAAAACACCCAGGAAACTCTCCAGAACCAACAAAGGCTGGAGTACAATTGACTCCAGCCTGGAAGCCATAGGTGAAAAACCCAAGTGGCCAAACCCAGCCAGGAAGTTAACCCCTCCAGCACCAGACAGGGGAGTAACCAGGAGAAGGGGAGAAAAGACCAGATATGCTGCAAACAACAGCGCATTGCCCCTGGCAACCAACATGTACCGCAAATGTATCACGGCACACAACAAATACTGTGACACCCCACCCCAACTGAAAAGGGGAAACTAAATGGAACACCAAAAACAACAGGGGGGGAGTAGAAGAATCAACATCAGTGCAATGAAGTCTCCCCAATACTGCCACCAGCACACCCAAACCACCAACTAGGAACCGGCCAGCCAGCCAATAAACAGCTGGAGAGACCGCACTGAATGCTGCGTCCACCTCAGACACAGTTCACACCAAGTCGCTACCAGCATACATCCCCAACCAGCAAACACCAGAGCCAGTACAACAAGGAATGCAGCCAGCCACATAACATAAGCGACTGAACCACTGAGACATGGATGAGGGGAGACACAAACACAAGTAACGGTTCACACCACCTGCAACCGCTATTACAGAAAACTGCACCATTAACAGGATCTCCCCTTTCATCCTCCCTCTGGAGGACAAGCATGCACGCCAGAAAACGGAAGATGACACATGCTGACGACCTCTTTTGAAGGTGCACACAGAGTAGCCTTAGTGGGACATACTGTCAGGGTGAGGAGTGGATGTGGGGAAGATGGGGTAGCAACTAGGCCTGGATGCTGGGAAAAGGGAGCTGATCACCTCCTACTGCAACCCTCATCCTAGTCCTGACCTCCTAACCGCATGAGCGAACCCAGATGGTAGGAGGGTTCATGCACCATAACCTCGGACTGTAACTGGCCCTGATGATCTCTGGGATAAAGGTCAGGAAAAGGAGACAACTAGTTCATCCACAACACAGATGAACCAGAGTCTCCAGCAGGCCTAGGTGCAAGGAAAGTAAAGGCAGAAAACAGTAACTGGATAGGCAGGGAAGAACCCACAACAACAACAAGCACTCACCTGCTGAGGCAACAATGACTGGAACCTGTTCCTCCGTACTGGAACCCGATCATCTACCAGGACACAGCACAAAGACAACAAATACGGAATCCAGCGAACCAGAAACTGCCTGGACCCCCATGTGGACAGGATGCATGGCGGCCCCAGACAGAGCTGCTAACTGACTGGTAGTTCCCCCTCCAGGGAACCCAAGGGCCCCCTTCCAGAGGAACAACACACAGGGAACATGTCTAGCAAACATGCTGGACTACAAACACCAACAGACCAGACATGTAACAACAACTAGACAAGACAACAAGCACACATACTGTACATAAACATCACAAAAAATATGCAAGGGTAGTGAACGGAAGGTAGACAACAGGATGACATAGAAGACATCGGAGAGACATCACAGGTAACATCGAAGTTCAACTAGGTGGCCCTTAAACTAGACCATTGACACATCCAGAACTGGAGCAACTCCAGCACACACCAAGGCTGAAGGACAACTACTCCAGCCTGCCAGCAACAGGCAGTATTAACCCAGTGGCCACACCCAGCCAGATAGTTAATCACAAAGACACCAAACACGGGAGGTACTAGGAGAAGGGGAGAAAAGCACAAACATGCTGAGACAAACAACGCGTTGCCACTGGCAACCAGCATGCAAGACTAAAGTGTCATGACGCACAACACCGAGGCCGTGGCATTGCCTGGGCGAACGGAGTCACACGGAAAGAAACTGCTCCGTGTCCTTCATCAAGAAATCGAATCCTGGCTTTCTCCACGACAACTCAAAATCGCAACCATGGTGACCGACAACGGGCATAACATGGTGTAGGCACTGCGTCTAGGAGGCCTGAGCCATGCGCCATGCCTGGCACACATGTTCAATCTGGTTGTCAAGTGGTTCCTGAAGTCTTCCACCCATCTGCAAGACATCCTAAAAATGGGCAGGAAACTTTGCATGCACTTCAGCCACTTGTACACCTCCTTGAGCTGCAGCGGCAGAACGACATCCTCTAACACGCTTAAATGCGATGTTTCCACATGTTGGAATTCCACCCTCCATATTTTGGACCGACTGTATGAACAGAGAATGGCCATGATGATAAAAGCAGACAGGAGTACTCCCCTGTGTAACTTCAATGTCAGCCAGTGGCAGCTCATGAGTGACACCTGGCGTTTGTTCAGGCCCTTTGAAGAGGCCACGTTATTTGTCAGTCGCCAGGATTACGGTATAAACAAAGTAATTTCACTGCTTCATGTTCTGGAACAGATGCTGGTAAATCTGACTGGTCAGGGTACTGGAGACGTGGCGCCTACATCTCACGGCCACATGAGCCCTGTGGGGGTTGAACTGGAGGAGGAGGAGGACATTGGAGCACAAGCAATTTATAGCAAAATGGGTGGTTTTTCTACATAGGTGACAGGAGAGGAGTAGCAGGAGCAGCCAGAGGAGCTACAGGACGATGAGGAACACGAGGCAGAGGACCCAGACACACCATGGAAGTATGCAGTGGAGATGGAGTCAGGGAGTCCCTCCGAGGCACTTGCACAAATGGCCCGATGCATGCTCACTTGCTTGCATAGTGACAGACGAATTATCACCATTCAGCAGAAGGATGACTTCTGGCTTTCCACCTTGTTGGACCCTCGCTACCGGTCCAAAATGAGGGCCTTTTTTTACACCCGCTGAGAGGGAGGACAAACTGGACTACTATAGAGACATCCAGGGCTGGTGCAAGGATTTTTGGCAAAAGCTAATTTTGCCGCCCCTTGACTCCGCCCATTGACTCCACCCATTGACCACACCCCTTTAACAACCCGTCTAAGTAATACTGCCCCCACAGACAGTGCACACTGCCTATTACATAATTTGCCCCCCAGTGCCCCCACAAAGTAATACTGCCCCCACATACAGTGCCCTCCATTATGTAATTTGCCTCCCAGTGCCCCCACTAAGTAATACTGCCCCCACATACAGTGCCCTCCATTATGTAATTTGCCCCCCAGTGCCCCCACTAAGTAATATTGCCCCCACATACAGTAATACAGTAATATTGCCCCCACATTGCCCCAATACTAAACTGCCCCCACAGACAGTGCACAGACTCAATCACACTCCAGCCAGGCTCCATTATGTAATTTGAAATTTCCGCCAAAAAAACCCCCACCCCCGTACATACTTGTGTCGCTCGCTGACGCTGATGATCCTGTTCCTGTACTTGCCGCGGGTGTCTTTGTCTAGTGATCTTTCCTACCCCAGTAATATTTGAATACCTTCAGTCGTCACTTCCTGTTGTGACGTCCCCCGGATATGACGATAGGATTGTGTGTATTGGTGCGAGATCCCGCGGTCTCGCGGGATCTCGCGCTGAAGTGACTGAACAGGGGCAGCACATCCACCATGATCCGGCCAGTGGCGGCAACTAAGGAACAGCCGAACAGGAGGAGTCAAGAAGCCGGCGCAGACAGGGCTGGTGCCACCCATAGCAGATCATTAATGCAGAGCAGCAGATGATGTCAGACATGGATCACAGGTAGGGGGCGTGGCGCGGGCAGTGGCTAGGAATCGGAAGAAGATGTTAGTCACTTAGGGATGGATCTCACAAGTAGGGGGCATGGCACGGGCGGCGGCTTATAGTACTCGGGATTCGGACTCCAGAGCGCCGGCGCCCCCAGGCAGCGTGCACTCTACGCGGTGGCCTACTCTGCTTATGGGTGGCGCCGGCCCTGGAGACATCTTATGTAGTCAGTTGGCTGCTGCCTATCTGCACCATCGTCCATCCTCTTGCAGGTCTGACTGGAAGGCCTCTGCGCTCATGTTCCACTTCTATGGCTGCTGTGGTAGGGTGAGGGGGTAGGAGCAGTTCCAGCTCCATCAGCAGAAACTTGAGTCTAGAGTCGCGAATGAGCAGCTTTTTTCACCCACCTAGTGAAGAAACTACTCACCAGCAGCAGCAGCTAGACCTGTGTGGAGAGACTGACCTTTGTCAAGATGAATCAGGCATGGATCAGCCAGGATTTCCACCCACCAATTGCTGATGCATCAGACTAGATCATCCATGGTGCCACACCAACACTATGACAAAAGAGACCAGTTTCTTCTGGCTACCTACCTCAGCTACTATTCTGATCCTGCCACCCAACTGATGCCACACATCTGATGCCAAGTACTCCTTCTTTCACCCACCATCTTCAGCTGGTAATGGTACGTCCACCCAGCTTTGCACTCTGTCACCGGGTCACTCTGTGGTCTCCTGCTGCTGCTGCCATCTCCACACTATGTCACCTTGCCACTCTGTGGTCTCTTGATGCTGCTGCAACCTCCACACTATGTCACCTTGCCACTCTGTGGTCTCATGATGCTGCTGCCACTTCCATACTATATCACCTTGCCACTCTGTGGTCTCCTGATGCTGCTGCTGCCTCCTCCACATTCTGTCATTGTGCCACTCTGTGGCCTCCTGATTCTGCTGCTGCCACCTCTACATTCTGTCATTGTGCCACTCTGTGGCCTTTTGATGCTGCTGCCACCTCCACACTGTCACTGTGCCACCCTGTGTGCTCTTCCTGATGCTGCTGTTGCCACCTCCACACTGTCATTGTGCCACTCTGTGGTTTCCTGATGATTCTGCTGACACCTTCACACTCTGTTGTTGTGCCACCCTGTGGCCTCCTCCTGATGCTGCTGCCACCTCTGCACTGTCATTGTGCCACTCTGTGTCCTCCTCCTGATGCTGCTGCCACCTCCAGACTCTGTCATTGGGCTACTCTGTGGTCTCCTCATGCTGCTTCCACCTCACCACTATAGTTCTGGAGCTCTACTGGACCATAGAAATCAAGTGGGCTTGTGGACATAAGGCGCAGGATCACAACCAGGTGTTAAATGTCATGATATTTATTAGAAGACAACGTGTTTCGGGGTTCAGCGGACCCCTTTTTCAAGTCTGTGAGGCTACAGAGAGAAGAACACGATCGCGGCCGTACGCTGCCGGCACATGGGGCGTCTGTATCAATGTGTGCTCACCACTATGTCATAGGGCCACTCTGTGGACTTCTCATGCTATTTCCACCCTCCCCACTTCATGACTGGGCCACTATTTTGCCTTTCGGCCTGGCTGACATCATCATTTATTTGACCCTTTTTTTGATCGGTCAGAAGGAAGTAAAAATGAGATGCACAACGGATCCTGTCTATGTAACATCTGTAAGGCCTGCATCACATGGTCCCAATTTTGCATCAGAATTGGCTTATGAATTGGTAGCCAAAAGCAGGAGTGGTTACAAAACACAGAAGACATGCAAATATTCCATTCACGTGTCATCTCTGTTTTGGATCCACTCCTGTTTTTTTTGGGCTTTAGCAATACTGATGGATTACTGACCAAATGGTGACCGAGTGAAGGTGGATGCTCCACAGACAGGATTCATTTTTTGGGGGTTATTATTTTGACGGATCAGAGGAAAGGCAAAACAATCAGTGACGTCACACACAAACGTACTGCTGACACTCTCTCCACTCTGTCGGGAGGGGGGGCTCTAATTGTATAAGCGTTTAATAGAACAGGTTCTGTAGACATCTATGGGGAATCAGCTGCCTATGGTGTAAAAGGAGTGCGCTTCTTCTTGGCGCTAACATCGACCTGTAAGGCTGAGTTGATACTTGAGTTATTTGGTCAGTTTTGACCCCGTAACTGCCCAAATAAGTGAAGTGTGCAGTGATTCTAATAGCGACGCCTGTCATCTGCATGTCATACGGATTCACAGTATTATTTCACTACCACAACAGACTCCCTGTGCGTGTTACTGCAAGGCACAGTGTTCTACACCACTATAAAGGCTCTCTGCAGCCAGTAAATAGACATTTTTTAACGCAATTTGCCGCTGATAATTTTGGATCGAAATAAAGAAAATTGAAAATTGAAACTGCCGAATCGAATTTTTGAGAAATTTGCTCATCTCTACTGCTAAGCCGAGCTTCCACAGGTTCGTTCATCCCTAATTGTGACCCAAAACCAGTTGCAGGTCTAATCTCCTAATGCTAGGATCATACACTGCAAGGCATATTAAAGCCCCCTAGTGGAATGGGATGCAGCATAAATACGCACCAAAGGTCAATTTCCAGACAGATTTTTTGCACAGCGTATGGATGGAATTCATTTAAAGAGAACATCATTCCTTCCTTACCAGTTAGAAGTTAGGAATTAATTGCTAGCAGTTTACAATGAAGGTCCAGATGGATGTTACACAGTCTCACACTGGCAACACTGATTGGATAGTGTGCAAGGACACACCCCAAAACTGGTAACACCCATCTGGACCTTCATTGATAACTTCATTGATAAATATATTCATAACTTCTAGCAGGAATAATAATGGAAGGGCAAAAAATAGAGTCCTAAGAATAGATGCTCTTCCAATTGTTTTTACATGGGAAATGAAAGTAGTTGCTAAAACAGACTTGTCAGGGGAGGTGAGAGGTTCTGTTTAAATCTCATCCACTTTGCAGCTACCTGTTTTCTGCCTGCAATTCCACAGTGGAAAATCTGCAGCCTATGCACCCCATGAGTATATACAAGGGCTGGCCACAGACCTTACAGGCAAATTATCCAGTGGTCCAATGCCTAGCGGGAAACCTGAACCCTTCTCATGTGTAACGCCCCAGAGTGGCATTGCCACTTCGGTACCCCGCTACTGTCTTTATTGGTTAACCTCATGTCACCTTGTGCATTTATTTCAATGTAATGTATTCACCAGCAGGTGGCAGCAAATATGGCAGAGCTACAGTTAGGTAGAATGGAGCTTTCCATTCCATTCTAACCCCCCTCTGTGGAGGGGTGGGTGAGTCCCACTTACTGCAGGAAGGGTGGGGACCAGAGTTTTAGTCAGTCTAGTGCACCCCCTGCTAGGGGAAGGGTGTGCAGCTGGGCACATCCCTGTTGTACGTGCCCAAGCCAAGCAAAGCCAAGCCAGCCAGGGCACCTTCAGCTATGCTGGTCATGGAGGCCACAGCTTAGAGCCTCAGTAGACAGGAAGAAACTTTCCTGGCCTAATCAAGAAACAAACTACAAAGAGAGAAATTGCAGCATAAAGTAGAAGTCAGCCTGTCAGTACAGCAAAGCCAGAGAGCAACAGATGTAGCAGAGACAAGTTTGCCTGACAGAGTTTAACCACTTCAGCCCCGCTAGCTGAAACCCCCTTCATGACCAGAGCACTTTTTACACTTCGGCACTACACTCCTTTCACCGTTTATCGCTCGGTCATGCAACTTACCACCCAAATGAATTTTACCTCCTTTTCTTCTCACTAATAGAGCTTTCATTTGGTGGTATTTTATTGCTGCTGACATTTTTACTTTTTTGTTATTAATCAAAATGTAACGATTTTTTGGCCAAAAAATGAAATTTTTCACTTTCAGCTGTAAAATTTTGCAAAAAAAACGACATCCATATATAAATTTTTCGCCAAATTTATTTTTCTACATGTCTTTGATAAAAAAAAAATGTTTGGGCAAAAAAAAAATGGTTTGGGTAAAAGTTATAGCGCTTACACACTATGGTACAAAAATGTGAATTTCCGCTTTTTGAAACGGCTCTGATTTTCTGAGCACCTGTCATGATTCCTGAGGATCTACAATGCCCAAACAGTAGAAAAACCCCACAAATGACCCCATTTCGGAAAGTAGACACCCTAAGGTATTCGCTGATGGGCATAGTGAGTTCATAGAACTTTTTATTTTTTGTCACAAGTTAGCGGAAAATGATGATGATTTTTTCTTTTTTTTTTTCTTACAAAGTCTCATATTCCACTAACTTGCGACAAAAAATAAAAAATTCTAGGAACTCGCCGTGCCCCTCACAGAATACCTTGGGGTGTCTTCTTTCCAAAATGGGGTCACTTGTGGTGTAGTTATACTGCCCTGGCAATTTAGGGGCCCAAATGTGTGAGAAGAACTTTGCAATCAAAATGTGTAAAAAATTACTGGTGAAATCCAAAAGGTGCACTTTGGAATATGTGCCCCTTTGCCCACCTTGGCATCAAAAAAGTGTCACACATCTGGTATCGCCGTACTCAGGAGAAGTTGGGGAATGTGTTTTGGGGTGTCATTTTACATATATCCATGCTGGGTGAGAGAAATATCTTGGCAAAAGACAACTTTTCCCATTTTTTTATACAAAGTTGGCATTTGACCAAGATATTTTTCTCACCCAGCATGGGTATATGTAAAATGACACCCCAAAACACATTCCCCAACTTCTCCTGAGTACGGCGATACCAGATGTGTGACACTTTTTTGCAGCCAAGGTGGGCAAAGGGGCACATATTCCAAAGTGCACCTTTCGGATTTCGCAGGCCATTTTTTACACATTTTGATTGCAAGGTACTTCTTACACATTTGGGCCCCTAAATTGCCAGGGCAGTATAACTACGCCACAAGTGACCCCATTTTGGAAAGAAGACACCCCAAGGTATTCCGTGAGGGGCACGGCGAGTTCCTAGAATTTTTTATTTTTTGTCGCAAGTTAGTGGAATATGAGACTTTGTAAGGAAAAAAGAAAAAAAAAGAAAAATCATCATTTTCCGCTAACTTGTGACAAAAAATAAAAAATTCTAGGAACTCGCCATGCCCCTCACGGAATACCTTGGGGTGTCTTCTTTCCAAAATGGGGTCACTTGTGGCGTAGTTATACTGCCCTGGCAATTTAGGGGCCCAAATGTGTAAGAAGTACTTTGCAATCAAAATCTGTAAAAAATTGCCTGTGAAATCCGAAAGGTGCTCTTTGGAATATGTGCCCCTTTGCCCACCTTGGCTGCAAAAAAGTGTCACACATCTGGTATCGCCGTACTCAGGAGAAGTTGGGGAATGTGTTTTGGGGTGTCATTTTACATATACCCATGCTGGGTGAGAGAAATATCTTGGCAAAAGATAACTTTTCCCATTTTTTTATACAAAGTTGGCATTTGACCAAGATATTTTTCTCACCCAGCATGGGTATATGTAAAATGACACCCCAAAACACATTCCCCAGCTTCTCCTGAGTACGGCGATACCAGATGTGTGACACTTTTTTGCAGCCTAGATGCGCAAAGGGGCCCAAATTCCTTTTAGGAGGGCATTTTTAGACATTTGGATCCCAGACTACTTCTCACACTTTCGGGCCCCTAAAAAGCCAGGGCAGTATAAATACCCCACATGTGACCCCACTTTGGAAAGAAGACACCCCAAGGTATTCAATGAGGGGCCTGGCGAGGTCATAGAAATTTTTTATTTTTTTGCATAAGTTAGCGGAAATTGATTTTTTTTGTTTTTTTCTCACAAAGTCTCACTTTCCGCTAACTTAGGACAAAAATTTCAATCTTTCATGGACTCAATATGCCCCTCACGGAATACCTTGGGGTGTCTTCTTTCCGAAATGGGGTCACATGTGGGGTATTTATACTGCCCTGGCTTTTTAGGGGCCCTAAAGCGTGAGAAGAAGTCTGGAATATAAATGTCTAAAAATGTTTACGCATTTGGATTCCGTGAGGGGTATGGTGAGTTCATGTGAGATTTTATTTTTTGAAAAAAACAAAAACAAACAAAAAATTTCCGCTAACTTGGGCCAAAAAAATGTCTGAATGGAGCCTTACAGGGGGAGTGATCAATGACAGGGGGGTGATCAATGACAGGGGGGTGATCACCCATATAGACTCCCTGATCACCCCCCTGTCACTGATCACCCCCCTGGTAAGGCTCCATTCAGACGTCCGTATGATTTTTACGGATCCATGGATACATGGATCGGATCCGCAAAACACATGCGGACGTCTGAATGGAGCCTTACAGGGGGGGGTGATCAATGACAGAGGGGTGATCACCCATATAGACTCCCTGATCACCCCCCTGTAAGGCTCCATTCAGACGTCCGTATGATTTTTTTACGGATCCACGGATACATGGATCGGATCCGCAAAACACATGCGGACGTCTGAATGGAGCCTTACAGGGGGGGGTGATCAATGACAGAGGGGTGATCACCCATATAGACTCCCTGATCACCCCCCTGTAAGGCTCCATTCAGACGTCCGTATGATTTTTTACGGATCCACGGATACAAGGGACCGGATCCGCAAAACACATGCGGACGTCTGAATGGAGCCTTACGGGGGGGGGGGTGATCAATGACAGAGGGGTGATCACCCATATCGACTCCCTGATCACCCCCCTGTAAGGCTCCATTCAGACGTCCGTATGATTTTTTACGGATCCACGGATACATGGATCGGATCCGCAAAACACATGCGGACGTCTGAATGGAGCCTTACAGGGGGGGGGTGATCAATGACAGAGGGGTGATCACCCATATAGACTCCCTGATCACCCCCCTGTAAGGCTCCATTCAGACGTCCGTATGATTTTTTACGGATCCACGGATACATGGATCGGATCCGCAAAACACATGCGGACGTCTGAATGGAGCCTTACAGGGGGGTGATCAATGACAGGGGGGTGATCAGGGAGTCTATATGGGGTGATCAACCCCCTGTCATTGATCACCCCCCTGTAAGGCTCCATTCAGACGTCCGCATGTGTTTTGCGGATCCGATCCATGTATCAGTGGATCCGTAAAAATCATGCGGACGTCTGAATGGAGCCTTACAGGGGGGTGATCAATGACAGAGGGGTGATCAATGCAGGGGGTGATCAGGGAATCTATATGGGTGATCACCCGCCTGTCATTGATCACCCCCCTGTAAGGCTCCATTCAGACGTCCGTATGTGTTTTGCGGATCCGATCCATGTATCAGTGGATCCGTAAAAATCATGCGGATGTCTGAATGGAGCCTTACAGGGGGGTGATCAATGACAGAGGGGTGATCAATGACAGGGAAGTGATCAGGAAGTCTATATGCGTGATCACCCCCTTGTCATTGATCACCCCCCTGTAAGGCTCCATTCAGACGTCCGTATGCGTTTTACGGATCCGATCCATGTATCAGTGGATCCGTAAAAATCATGCGGATGTCTGAATGGAGCCTTACAGGGGGGTGATCAATGACAGAGGGGTGATCAATGACAGGGAAGTGATCAGGAAGTCTATATGCGTGATCACCCCCTTGTCATTGATCACCCCCCTGTAAGGCTCCATTCAGAGGTCCGCATGTGTTTTGCGGATCCGATTTATGTATCAGTGGATCCGTAAAAATCATGCGGATGTCTGAATGGAGCCTTACAGGGGGGTGATCAATGACAGAGGGGTGATCAATGACAGGGAAGTGATCAGGAAGTCTATATGCGTGATCACCCACTTGTCATTGATCACCCCCCTGTAAGGCTCCATTCAGACGTCCGTATGCGTTTTGCGGATCCGATCCATGTATCCGTGGATCCGTAAAAATCATACGGACGTCTGAACGGAGCCTGACAGGGGGGTGATCAATGACAGGGGGGTGATCAATGACAGGGGGGTGATCAGGGAGTTTATATGGGGTGATCATGGGTGATCAGGGGTTTATAAGGGGTTAATAAGTGACGGGGGGGTGTAGTGTAGTGTGGTGTTTGGTGCGACTGTACTGAGCTACCTGAGTCCTCTGGTGGTCGATCCTAACAAAAGGGACCACCAGAGGACCAGGTAGCAGGTATATTAGACGCTGTTATCAAAACAGCGTCTAATATACCTGTTAGGGGTTAAAAAAAATCAGATCTCCAGCCTGCCAGCGAGCGATCGCCGCTGGCAGGCTGGAGATCCACTCGCTTACCTTCCGTTCCTGTGAGCGCGCGCGCCTGTGTGCGCGCGTTCACAGGAAATCCCGGCCCTCGCGAGATGACGCATATATGCGTGACTCTGCGCAGGGCTGCCACCTCCGGACCGCACATCTGCGTTAGGCGGTCCGGAGGTGGTTAATGCTAAAGCCTGCTGGGACCAAGACAAAATTTGAAGATTGTGTCTGATGAAAGTTTGTCACAGTAAAGCTGCTATTCAACTTTATCACAAGGTCTGGACTCAATTATTTATTTTATCCCCCAACTATTCATCCCTATTTGTCTGCTTCGGAGCCAACGCCTGGGGTTCCAGCCGTATCCAGGTGGGAGCACCGTGACATTCACTTATATAACATAAAGGGACATTTTAGGCCACCCTATACCACTCGGCCATTCCTACATCTGATCTAATAGGGCGGCCTGCTGCACATGGCCATCAGCCAGGTACATAGTAATCTGATGCTCTGAGCATTAAATAATGTAGGAGCTTTAGGTTCTTATGCACCTGACCAGCGGTTGCAGTTTCCCTTTTGAACTCAACTGCATTGGCATCCTTGGGACAGTGATACACTTGAATACTGCAGTGAGGGTGGTGGTATTTTGTGCTGCACTATGGCTTTTGGTTTCACAGGGGAGGTATTTTGTGCTGCACTGTGCTATTTGGTTCCGTAGGGACGGTATTTTCTGCTGCACTACAGTATTGCTGACTCCACCTACTTGTGTTCTACCTGCCTTCTGTCAATTTGGACTCACCTACAACTTGGGCCCACTTTTAGGTTTCCAGGGCTACTTTAAATTCCTAGTCCACCCCTGAGTACATACCACAAAGGTTCTCAAATCAATTTCTGGGGTTTTTTAAGTATCTCCTTCTGATAGACAAATCACTGCAAAAAATGCACCACAATGATACGCAACTGACAATACTAGCCAATTCCTCAAGCCGATGTTAAAAGCTAAGAACTTTACCAATATCTTCCAGTCAGGAACACATCGGAGCCCCTCATGCACCACGTCACGGTGTCTCAGCACACATGGGGTCCTACCACTCAACTGTCTGTGGTGTGTGAACAGGGTCTGAACAGTGCTAGAATCAACTCACAGCCAGGCTCTCACATGCCTCCATAGTGGTATCACCAATGCACTGTGAGGTAGAATAAAGCTGTGAGCCGCACCCACAACAGACCATGTGACACAGAAGCCACCAGGTGCAAAAGAATGTTACCAACCAAATAAAGTGGCACATTCCATACACATAAAGACAAAAACTCACTGAAAAAAGTGGCCTAAACGGGTGGAAATGCTCCAAACCCAGACACTGTAGCGAGTCTATAACCGGGGAAGCAATTCCTCCGCATGCGGTCCGCAGACAACAGCAATACCCAGCAAAAAATGCGTACAATGGAGGATGCCGGAGGATGTGCAGCACGCCAGACCTGCAGGGTATAGCGATAGTGAGGTCACGGTTATGGGCAATCGAGGGTTACTCACTTTTCTGAGGAGAACCCTGGGCAGGCATGCGGCAGTGAAGGAGAGGTAGACACTAGTTCCTCTGGGGCACACTCTGTATGTAGGGACCAGGCCTGATGGTGTGTGAGGTGCCCTGGATGTTGCAGGTATTTTGAGTGCCTTAGGTAAGGTCCCTTTAAGAATCGTGACGCCAGTGCCTGTAGCGGTGGCACACCGGTTTGCAGGAGGATTAATGGAGTACACAGTTGGTAAACCAAACGTTGCTTTACTTTGTGAAACAGTCCAACTTTATACAAGCAATTGCAGTAGTTGATAATGCAGTCCTTTACAGTACATATGCACAGCAGTTTTTCTTCACAGCACAGCAGGTTTAAATCTTGCAAGATACTTGGAGGGTATATAGTTAATGCTTTGCAGTGCAATGCTGCTCTATCCCCACAGCTATTCTAGCTGGCTGGATCCCAAGGCCCGGATGCCTAATTGCTGGCTTGAATCCTTGGTATATAACATCCTTCCTCTAGTATTGGCACTTGCTTTAAATATTACAGTACCCCTGCTTCTTAGCTGGATTCTCTGCTAAATTGGAAAGGTGGCTGCAGATTTCTCCCAGGAGGTGCTCTCCTACTACTGGGGTTTCTCTACTGAGCTAGCTTAGCCTCAGGAGCTTCAGGCTGACTAGGTGGTACTTCTAGTCCCCTGGCATACACTAACCCTCCCCTGTCTGGGCCTTCCTATATATATATCTAGGGCTCTCTAGCTCCCTCTAGCGTTTGGGAGGCTAAACTGCACCCTGACTGGCCTGACACCCAGATAACACAGGGAAATGCATACACATGACAGTAAATGCAATAAACACATTAACCCTTGTGTAGTGCCCACCTTTACCTAGTGGCACACTACAGATGCAGTTGAGTGGTAGGACCCCATGCTTGCTGAGACACCATGACGTGGTGCATGAGGGGCTCCGATATGTTCCTGACTGGAAGATATTTGCAAAGTTCTTAGCTTTTAACATCGGCCTGAGGAATTGGCTAGTATTGTCAGTTGCGTATCATTGTGGTGCATTTTTTGCAGTGATTCGTGTATGTATATTTTTTCATCTGCACAATGTATCATTTTGTGTAAGATGTTCTTGTCGTGCATGCGGTCCGCCCTGGCATCCTCCATTGTACGTATTTTTTGCTGGGGATCGCCATTGTCTGCGGACAGCATGTGGAGGAATATCTCCCCCGGTTATAGACTCGCTACAGTGTCTGGGTTTGGAGCATTTTCACCCGTTTAGGCCACTTTTTTCAGTGAGTTTTTTTTCCTCCTTCTGATAGCCCAAAATATTTGATTGTCCATTAAATTATTAACTATTTCCCCATATTTTCTAGTTGACAAATTGAATACGAATAACTTTTTATTGTTTATCCGGAAAATAATTTAATGATGTAATAGTATCCACAGATGTAAAGCGCTTATGTCTCCAGCACGCCTCATTTTAGCTGCAGGTGAGCAACGCTTGTTAATATGTCCATGCAATTATTGCTGATAAATTATGCACTACGACAGTCTTTTCATTAATGCATTTTATTTGCCCATTAGCTCTTAATTCAACAGCCTCCCAGTGTATTTCTTTATGATGGGCTATGCACAGATCTAACAGCCAAAAGCTCAATACATTTCCATCTTGCCTCATTAGGGAACATTACTGTGCATGCTGCGGAATGCTAAGCTAGACTACCGAGCAAACGCAACAACAGCCTTTGAACACAAGTACCATGTCCCCAGATGGATTAACTGGCAGACGAGTGATACTTGTCTGGGATATACTAGACTGGGATAATCCATAAAACGGAAAATTATAAATACACGCTGCTTTTATGTTCAGAACTTCTAAAAATGAATATGTAATTTTTTATTTTATAATGCCAATGACAATCGGACAATTTTTCATTGCGGTCCTCACAAGAAAAACCTCACTTCAACCGTGCTTCACTTTATAATACCTACAAAAACTGAGGACCAGATTTTTATGTTTCAAGGATGGGTCCATCAGAGGATCAACTGAGCTAATTAAAAAGGTTATTCAATTAAGACAACTTATCCTCTATGTACAGGATAAGGGATAAGTATCTGATTGACAGGGGTCCAAGAATGGCCCCCGTTTAAATAGAGAGGCAAGTGTGTCCGCCTCTCCTTTCAACTCTATCCATTTGGCTATCTCCGGCAGCCCCATAGAGCTGAAAGGTGGCGGCAGCACACATGCATGACCTTCTCTCCATTCAAGCGGGGGAGAACAGGCCCCCTTATTATGATCCTGGAGGACACCGCACTCAGATGCCCCATCACTCTGTGAAATCAAACAAGAACTACAAATATCAGCACACTGTTTTGGGAACTCCCTGCCCATCTCTCTAATGCTTCTTATCAGAGTATCATATGGCTGTAATTTTATTTAAATTCACAGAGAACCCCTTTAAATAGGAAAAAAAACTATATTCTGCATATAAAATAAATGTCCTATACATTTTACTAACCAGGAAAGCATCAGGTGGGAGGTTAAAGCGATGATGGTCCATTTTACAACTATTGTGCTAAACTTCATGGACCAAGGTATCATCTGAAACCACTGCTATTGGCAACAACAAGCTTGCCCCACCCCAACTAGTTTATTCTACCTTAGAAGCAATTAAATGTAATATCTACATAATACATCATCCAATGGATTATGCCACGATTTTTTGATTCATCTGATGGAAAAGGACCTCTGTTGTCTCAATATATAATTGATGGTATACAAAAGGTAGTTTGGGGTCCAGGGTGCTATATTATGGATCTGTACCCACTCACAACTAGGGATGAGCAAAGTTCTTTAAAATCCGATCCGGCTGCTTTGTCGAATTTTACAAAAAATTCCGCTTCGTGAGGCAATGATAGGGAATGGATATTGTGCAGAAGATCCCCCCCCCCCCCCCCCTCATCATTGAACCCCTCAGCTGCCAGGTTTATCGCTGATCGCGGCATCAGAGATAAATATTAAAGCATTTTATTGGTTGCCCCAAAAAAATAAAAAAAATATTTAATTGTATTTACCTCATCAATTTGATCGCGAAGAAGCCGCTGTGGCTATCTTGCTCGAAGATCCATTGCGAAATCTCATGCTTGATGGCGTGGTGACCTCATACGTCACTGCACACAAAATTTTGCGTGGGATCCTCATGCAAGATAGCCGCTCACATGGATGAGGTAAGTAGGTAAGTATGATTTTTTTTATTGTTACCGCCATTTCTGGGAAAATTTATTCATTACTACGAAGCACGAGGAAATTTGGCTTCGCTGCCAATCAAATTTTTCCTGAAATTCAAATCGAAGTCCACTTCAATTCATTCAACATTTTTCTCCCTGTTGTTCGTCTGCACTGTATACAATAATAAACTGCATTTCATGTCTGTGGTCCAGTGCTGTGGTATCTCTTCTTTCAATAGTCCAGGGCCTATTGATTTAGATTGTAATTAGGATTTAGTTTACTACTGAGCACAGCCAACGTGGTATGGAGTTGGCGGAAGACCTCTTCTGCTCCACTAAAGACAGACATGTGAGTAGAGCCAACCATGATCTCTTTGTATGGTACCAAATGTAATTACTTCAACAGTTCATCAGCAGATAGTCACCGAATCGGAATGACATAAATTTAACGTTTTGTTCAAAATCAACGGAGGTTACAAATTTTCTCATTTGGATAACATAAAAGGCTGGACACAACTTTTTACAAATACTCATAGTAAATGCCATTCCAAAATGCGCTATGCCCTATTATTGTTGATTTCTTTTCCACCTCCTGCACCCAGCCACGCTATCTATTGCCTTGAACTTTCTATAATCAATGAGGTGGTCATCGAAGCTCCAGGTAGACCCTTCACCATTCATTCCCAATAAAGGGGTTAACAAAGCCTTGCATTCTGATTTCTCCCCTACGTGAACGTTGAATGGTCCTACTTTACTGTCAGCTGTGTGATATGGAATAACTTTGTAACCATGCAAGCATGAAAAGGCAGAGGATACAAGTCTTCAGCCCTTGCAAGTTTGACATTACACAGCAGAAGCAGGAATTAAATTAGAGTGAGAGGTTAGAAATCTGACAGCAACCTGATCTGTAGCCGCTAATTATAAAGTCTCACTCTCACCAAGTTGACATGAATGTTAGGCCAAATTAAATGTTGGCTAATTAGCTATCATACACAAGTCTTGAAAGCAGAAATGTCTACACATTATTTTGTATAGCTAGTGAAAAAGCTAAAAACACACAGGCCTGGCCAGTGCAGAAGATTAGCTCCATCACATTTACATTTGTCTGTCCGGTTTTGAAAGCTCCCTCATCCGTCGTGAGCACCAGATTGCTATAATCTCCATATTGTCCACTGCCTACTGTGCACCCCTGGAGAGCTAGAATAGAAGACGTATCACTGACAAACAGTGCCGGATTGTGATGCCACCAGTAAAATTCATTCTGGGGGGTCCACTGTTCAGCTACTTGCTACCTGCTCACACAGCGCTGCAAGATGACTGATTATGGGGGTGCCTGCAGCAACTTTAGCCTTTCTACCCTGATTTATTTGTATTTTTTAGCATTTTCATTTTGCCCTTCCTGCCTTCCCAGAGCCATACCTTTTTATATTTTTCCGTTCACATGGCCGTATGAGGGCTTGTTTTTTGTGGGACAAGTTGTACTTTTCAACGCCACCATTTAATATTGCATATGATGTAGTGGGAAGCAGGAAACAAATTCCAAATTGGGTGGAATTGTAAAAAAAAAAGCAATTCCGCCACCATTTTAAGTTTGAAGGGAAATAAAACTGACCAGTTTTATCTCCCAGGTCAGTACCAGTACGAATCTGGCGATACCTAATATGTATAGTTTTTCTTTCTAGTACAACACTGGACAGGAAGAGGTTAAGATGGTAGGTCCTTGGGGAAAGAGAATGTTGGCTGGCCTGTCCCTATACCTAGACGTCATCTCAGCCACCCCAAGCATCTATAATAATAAAGTTTGCTAAATAATTTATATAGTTTTTTTTATATGACCATAGGCTAGTTAAGATGTAGTATGCTGCCTAGGTGTATGTATTGCAGTTGGTCTACCATGTCTTGAGGGTGGTGGACTAAGGGCTCACCTTGCCCATGTGGGCCAATCTTAACCTGTTGACAATCAGATACATAGAATGAGACCCATGAGAGGTAGAAAACTATCACAATAGGATATTTACCAATCTATTTTCTCCACTTTTGTGTTGTAAATAGGTTGCATGTTTTGTCAAACGCCATTTGTGCTGGAGAATTTGCAACTTTTCCCCGCTCATGAGAAAAGGGGGAAGCAAGTATGCCTACAGGCCTGGCTCATTTGTATTTTTCCACATTAGTCTTTGGCATGAAATATTGCTTAAATGTATGCCAGCAACAGGGTTGGCGTAAAGCTTCTTGTAGAAAAATTGCTCCAAAAATTTCCAGCTGACAATGCTGGCGGCAGAGTACTTAGTTTCTTGGGCAACAGAAGAGGGGAGACGAGGGGAACACACAGCAGTTCCAACAGAGGTAGGGCAACACTCTCCAAAGTCTGGGACAGTTTCATGACAACCCGCCAGCACCCTCACCCTGAGGTGTGGCCTAGTGTCACAAAGAGGGAAAAATTTTTGAAGATGGTGAAGGAGTACGTAGCAGACCGTGTCAGCATCGTCAATGATCCCTCTGTGCCTTACAACTACTGGGTGTCCAATCTGGACAGGTGGCACGAACTGGCGCTCTACGCTTTGGAGGTGCTGGCCTGCCCTGCCACCAGCGTTTTGTCAGAGTGGGTATTTAGTGTTGCTTGGGGCATAATAACTGAGAAGTGCATCCGCCTGTCAACTGAAAATGCTGACAGCTGAACATAAAGGCACTTTAAATGTGTTTTTTATAATGTACTGAATACACTGTATTCCCATGCACCCCTTCCACGACAAAAAGGGTATATGGTGCAATCTTCCTTTTCTCGTCCTCCTCCTCCTCTTTTATCATAGTCTGCCCTCGCTCCTAATGTTGTAGAGGGTCAGCTCACCTGCAGGCCTCATAATGTTTTAGATGGTCACACTAGCAGGCCCTCACCTACAATCTTTCAGAGGGTCAGCTCACCTGCAGGCCCTTGCATGTAATGTTTTAGTGGGTTAGCTCACCAGCAGGCCCTCACCTACAATCTTTAAATGGTCAGATCACCTTCAGGCCATAGCATATAATGTTTTAGAGGGTCAGCTCACCAGCAGGCCCTCTCATATAATGTTTTTGAGGGTCAGCTCACCAGCAGACCCTCAACCATAATGTTTTACAGAGTTATCTCACCAGCAGGCCCTCACCTACAATCTTTTAGAGGGTCAGCTCACCATCAGCCCCTTGCATATAATGTTTTTGAGGGTCAGCTCACCAGCAGGATCTCAACCATAATGTTTTACAGGGTCAGCTCACCAGCAGGCCCTCACCTACAATCTTTTAGAGGGTCAGCTCACCAGCAGGCTCTCGCATATAATGTTTTATAGGGTCAGCTCACCAGCAGGCCCTCAACCATAATGTTTTACAGGGTCAGCTCACCAGCAGGCCCTCACCTACAATCTTTTAGAGGGTCAGCTCACCAGCAGGCCCTCGCATATATTGTTTTTGAGCGTCAGATCACCAGCAGACCCTCAACCATAATGTTTTACAGGGTCAGCTCACCAGCAGGCCCTCACCTACAATCTTTTAGAGGGTCAGCCCACCAGCAGGCTCTCGCATATAATGTTTTATAGGGTCAGCTTACCAGCAGGACCTCAACCATAATGTTTTACAGGGTCAGCTCACCAGCAGGCTCTCACCTACAAACTTTTAGAGGGTCAGCTCACCAGCAGGCCCTCGCATATAATGTTTTTGAGGGTCAGATCACCAGCAGGCCCTCACCCATAATTTTTCCAATAGTCAGCTCAGCAGCAGGCACTCACCCATAATTTTTCCGATGCTCAGATCAGCAGCAGGCACTCGCCCCTAATGTTTTAGATGGTCACCAGCAGGCCCTTGCTCCTAATGTTTTTGCGAGTCACCAGAAAGACATCAATCATAATTTTTCAAGGGTGTGTATGATACCCTCCTTTATGTGTAATAAAGGGTGTATTGGAGTGCCAATTCCTTGTAATTTTTGTAAACCCTTTCACTAGTGCATAGGCTTTATGAGTGTAGGAGTCCTACTACTTGAACAATTGTACCACAATGTGAAAGAGGCCCTCTATAATGTGATATACAGGTTGTATCGGAGTGCCTCTTCTTTGTCATTTTTGGCAGCACTTGCTTTTTATATACAAGTAAATATACAGGAAAGAGTGTTTCCTAAAATCGATTTTATCTTCGTTTTTGTGCGTATTACAGGGAGTGCAGAATTATTAGGCAAGTTGTATTTTTGAAGATTAATTTTATTATTGAACAACAACCATGTTCTCAATGAACCCCAAAAACTCATTAATATCAAAGCTGAATATTTTTGGAAGTAGTTTTTAGTTTGTTTTTAGTTTGAGCTATTTTAGGGGGATATCTGTGTGTGCAGGTGACTATTACTGTACATAATTATTAGGCAACTTAACAAAAAACAAATATATACCCATTTCAATTATTTATTTTTACCAGTGAAACCAATATAACATCTCAACATTCACAAATATACATTTCTGACATTCAAAAACAAAACAAAAACAAATCAGTGACCAATATAGCCACCTTTCTTTGCAAGGACACTCAAAAGCCTGCCATCCATGGATTCTGTCAGTGTTTTGATCTGTTCACCATCAACATTGCGTGCAGCAGCAACCACAGCCTCCCAGACACTGTTCAGAGAGGTGTACTGTTTTCCCTCCTTGTAAATCTCACATTTGATGATGGACCACAGGTTCTCAATGGGGTTCATATCAGGTGAACAAGGAGGCCATGTCATTAGATTTTCTTCTTTTATACCCTTTCTTGCCAGCCACGTTGTGGAGTACTTGGACGCGTGTGATGGAGCATTGTCCTGCATGAAAATCATGTTTTTCTTACCTTGCAGACTTCTTCCTGTACCACTGCTTGAAGAAGGTGTCTTCCAGAAACTGGCAGTAGGACTGGGAGTTGAGCTTGACTCCATCCTCAACCCAAAAAGGCCCCACAAGCTCATCTTTGATGATACCAGCCCAAACCAGTACTCCACCTCCACCTTGCTGGCGTCTGAGTCGGACTGGAGCTCTCTGCCCTTTACCAATCCAGCCATCTGGCCCATCAAGACTCACTCTCATTTCATCAGTCCATAAAACCTTAGAAAAATCAGTCTTGAGATATTTCTTGGCCCAGTCTTGACGTTTCAGCTTGTGTGTCTTGTTCAGTGGTGGTCGTCTTTCAGCCTTTCTTACCTTGGCCATGTCTCTGAGTATTGCACACCTTGTGCTTTTGGGCACTCCAGTGATGTTGCAGCTCTGAAATATGGCCAAACTGGTGGCAAGTGGCATCTTGGCAGCTGCACGCTTGACTTTTCTCAGTTCATGGGCAGTTATTTTGTGCCTTGGTTTTTCCACACGCTTCTTGCGACCCTGTTGACTATTTTGAATGAAACGCTTGATTGTTCGATGATCACGCTTCAGAAGCTTTGCAATTTTAAGAGTGCTGCATCCCTCTGCAAGATATCTCACTATTTTTGACTTTTCTGAGCCTGTCAAGTCCTTCTTTTGACCCATTTTGCCAAAGGAAAGGAAGTTGCCTAATAATTATGCACACCAGATATAGGGTGTTGATGTCATTAGACCACACCCCTTCTCATTACAGAGATGCACATCACCTAATATGCTTAATTGGTAGTAGGCTTTCGAGCCCTTACAGCTTGGAGTAAGACAACATGCATAAAGAGGATGATGTGGTCAAAATACTCATTTGCCTAATAATTCTGCACGTAGTGTATTGTCAGTCTGTAAAAGTGGCGTACTACTCAGACAAAATCGTTCCCAGAAGCGACCTGGGAGTCCAAGATGCATCCAGACATCCTCCCCATGCTGTTACCGAACCATTTCGGTGGTGTTTCCATCAATTTCTGACCTTTTCCTATGAACCAGACACCCTCCCCTCTTCAGAGCAGGGGGTGCCTGGTTTAATGCTCCGGTTCTCCCATTGACTTCCATTGTGCTCGGGTGCTCGGTAGAGCACCCGAGCATCCCGAGGTGTTCATCCCGAGCACCCGAACACCCGAGCACTTTGGTGCTCGATCAACACTAGTGTGAACCCTCTGTGCCACATGTCCCACCTTCTCTAAGGGCGTGTCCTAAGTGTACCCCTCGACTCTTCACAGTACCCCTGATGGTGGGGATAGATTTTCCCAAGGAGAACACCAGGTTTCTACCTATTGAGGAGGGAATTCACACGAGGAAGCTGGTCCAGGTGGACCAGGAGATACCTAGGTAGGTAGCAGAAGTACAAGCGTAGTCAGGCAGGCGGGGTCGTTACCAGAAGCAACAGTGCAGGACTGAAGGATGAGGCAGAGGTGTAGTCAGACAGGCAAAAGGTCATGACAGGTGGCACAGGAACAGGTCAGGCAATCCAGGTCGGCAACCGGAGAGTCAAGGCAAGCAGGCAGGGATCAGACGAGGAACAATGTATAAGTCAGGAGCACACATGAGTATCAGGAGCTTAGCAAACACAAGGACCTTGACACTGAGGCATCTGGAAAGGGGGCTGAGCCACTTCAGTACCTGCAGGAGAGCCTGGGTTGGTCAGAGAGGTCACATGACTCAACCCATGCAGCCCAGGGAGTGATGCGCTCTGCCCCTAGGGCAGTGTAACACAAAACCAGCAGCAAGCATGCTGTGGTTAGGGCTGAGTGGAACCTGTGGAGTGGAAATCCTCAGCACCACAGAACATACAGTGACAGAGCCCAGGACTGCAGCTGTGGACGGAAGGATCACCGCGGAGCACGGCTCCCAGGACAACGGCAGTAAGTGGGGGAACAGTGGCATACAGCAGCCGCTGTTACAACTACACTCCTCAAGGAATTGATCGAGGCAAGGAGTGAAGTGAATGCTTTAACCCAACAAGCATTACATAGAATTTAGAAGTACTGGGCTGTGAAAATTAAAAATTACATTTTATTTCCAATAAAATGTTGCTTTAGCCCCAAATTTTTCATATTCACAAGGCATAACAGGTGAAAACGCACCCCAAAATTTGTTACTCATATTTTCCGGAATACAAAGCAACACCTCATATGTGGTCATAAACTGCTGTTTGGGGGCACGGCAGCGTTCAGAAGGGAGGGAGTGGCATCGAGATTTTCTAACATGGGATTTGCTGAAATTGCTTTTAGGGGCCATAACATTTTTATTTTCCCACCAATGTAGCTGTGTGAGGGCTTGTTTTTTTATGGTACAGGATGTAGTTTTTATTAAAATTATTTTGAGATACAAATGAATCACTTTTTTTTTTCAAATTTTTTTTAAGGTGAGGGGACAAAAACAGCAATTCCATCATTGTTTTATTATTTATTTTTTACCGTGTTCACCACAGAATTAGTTACATGATCCTTTTATAAATCAAATCGTTACAGAGGCGACTATTCCAATTATGTGTAATTTCTTTTATTTTTCTTATTTGTTAATCAATTGGCTGTACAGTGCACTGCAATAGTCATTTATTGCAGAGCACTGTATTATCAGTTTTACACTGACACTAAGAATGATCAAATCCTCAGGGTCTGTCAGGCTTAGATACGTGAAAAGCCTGGATACCTTTCTACGGTTTCCAGTTGCCATGGTAACCATCGGGCCGCTGTTTTCTCAGCGAGGTAGCCCGATGAGGGAGAGAGGGAGCCCTCTTCTGTTAACCCATAGATGCCGCAGGTCGCTACTGACCACAGCATCTAAGGGGTTAAAAGTCCAGAACCCGTGCCAGCACCGATATCGGGCCATTATAGCAGAGTGTCAGTTGTATGTTACAGCTGACACTCGCTGCTGATGGCGGCAGCTCTGTTCCTGATCCACAGTCATTAGATAGTGGAGATCAGAGCCTGAAACCGGCATTTTTCCACTGCTGCGATCAGATTGGTTAGTCTACACAGACTAATCAATCAGAGCGATCGCCAGCAAAGGACCACTCTGATTGGTCTCTTGCTGGCTTCTCCAGTGTCTCTGCTCTCGTTGACAGCAGTGACTTCAAGCCTGTGATATTTAAAGTGTCACAGCCCTGGTTAACAGTTCGGGTGTAACTGTACACCTGATTGTGTGAAATTACAAGCAATCTGGACATACAGTTACGTCCACAGGCGGAAAAGGGTTAAAGATAAAAAATAAACAAAGAAAAATCAATTTCACCACCATTAAAAAATAAATGTATTTATCCCACACAATAAACGTAATGGGAAAGAAATAAAACTGGTTGATTAACTGCTTTTTCATTGCTTTACCACCCCAAAATAATATCAATAAAAAGTACAGATTGCCCCACAAAAGATGAGCCTTCACAAAGCTCCGTAGACATAACTATAAAAAAGTTATGGGGGTTAGTTTATGGCTAGTGTTGAGCAAACCTGAACTGTAAAGTTTCGGATCCATACCGAACTTTATGATTTTGGGTACCCGGACCCGAACCCAAACTTTGCAGGAAAAGTTTGGGTTCGAGTTCACTGTTCGGGCATTTAATAAAGATTGTTGAAAGGTTGCAGGGCAGCCAATCAACAAGCTTTTAAGCTGTGGGCACTTAGAAGCCATCACAGCCATGCCTAGTAATGGCATGGCTGTGATTGGCCAGTGCATCATGTGACCCAGCCTCTATAAAAGCTGGATCACGTGTAGCATCGCCCACCAGCTCTGAGTAGTGCAGGGACAGGAAGCAGTCAGCTGAAGTGAGGGACAGTGTTCTGAATCTCATCTGGCTCTTCTGCTGGTGTTGGTGGAGCCCCTGTTGCAGGGCGAGGACGTGGTCGATCTGTACCAGCTACACGCCCAAATGAAACACCTTCCTCGGGTGCACGTTGGCGACAGAACATTTAGCATTATTTGGTAGGCCCGAATACCGGTGTACGAATGGTAAGGCCAGAAGAAGTAAAGGCAGTAGTAGATTGGGTGGCTGACAGTGACTCCAGTTCCTTCACATTGTCTACCACCCAGTCCCCTGCTGAAAGCGCAAAGTTGACACCTGCAGCCCATGGGCATCTGTCTTTCACCTCACCCCCTTGCAAATCAGCCAAGCAGTCTGAGCCCCAAGTCATGCAGCAGTCTCTTATGCTTTTTGATGACTCTGCTGGCAGGGTTTCCGTGGCCCGTCCACATAGCCCTGCCCCACAAGTGGAAGAGATTGAGTTCACCGATGCCCAATCACTTATGTTTCAGGATGTGGACATGGCAGGACCACCGCAGCATGTCTCTGATGATGACGAAACACAGGTGTCATCTGCTGCAACTTTCCGTAGTGTGCAGACCGGTAAGGAGGGCAGGGGTGAAGAGTGGGTGGAAGATGTGGTGAAGGATGATGAGGTCCTAAACCCCACATGGAATCAAGGCTAGCGAGTGACATGTGCAGTTCGGAGGACGAGGTGGTGGCCACACAGTGCCAGCCTCACAGCAAAAGAGGGAGCAGGGTGCAAAAGCAGAGTGGCGTCCCCTAGCCAGTACACCTGCTACTGCCCACCACACCCAGGGACTGAGCACACCAAAGCCAGCTCCAAATTTTCCCTGGCGTGGCAGTTCTTCAGACAATGTGCTGATGACAAGACGCGAGTGGTTTGTACGCTGTGCAATCAGAGACTGATGTGAGGCATAAATGTTCTAAACCAGAGCACCACCTGCATGACCAGGCATCTAAGTGCAAAGCACGAGCTGCAGTGGAGTAAACACCTCAAAAACCACAAAAGATCTCAGGCTCCTCCTGCTCCCTCTTCTGCTGCAGTCTCGGCCTCTTCCTCCCCCTCTAGAGTGACAGTGGCACCTGCCACCCTGCAAACAGAGGATGTGGCAGCAACGCCACTACCTCCGTCACCACGCATCTCCACACTGTCACCTGGAAGCGTTCAGCTGTCGACCTCCCAAACACTGGAGAGAAAGAGGAAGTACCCCCCTACCCACCCGTGATCCCTGGCCCTGAATGCCAGCATTTCAAAATTCCTGGCCTTTGAAATGCTGTCATTCTGTCTGGTGGAGACGGAGACTTTTAAAAACCTTATGGCGGTGGCTGTCCCACAGTACGTGGTTCCCAGCCGCCACTGCTTTTCCAGGTGAGCCATCCCTGCCCTGCACAACCAAGTGGCTGACAATATTAGGTGTGCACTGTGCAACACCATCTGTGGCAAGGTCCACATAACCACCGATATGTGGACCAGTAAGGACTGGCAGGGACAATATATCTCCCTAACTGCACACTGGGTAAATGCAATGGCGGCTGGGCCTGAGGCAGATAGCAGTTTGGTGCATGTCCTTCCACCACCGTGGATTGCAGGACATTTCTCTTTGCCTCCTGTTCCCTCCTCTTCCTACTCCGCTTCCTCCTCTACCGCCTCCTCACCTGGTCAATGTAACACCTTCACCACCGAATTCAGCACAGCCAGGGGGAAACGACAGCAGACTGTTTTGAAACTCATCTGTTTGGGGGAAAAGCCCCACACCATGCAGGAGCTGTGGACAGGCATGGAACAACAGACCGATGAGTGGTTGGTGCCACTGAGCCTCAAGCCTAGTCTGGTGGTGTGCGATAATGGGCAAAATCTCATAGCAGCTCTGGGCCTAGCCGGTTTAATGCACATCCCTTGCCTGGCACATGTGCTGAATTTGGTGGTGCAGAGGTTCCTGAAAAATTACCCCGATATGTCAGAGCTGCTGCAGAAAATGCGGGCCATCTGTGCGCGCTTTCGGCGTTCTCACCCTGCTGCTGCTCGCCTGTCTGTGCTGCAGCGTAACTTCGGCCTTCCCGCTCACCGCCTCATATGCGATGTACCGACAAGGTGGAACTCTAACTTGAACATGCTGAAGAGACTGTGTGAGCAGCAGCAGGCGACAGTGGAGTTTCAGCTGCAGCACGCACGGGAGAGTCGCTCTGCGGAACAGCACCTCTTCACCACCAACGAGTGGGCCTCCATGTAGGACGTGTGTGCCGTGCTGCACTGTTTCGAGTACTCCACCAACATGGCCAGTGCCTATGACGCCATCCTCAGCGTTACTATCCCACTTTTGTTTTTACCAATGCCATATTGGGGCATTTATGTCTTTTTGATCACTTTTTATTTAATTTTTTGTGAGAAATGAAGCAACGGAAAAAAACTGCAAATCGTCCATTTTTACTTTTATTTTCCATTTTGCCGTTTGCCATATGGGATAAATATTTTTATATTGTAATAGCACGAGCATTTTCACATGAGGTGATGCCCATGATATGTATTTTTTTTAATTGTTTGTTATTTTCATTTTCATTTTCGGGAAAAGGCAGGCTCTCGAGGCTCTAGAGGCTGCCGCACACTGTATCCAGCTTCTGGGTTTTTGCTAGTACAGATGTCGTGTTCACATTACTCTGTTCTCTCGGGAACTCCCATAGAGATGAATGGAGCAGCAGTGTGCATGCCCAACCTCTCCCTCACCCTGCACTCTCTCTGCAGTCTCCCTTCACCCTTTCCAATATTCTTCTATTAATAATTTTCAGCAACATTGTCCCTAGTACATGACCGCTTGCCATGTCTCTCACTATGTTCATCTCACAGGACAATTGCGGAGACCGCGCGAGATGAGGTATCTATAGGGCTGTGAGATCACATGGCTATCTGTGGATTGGCTGGCTGTATGGCATTATGGGTGATCTCACATTCCCGGGCTTCATTTTGCAACATGTGCAGCCACCATTTTAGGCATACCTGATTCAATACCAGAAAGTGCAAGGAAATTCTGATCCGTTGCAAAGTTTTCCTAAACTTTGGACCAAATTCCACTTCGAACACATTGCTTCATTCAACACTAGTGTTGATCACGAATATTCAAATTGCGAATTTTTATCGTGAATATCGGCACTTTGAGAATTTGCTAATATTTTGAATATAGTGATATATATTCATAATTTTGAATATTCAAGATTTTTTTTAAATCAGTACACTTGATCCCTCACTGCTTCTAGCTTGTGGGCCAATGAGAAGGCTGCAATATCTTTGACTTTAGGACTAGTGTTAATTGCGAATTTTCGTAATGCTAATTTTTATCGCAAATGTTTCAATTGCCGATTTCCGCAATCAAGGAAATAATGACTGGAGATAACGAATTCTCGAATTCGCAATTATATGACGAATATTCGCCCAAACATTCGCAAAATATCACGAATTTGAATATTGCCCCTGCCGCTCATCACTATTCAACACTAATCGTGGGGGTCCCAGCGGTAAGAGCGCAGCTGATAGGTGATTTAATAGTTGATCTCTATCTTGTGGAACTGTGGGTGGAAAATCCATGGCATTTTCGAGTTTCAATACAGCTTTGGTGTTTTAAAAAAAATAGGGACACTTTTTTTAACTTTATTATATTTGTTTTAGACTTACGACATACACATTAGAATGAGATACATAGATGAAAATAGAAAGGAAATTGTAGGATGGGAAAAAAGAAAATGGTTTCTTACCTCCTGTACATCTTCTCCGTGTTTTTTCATTTTTTTATTTGGACTCTCTATATAGATGAATCCCTCTGGTTTCCATCCTGTTTGTAGCACTTCCTGTTCCTGTATCCAACCAAACCCATGATGCACTGCTCCTTTCTCTGCCACAGCTCCAGCACCGCCCCTAACAACACCCCGTTAGTTTATAGCTCCTCCCACCCAGCTACTTAAATAGACACTCCCCTATTACTTGCACACCCCTGGACAAAACATCACAGGAAATAAGAAAGAGCTGCATGGACATGGTCACGTGACCACAGCCCAGAACGGGAGATGGGAGCAATAAAGGTAAAATAAATACATTACAAAATTACAGCAGCCTCCATAAATTATCATTTAAAAGGATGTTGATGCAACATGGAAAACCCTTTTAAATCCTGGTTGAGCCCTTTAAATAAAATAAAATAGTCCATAATGCATAATCATTTGGACATTTGCGAAAATATTTTTGGTCCACTATTTCATTATGAAATATTGAAAACATCGTCTTGATTTCTAGTACACATTGGAGCGATTTTCTGAATAGGCCCAAGATCCTCGCTTCCTAGCTGCTATACTGTAAGCAATTTAGCAAAACCGATATTATTGCAGATGATGGTGACCTGACAGGCCTCTGGGGTCAGCACTGTTACACAAAATTTTAAAGGATGATTGGTATGAACTTTCATTGGAACTATAATTATGCAAGCAAAAAAAAAAATATTCTGTTTTTCCTTTCCCAGCAAATTAGCAGAAAGATATGTTGACAGGACAATCCCCCAGGCTTGCTAAATGTTTGTGATGAAAAATATTTCAGTGTACTTGAAAGTCAGCTGCCTTGATTGCTCACAATTACACCAAAGACAGGATTTAGAACTGCAGAGTTTAACCCTTTGAAGAAAATGTTTGGAGCATTTTTCATCAAGAAATTCCAATATCAAAATTTTCTTTTTAGTTGATTTTTATTGTAGTAATATTATCGGTGCACATAACGGTTATCACGTCCTTACATTACAATACAAATGAGATTCACAAAATGTCACTTTCCTTAGAACATATAGGAGCAAATGTATTATTTCTGTTCATTTCCGCCTGACTCCCATTACAAGACAATAACATTTTCTTTGCATATTTAATATGAAGCATGAACTGGAGTAGGCAAGCAAATGTCAGGAACAATGTTATATCCGGGAAAGAAATATTGACAATGAGCATTTAAAAAAAAAATATTCCTTAGACTAAATAGTGATGAATTATTTCAGAATAATGAAATTGACTTGAGCACACTATCAAAAGTTGTCCAAAAGTGCTATACACTGTATAATAAGTGACTCAATCATATAATGGAATCACTGCTAACAGGGCCATTTTAATAAATGGATGGGCCCAGTGCAAAAATTTAATGAGTAAGCATCATATTAGTGCCCCCACATAAGTTATGTCCCAACATAGTAGAATGCCCCCTTAGTGCCCCCTCACATTAGCTATGTTCCCTCACAGTAGATATGCCCTCTTAGCCCACCCTCATAGTGTTTAAGCCCCCATTAGTGTCCCTTCACAGTAGTTATGCCCCCTTAGTGCCCACTCACAGTAGTTAAGGTTTCCTTAGTGCTCTCTCATGGTTGATATGCCCCCTTAGTGCCCCCTCCAAATCGTTTAGGCCCCCTTAGTGACCTCTCACGGTAGATACGCCTCCTTAGTGCTCTTTCACAGTAAGTATATCGCTAACAGTGGTTATGCCGCCTTAGAGCTCCACTCACAATATTGCTGCCCTTTTAGTGCCCCTTTACAATAGTTTCCCCTTTATCCCCCTCACCATAAAGCTACCCCCTTAGTGCCCCAATAGTGAGGTTTCTATAGTTTTAACAAAATAAAAGATACTATTCACAATATGATATTCTTTAGGGCATCATCTTTAGGGGTCTATTAACTCATTCAGCAGTAAAACCTAATAAGTGGTGCCACAGGGAAGGTAAAGGGTGGAGAAAGCAGACATTATGTACATCTATGAAGCTGTAAAAAATGTTGTGAATCCAGACATTATGTCTTACACGTGTGTTTAGTTTTTTTCATCTTTCTGCACGAGGATATATATTTTCTCCCTCATGCCTACTGAGTGGTGAGGAGCTCTTCCTGGTATCAGGAGCTCTTCCTTTCCCCTCTCACAGCAAGGAGTCCCACAGACACAAAGAGAGACATAATGCAGCTGCATCCCCCCTCTTCCCCTTTATCATGTCCACTATGTATTGCATTGGAGACATATATTCAGTGGCTGAGTATGTGTCTACATTCGAGATGAGCAAAGTATTGTAAAACTCGATTTGGCTGCTTCGCCGAATTTTACTAAAAATTTGCCTCGCCACGAAGCGCATTTCTTTGTAAGTAGTGGGTGTAATTATAGGGAGCAGCGATTGCGCCGCTCCCCATCAATGTACCCCTCAGTGCCGCGTTTATACATGATCACGGCATCTGATGTTTATAACATGGTGTAAAATGTAAAAAAAAAAAAATCATACTTACCTGCTCCATTTGCTTGCGACAGTCCAGTCGCCACCATCTTGCTTGAAGATCTGGAGTGAAATCTCATGCGACCCGAGATGACGTCATTTTGACCAGCTGGCGTGGTGATGTCCTACGTCACTGTGCATGGGATTTCAGGTTAAATTGATTCGCTACCACGAAACACGGGGAAATTCGGCTTGGCGGCGAATAGAATCTATCCTGAAATTCGGATCGATGTGCATGCTCAACACTAGTCTACATATTTAAAAAAGAGTCTCTGTCAACCAAAAGGTGAAAATAGTGCAGTTTGCCTTTAAAACCTTTATCTTTTAGAGCAAATAACACGTCCCCATGGTCAACAAGGTACCAAGTGTTATAATAGAAAGCATATGCCAATCAGACATTTCTAGAGCTTGGCATAATGACTGAAGCGGATGCCACTGTTGTTGGCTGCACGTTATGGCCGCACTTCTAGTGCTTTTCTGGCTTTCTTCATCAGGTCATAAAATGCCCGAAGACAGGAGCCAAATCTTTTTATGTAAAGTACAGCAGAGAGGAATTCATATCCCATGCAAATATCCCCCTGTTTGTCATGAGAGGAATACAAGCAATATTTATAACCCCCTGAGCATTATGCGAATGGAGAGAGGAAACTTTCAGTTTACTGTCAGCCGACTCAGCACAGAGCAACAAGCCCCCTGGTCTCCCCATTTACAGATCACAGCCACCATTGATTGTATCTGTATTCTGCTGCCAGCTTGGACAGAGCAGCTGCAGGGAATCTGAAGCCTCACAACTGCTCTGTGACTCACTCCTGCTTGTAAAGGAAACAGTAGAAGAATAAAATTAAAATTGAAATAGATCTATAATCCAAATTTATAATGCGATTCTTGGTTATACATGTATGTTCATTGTGCACGCAATGGGGATGAAGCCTGAAGAATTTTCCTACTATCAACTGGATACATGCTGGATTGGTGGAGGTCCAACTGCCAGGACCCACACTGGTTAACAAAAAATGGAGCTGTGGTATACCGGTTCCCCCCAATGACAGGACCGCAGCTACGAGGATGTTTGCATCAGTGTCACAAATTTGACTGGAGCAGGGCAAATACTGTACTGCCTCTCCATTCAAGACCATGGCAGTCTGCCATGGTCTCCCATTCTAGGGATCGTGGGGAATCGACCCCCACCTTTCCAGTAGCTAGGTGATAAGTGATTCAGGCTTGAAAACCCCTTAAAGGTTTTTTCCAAGATTTTTTAATTGATATCAGTATCTGATCAGTGGGGGCCCGACATCCGGGTCCCCTGTCAATTAGCTGTTTGAGAAGGTAATAATGCTGACAGTAGTGCTGCTCCCGTCTGTCAGATCACATTGTACAGCGGCTGTTCTTGGTATCTTAGCTCAGCTGCACCTAGGCCATGCATGTGACCAATGAAGGTGACATCAAATGATCTAGACTAAGCTGCGGGAAGACCATGGCGCTACTGCAAGCGCAGTTTACTTCACAAATATATGATCGGCTGATCAGATACTGATACTTATCCAGAGGATAGGTTATCAGTTGAAAAAAATCTTGGAAAACCCCTTTTATAATAATACATATAATAATGATAGCAATGTACTTTTATATTGTCTAGAAGCCTATTTTAAAAAATGAGGAGAAAAAAATCAGTCCTAGAAGACCTCAGAGTATCATGCAGAAATTTTCAGGCCAACTGGAGCACTTTCGATTCGGGTAGAATCGATTCAGACCTGAATAGAATCGGTCAAATCAAACCTGAATCGAATTTAGAGCAATTTGCTCATCTCTAGACTCAAGTCGAAATTGGGTCTCTGTCTCCTTGAAGGGTCCAGGCACACACACCTGCCTTGTCCATGAGGCCTTGGGCTTTGTGGCTGCACATAGAGTCACAGATGACCCGGCTGTGATGAATTTTGTATGTATGAAGCTACTGTTCAATAGCAGCAATGTTTTTTTTTGTTGTTTTTTTTTGGGGGGAAAGAATAGCTTTGTACATATAGAATCAGAGAAGTGTGGAAAAAAATTCTGGGGGATTTTATGAAAAAAAAAACAACCTTAGCATAATTCCACATGTGAATGGAAGCCTACAGAGGTACAATCAAGGTTCTGTGGGTACTCTATTACAGCTCCATACAAAAGCAGAGCCGTCCTACAGCCGTGTGCAAGTCTCATTAAATGTTTTTTTTATAATACCCACCTTTCCCTGACCGTTTCTGTCATACCTTTTTGTTTCACCTCTGGTTTCATATGAGCTAAGAGGGAACATTATTTCTGAAAAGCGAAGCTTTTGATCATCACAATACACTCTAAAATCAACTTGATCACATCTGTTTCCACTGAGTGGCTCCAAGAAAACAGAATCTGTCTAAATATGCTTTAGATAATCAAAAAAGAAAAAAGTTCAGAAGGTTAGATATTCAGCAAGATACGTAGCGATGCCACTATTATGGTGTAACAGGGCAGAAGGTAAAAAGGCCATAAGATTAACCAACTCGCTCTTTAATGTTAAGTACGTAGAATCCATATCAACTTGACACTGTTTTTATTAGGTGTTTAGAAGAAAGACGTAATTTAACCAAGATGCTAATGGCCCCTTGGAATACAGATATATATTCCGAGTGTGACCTTGCCGTTTTATTTTGTGTCACAAGCCCCACGTTGATTGCTCTTGTTAATAGCCTCGAAAACACAACGTGACACATTTTGGGCAGCAAAATAAATGGCTACACGAAAGTAGTAGAATGGAAAGTTAAAGCACAAAAAAAAAAAAAAAAAGACTGTCACCGGTTTTATTTCATGAAAAAAAATTACTTTAATCTGTGCTACAAGTTCAACTTTAAACCATTTTGTCACACTGTGACCGAAACTTTAATTTGTTCCTAAGTGAAACCACTTGCCCCTAACTGCTTTCTAAATCTGGCCTTCCCCCTGCAAGAAGGCAAATATAGTCAAATCCCCTTTATTACTTCTTATTAGAGGGTAACCTAATACCTTTTGACAAGCTGAGCGGTTGTAACAGGCGGCTGTTAATACCTCCACATGTCTTGTTTAGAATGAAAACATCCATGAGAACAAGCCATGTTGCTGTTTCTTAGAAGAGTCCACACTAAGTATTCTATTCTATTCACACTTAATTTAGCCCAGGAATTCCCTAACGTCTCTCGCCATGCTAAACACCAGCTCGTTTGATGCAATATCCGACTTTGCACGTTGTATCACAGAAGCAGTCGCACTTAAAAAGTAATTAAACTTTAAACAAACATCTCCAACCTTAAGCGACATCCACTTTTTTTTTTTTTTTTTTGCCTGTTGTTTTTCGTCTCCTCATTTGACAATGCCATGAACTTCCAGAGGACAATTTAGGGAAAAATAACAACCTCCATACATCTCCCAGCACTTACGGCCTCTGTATCTTACCAAGCCCATCATCCTGTTTGCATTTAGAAAACTAAATAGTTGAGGTAATGTGCGCCCAGTGGGAATTAGGCTTGCAGATCTTTTTACAAACGAGTAATGTGGTAAGACTATCTGTCCAATGGGGTGTCTTATTGATATACCCCAGGCCTGTCTGCTTGTCACAGCTGTCGGTTCAACCACTTGCACTTACACTGCAGCGCTTTCATTACGAAAATAGAATTTGGTGTCCTACGAGCAGTTACATTACTAATGCTAAATATTTAATTCCCGGGGGCACTAATTATGGTTGAGCACTGGCAACATGGGTTCTGCTTCTTAATAACAACTGTAAAAGCAATTTGAGCATTTTTCAATTAATTAGATACATAGGATACCAGTAACCCCTTTGTCAGTCTGCCCTCCAGGACCTTGGCTAATTTGCGTGGAGGAGAACGTTTGTGAAATGAAGTGTTGTGTTCATCCGGTAATAGCACAGTCTGTACGTGACGGTTTGTGCTCGGAGCTGCGGTGCCACAGTTCTTCAAACAGCAAAAATGGATAATTAGATAAATACGAGGACAGAATACAAACGTCAAAAAAGCCTTGTTGAAACAAGTATCTTCAAATGTTTACTTCTCCTAATCCCTGTCATATTGTCCTCTTCAACGAGGTTGCTAGTAGAGGTAACTCCAGACTTTCATAGAACAGGTCAATTAGAGATGAGCGAATTGATCCTTTAGAATCAAAATTTGATCAGTTAGAATCAGAATCTTTTGAGATTCAATTTTGGAGAATTTTTCCAGAGGGTAGAGAGAAAGACAGAGAGAAAGATAGAGAGAGTTTTTACAGAGGGAAGAGAGTGAAAGAGAGAATTTTTACAGAGGGGAGAGAGAGATTTCCCAGGCATTCAAAGCACTTCTGACTTGAGTAGAAGCGATTCATACCTTAATCAAGTTTCTTGGCTTATTTACATGAATCAGACCCAAATCGAAGTTTAGGAAATCCTCTCATCTCTAATGCCAGTAGGTTATAATAGTCAGTAATGGCACAGAATATGATGCTAAATGTCGTATCTTAATGTGGGCAACTCCTGTAAGTTTTCCTTCTCTTTTGGTGGAGTAGAAATATCTAGCTACATCCTCATAAATAATGACTACCACTCATTACTCTGTCTTCTTCTGTCCATCCCATGGTATCAATCTTGTTGAGATTATTTTTTATCTGATTTGCTCATTGCTTTCTTGGTTCACCTGTTGTCACGGATTCTACAAAATAAGGGTGAATGCTTATTATAATGGTCAACCACTTTTAAGATATGCAAAAAATTACTAAACTGAACTAAGACCTAAGTGAGCACTTACTATTATTAGGGAAATATAATATATTTCTATTTTTTGCCCATGGATCTGCTCTGGACACAGCAAGAGGATGGGGTCTAATAGGATGGAAGATCAGTTTACGTTCTGCAGAATTCATGTGATTATACTAATATGGTTCAATATATCAGGAATCAGGTTGTGTTGTTTCTGTTGTTTCTAGCTAAACATGATGTGAAAATCCAGGTTCATAAATATGGCTGCAGTTGTCTGAACAAATACCACTATGACCTCTGATGAATCCTTAGTGGGTCAGACAGATTCCCAACCAGAAGAGCATCATAGAGTCATCATTCACTACTTAGAAACATAGAAACATAGAATGTGTCGGCAGATAAGAACTATTTGGCCCATCTAGTCTGCCCAATATACTGAATACTATGGATAGCCCCTGGCCCTATCTTATATGAAGGATGGCCTTATGCCTATCCCATGCATGCTTAAACTCCTTCACTGTATTTGCAGCTACCACTTCTGCAGGAAGGCTATTCCATGCATCCACTACTCTCTCAGTAAAGTAATACTTCCTGATATTACTTTTAAACCTTTGCCCCTCTAATTTAAAACTATGTCCTCTTGTAGCAGTTTTTCTTCTTTTAAATATTCTTTCCTCTTTTACCTTGTTGATTCCCTTCCTGTCCTGAAGCTATTAGTAGACTGAAGCAATATGTTATGAAGATTCTGGGTTGAGCAATAGATCTCTACCATTTGCCTGTGTTCCATCCATGTCACTTATGGGTGATAGCAAGCTCTGGAAAACAAGACAATACCTGTAGTGGAAGTAGAAAGTTATCAACTAAGAGCATTAACATGGGATCTACCTGGACAGGTCTTTGACCCGCTATCCTTACTTTATCATTCTTCATTTTCTAAACTATACCTAATGGCTTAGATGTCTTTTAGGATAAGGTTAGGTAAAGGCCAGACTCAAAAAGATCAAAAAGGGCAACAATTGAGGACAATCTCTTTTTTTGAGCATGGACATAGTGTATTTGAAAACCTGATAAAACTCTTGAATTTGTCCCGAACGTTGACGGGACAAATATTCTTTACACAACATTCCAACACAAAATCTTTTCTGTCATTGAAGTTTCTCATATTGAGAAAGAATTTTGGTAATTGAGTCCACATCACCATTTAGCTTTCCGTTCTTCTGATCTGTTATTTTGAGCATCAGGCATGCTCAGTTAGCATCACTTTACACTAAAAATAATAGATCCTTCTTTTTTTTCTTTTTTTTTTCAGTACTTCTGACAGATCAGAAGAATGGAAAAATAAATGGTGATATGTAATTGGCGCTTTCCTTTCATCCGTTACTTTGTGCATCAGTTATGCTTGGTATGCTTAGGTGTGCTTGATAAGGATCTGAGTCTCTTCTCCAAGAGTCCCCCTAAGGTAATCATAGTCACTTTATCTCCATATGTCCCCTTATTACTTTCCATCCCTCCCTCTGTATAAGCATCTGTGTGGTCCTTATAGAGCATTTGTCATCAGAAAATGACCTTTTGTTTAAATCAAATTCAATGTTAAGTCTATTCTTTAAGATTTTTGTTATTTTTATATTCCAAGTACCTAATTATATCTTTATTACAAATATTCTAAAGTTTTTACACTAGTCATTGAGCCTAAATGTTAAGTTGATACTTCCTGTTGTTTAGAAATCAATTCTCAGTAGTAATCTAATTGTCATCAGAGGCAGGATTGCAAAGACAGGTAATATCTACCTATAGATAAAACCACATCTAAAACCACAGATGATGGTCACTGTTCATCTTTGCACAGGCCACAGAGCATGCACACAACATTTTTCCATAGAAGTTATATCCAGGGTACAGGTTTCTATCGTTCATGTGGCTGTTGTATTGCATTTAAAAGCGGTTACCAGTAGCGTAGGCAAAATGGCTGCCCCCATGATTATGGACAGGAAATAGAACAGAAAAAACATTTACAGTCAGTAAATAAGAAGAGATTAGAAAAAAAATAAGAAAATGTCAGTATCTTAAATTATTTTCAAAAATACATTCTCTTTAACTGTCATTTCAATTTTTAGCTACTTTCCATTTTGTTATAAACTGGTTTTGTTTATCTGTTCCTTTTTAACCCCTTCAAGACAATGCTGTCTTGGCCAATGGAGACAGTGTTTGTTTGTTTTTTCTTTTTATCACTGCATTCCAAGAACCAGAACTAGAACCAGCATTCTTCCAGCAACGAATCTGCATGAGGGCTTGTTTTCTACAGGATAAGCTTTGCTGCATTTAATGGCACCCTCTAAATATATATATATATCTTAGCAGAAGGACCCGTCTTTGTACTTCATCTATTTTATTTAATGTTTGTGTGTGTTGTTAAAAGATATATGTTTCGCCTCTGCTGACAGTGACACAACCTCTGCTACATTAGCGCATCCTAAATATCTGTGATATTCTGCAGAATTGTTTGGCCGCTGCTAACAGCGACATTACCTGCGCTACATCTCATGGATAACGTTTGCAAATCCAAAATATCAGTGACATTTAGTGTGATTTTTTCGCCGCTGGTAACAGTGACATACCTGCGCTACATCTCCTGTATAACATTTGCACATTCAGTTTAATTTTTTTACCGCTCCTGACAGCGACATTACCTGTAAAACATCCCCTATATAACGTTTGCGCATCCTAAATACTGTATCTGTGACATTCAGTAAAAAAAAATTGCCGCACAAAACCGGGATCCAACCTTATCCTGAGCCTGGGAAAGTGTACTAATAATAGATGGTAAACCACAACAACCCGGGGCAGAGTCAGTGTTCCGCCATTTTGTGGTTCAGCAGGATATGTTGTATCGGGTAAATCAGCTGCGAGGTTAATCCGTTGAACAGTTTGTGGTGCCCCAGGCTTATCGCAAACTCGTGTTAGAGTTAGCCCACCAGCATGTTCTCGGGGGTCATCTGGGAATGCAGAAAACACAGGACCGGATACTACAACGGTTTTACTGGCCCAGTGTGTTTAAAGAGGTGGACGAGTTCTGTAAGTCTTGCCCGACCTTCCAGGCAACTAGCCCCCAGCACCTTTTTCGCAGTCCCTTGGTACCCCTCCCGATCATTGATGTACCGTTTGAGCGAATCACTATGGACCTAGTAGGTCCTGTACCAAAGTCCGCTAGGGGACACCAACACATTTTGGTTGTCCTTGATTACGCTACTCTGTACCCGGAGACAGTGCCACTGCGATATACATCAGCGCAACCTATAGCTAAAGAGCTAATGGAGATGTTCTCCCGAGTGGGGCTACCTAAAGAGGTCCTGATTGACCAAGGGACCCCTTTTATGTCCAAGGTCATGAGGGAACTCTGCAAGTTACTGCGCATTAAACAGTTACGGACGTCCGTGTATCATCCACAAACGGATGGACTGGTTGAAAGGTTCAACAAAACACTAAAAACCATGTTAAAAAGGGTGGTGACCAAAGATGGAAAGGATTGGGACCTTCTTCTGCCCTATCTCATGTTCACAGTGCGAGAGGTTCCCCAGGCCTCTACTGGGTTCTCGCCATTCGAATTGCTATATGGCAGACATCCTCGTGGCTTGTTGGAGGTAGCCAAAGAGGCGTGGGAACAACAACCCACTCCGCATAAAAGCGGGGTGGCGGGGTAGCGCCATCCTGTTTGCAGACATATGGCACTTGTCTTGGTAGGTCTTCTATTTTTATATGTACATCAGGTTATATAGGTGGAAGTGCGGTGGTGATTTCTTTGTCTTCTTAGGACCATTGGTTACTACTTTGTATACCTGCTGTCCCCCATACATGCATTGCATAACCATATGAGATCTACCTTTGTGTTATTTATTTATCTATTAATTATCCACTATACTATTGTTTCATGACAACATTATGTGTAGCCTATGTCCCTTCAGAGTGGTGTCTTTCTTTGTCCACCTGTTTTTTTAATGACTATGTCTTTGATATACATCATGTCTTGTAATCAATAAAGTATTTATACTATTTGGTAATAGTACGTAGTCAGCTCTGTTTCTTTTGTAGGTTTTGTGTATTTTATGGGAGCAGGTACCTGTGATTTTTTGATAGGTTGACTCTCGTTTTGTTGCCACAACATGCGTTGTATTGTCACGGAAGGTGTACAGGAAACAAGACAATGCAAAATGAATATATGACTCACTGGATCCAAAACTAAGGAACAAAAGGGAGACCCCTGCATAAGACCTGGCACTCTCCCTGTCTGCTCAGCCTATGCGAAAATCCCAATGGTGGATGATCGCATATCCACGTACCTCGACTATATACCACCTGAACACCCTACAATAGTGAGGGGACACGACACGACAAATAAATGTACAGCACTTATCTTGTAGAAGGCTGGAAAATAGGATCAGCATGCACACACACTCCAGGAAGTTGTATAAGCCGCACACTAATGCATTATGGGGAGGAATTTAAAGGGATGCAATCAGTCCAACTACATGACAGCTGAGAGAGGCTAACGAGATGAGGAACTGAAATTCAAAACAAAGAAAACTCAAGGAGGAGGTTCTGAAAGGCTTCTGTCAGAGCTTCTCAGCTGTCTGGTTGTGACATGTATATGCTGACCTCAGTCTGGGCATGAGGGCCCCTTTTGTTTTTTTGTTTTTCTGTATGGAAGACAGTCCACGGCCAGACTTTCTTGGACAAGATATTCCGGCTCCTATGTCTGATGCAAGGGCAGCGGTTGCCACAATAAAAATAGCTGACAGCCTCTCCTCTAAACAGGCTCAGGAAACCAGGGAGTCGTTAGTTGTAACACGGATGTGTTCTCAGACCTCCCTGGACGCACTTCCGTAATCCAACATGACATTGTCACTGAGCCTCAAGCAAAAAAACTGGTTAAAGCCATACCGAGTACCTGACGCCCGGCAAAAAGCCATTTTGGAGGAAGTGCAGCTCATGTTGCGGCTGGATGTCATTAAGGAGTCAAAAAGTGAGTGGGCCAGTCCTATTTAAAAGTTTGATGCATATCCAATGCCTCGGGTAGATGAATTAATTGAGAAATTAGGTCAAGCCTGGTATTTTTCTGCTTTGGACCTCACCAAATGGTATTGGCAGGTGCCCTTGATGGAGGCTGCCAAAGAGAAAACTGGCTTTATTACATCAGAGGGGCTGTACCAGTATAAGGTGTTACCCTTTGGCCTGCATGGCGCCCCCGCCACTTTACAGCGTCTAATGGATATCGTACTTCGTCCACATCGACGGTACGCCTCGGCTTAACTGGACGATATTATCATTCATAGTACCAACTGGGAAAGTCACCGGCCCAAAGTACAGGCCGTAGTGGACTCCCTTCGAAAGGCGGGACTAACAGCTAAACCAAAGAAATGTGCGATAGGGTTGGAGGAAACTAAATACCTTGGGTATGTCATTGGGCGCGGAGTCATTAAACCCCAAGTAAGAAAAATAGAGGCGATACGGAATTGGCCTCGACCTGCCACCTCTAGACAAGTAAAGTCGTTCCTGGGAATGGTGGGCTTTTGCATGAGGTTTGTCGCCCATTTTGCCACTTTAGCGGCTGCGTTGACAGGGCTCTTAAAGGGACGGAAGTCCGTGATAGTCCGCTGAAATTACCAGGCGGAAGAGGCTTTTTCCGCTTTGAAGTCGGCCCTGTGTGGGTCCCCGGTTTTGGTGATGCCCGACTTCAAGAGGGAATTTGTGGTACAGACTGATGCCTCCGAAATAGGCCTCTGTGCGGTACTGTCTCAGGAGGTCAACGGGGAGGAGCATCCCGTTGTCTTCCTCAGCCGTAAGCTCACTCCAGCGGAGACCCAGTACAGTATAGTGGAGAGAGATTGCTAGCCATCGAGTGGGCACTCGAGTCTCTCCACTATTATCTGTTGGGGAGGAAGTTCCGTCTGGTGACCGATCACTTCCCTCTCAAGTGGATGAGCCAGGCCAAAGAGAGGAATGCTCCGGTCACCAGGTGGTTCTTGTCACTGCAAAACTTTACGTTCACAATAGAACACAGGGCAGGCCGGTTACAGGGAAACGCGGATGCCCTGTCCCGAGTATACTGTCTGGCGTGTGTTCTCCCCCTCAGGGTTGAACAAAGGGGGAGGTTTGTAGGAAGGTGCAAGGGTCCGTCATTGACGGAAGGTACGTTTCACCGAGGTTCCTGGCCTCGGTGAGATAGGAACCGGTTATTTTGTGTGTCAGCCGATCCGGGCCAAATAGCAGGGTGGGTGGCTGTTCCCCTACGTCCAGGCCAGGCTTTGGGCTGGGGTTTAAAAACACAGCCAGCTGCTCAGCCGGGGGTGGAATTATCCTCCAGGTGATAGTGGAGCTGTGGAATCTCTGTATTGGTATCTGAGGCTGTGTCTGTGTGTGAGGCTTGTAGCTGGATGCATGCCTGCGACCTGTCTGGAAGGACAAGAGAACGACATCCAGGTCTGGGACTCTTTATGCGGTACCCGCAGCATGGTGGGAAGTGAACACCAGGACTTGACGTTCTTTTGCGGTACCTGCAGTAAGGTGTGAATGGAACACCAGGATTTAAACCAAGGTGACTTTGTTTATATTTTCTTTTCTGCCTTTTTGTGTGAATAAACACAGAATTTTAGCTTTTCAACCGTGGTCTTGCCTCTGTATTGCGTCCGCTTACCCTGCCTATCAGAGCAAATCTCTACAATACACACTATTATATTCTTTCTAGTTTCTACCATTTAATATGAATTGTACCATCATTTGCTTGAGAACTACAAGTGGCCCTCTGCTGTTCACTTTGCTTGATCACAGAAGTTGACAGTGGTGTTTTAAATGCAACTACTAGACATTAATTTTCATGTCCATTTAACTAATAGAAAAATAGAAAATATATTATTATGTGCTGTGGGTGTTAATACTTTATTCCAATACATTATGTTAAAAAAACATCACACTCCTAACTATCACATACAGTACATATTACATGAAAGGAATAAACAACAGAATAATCGGAAATCTAAGAACAGACTAGGAATACCGCATTTTAAAGTTTTTGCAGCGTAACTGAAAATAGCTTGTTGAGAGTAAGACTTTAGCACCATTTAAAGAGTAATTGTGAAATTTTTTTAATGTGTAGGGGGAGTGATTATCATTATTTTTGTAATATACTTGCAAAAATACTAGGTTATTAACTTTTTTACTAAAAATCTAACAAAAAAACTGTCGCTCCCTAATCCGTCTTCAGCACTCAACACGGTACTGAAGGCTGAAGATGCTCCCAGCTCACTTTTACATACAGATTTGTCTTGCTGCCCTCACTGCCTCCCTCCTATACAGTGATATAAGTGACCTTGTCTGATGTAGGATTCAAGCTGCTCAACAGTCCTGGGTCTTCTTTGCTGGATTTTCTATTTCATGATACGCCAAGTGTTTTCTATTGGTGAAAGTTCAGCACCTGGACTCTACTTCTGCAAAGCCATGCCATTGTGATAGCTGCAGTATGTGGTTTAGCATTTCTGCAAGGCCTTCCCTGAAAAAGACGTGGTCTGGATGGAAGCATATGTTATTATACTCGATATAATGTTCAGCATTCATAGTGCCTTTCCAGAGGCACTATCAATGTGTAAGCTGCCTACGCCATAGGCAGTATTGGAACCCCATGCCATCAGAGAGGCAGGAGTTTGAACTGCGCCCTGATAACAAGTTGGATGGTCCCTCTGCTCTTGAGTCTGCAGAACACAGCATCTATGGTTTCTAAAGGGATTTCAAATTTTGATTCATCTGACCACACAGAACAGTTTTCCATTTTGCCTCAGTCCATTTGGCCAAGAAAAGACAATGGCATTTCTGAATCGTGTTTCCATACTGCTTCTTCTTTGCATGATACAACTTTAACTAGCATCTGTGGATTGTGATTGATGAACTGTGTTCACAAACAGTGATTCCTGAAAGTGTTCCTTAGCCCATGCAGTGATTTCCAGTACAGAATCATACCCGTCTGATGGTCTGTAGATCATAATAATCCAATATTTACCACCAGCCTTGTTCGTTACGCACACATGGATTGTCAGTAAAAGCAAAAAAAGGAAGAGACCACTGTTGTACTCAGCAGAAGTGGCCAAAATCATTAAAAACAAAAAGATAGCATTTACTGATTATATTTTTTTTTAAAATGAGGATGACAGGCAAATTTATAAGATTAGGCAGAGAGAGGCCAAACCAGTTATAAGAGCTTCTAAAGCACAGGCAGAAGAGAAATTAGCTCAGTCAGTGAAAAAAAGGAAACTAAAACAAGGAATTACCAAATTAAAAACAAAAGAAGGAAGGTATATGGAAAAAGAACTAGCTGACTGCCTCAATGAATACTTCTGTTCAGTTTTTACAAAGGAAAATGAAGGAAAAGGACCTCAGTTAGGAAATAAGACTAATGAATCGTTTGATGCATGTGTCTTTACAAAGGAAGAGGTTCAAAGTCAGCTGTCTACAATGAATACAAATAAGTCACAGGGGCCTGATGGGATACACCCAAAGCTATTAAAAGAGCTCAGCGGTGAACTACCAAAACCATTAACAGATTTATTTAACCAATCACTGGTAACAGGAGTCGTCCCAGAAGATAAAAAATTTGCAAATGTGCCCATTCACAAGAAAGGTAGTAGGGAGGAATTGGGCAACTATAGGCCAGTAAGCCTGACATCAATAGTGGGGAAATTAATGGAAACCATACTTAAGGAGAGGATTGTGGAACATCTAAAATCCCATGGATTGAAAGATGAAAAACAGCATGGGTTTACTTCAGGGAGATCATGTCAAACTAATCTTATTGATTTTTTTGATTGGGTGACTAAAATAATAGATGGCGGAGGTGCAGTAGTCATTTCTTATCTAGACTTTAGTTAGGCTTTTGATACTGTCCCACATAGAAGGATTATCAATAAATTACAGTCTTTGGGCTTGGACTCCCATATTGTTGAATGGATTAGGCAGTGGCTGAGGGACAGGCAACAGAGGGTTGTAGTCAATGGAGTATATTCAGACCATGGTCTTGTTACCAGTGGGGTACCTCAGGGATCTATTCTGGGACACATATTGTTTAATATCTTTATCAGCGAAATTGCAGAAGGCCTCGATGGTAAGGTGTGTCTTTTTGCTGATGACACAAAGATTTGTAACAGGGTTGATGTTCGTGGATGGATACACCAAATGGAAAAGGATTTAGGAAAACTAGAGGAATGGTCAAAAATCTGGCAACTAAAATGTAATGTTGATAAGTGCAAGATAATGCACCTGGGGCGTAAAAACCCAAGAGCAGAATATAAAATCAGTGATACAGTCCTAACCCCAGTATCTGAGGAAAGGGATTTAGGGGTCATTATTTCAGAAGACTTAAAGGTAGGCAGCCAATGTCATAGAGCAGCAGGAAATACTAGCAGAATGCTTGAGTGTATAGGGAGAGGCATTACCAGTAGAAAGAGGGAGGTGCTCATGCCGCTCTACAGAGCACTAGTGAGACCTCATTTGGAGTATTGTGCTCAGTACTGGAGACCATATCTCCAGAACGATATTGATACTTTGGAGAGAGTTCAGAGAAGAGCTACTAAACTAGTACATGGATTAGATGTGCCGACTAGATGGGCCAAATTGTTCTTATCTGCCGACACATTCTATATTTCTATGTTTCTATGTAACTACATCTATATGCTGAAGAACTGCTTCTCCTTGTCTTTCTAATGGACTGGAAGATAAAACCAATCAACATGACCATTTCACTGTACTGGCTTTCTAGTAGCACCTGTTTACAGTACAGTACAGTATGGTACTACTTGTTCTGTACTGCTCTTGACCTGTGCTAGAATGAGCTCCTCCTATGGATATCAGATGAAGGCAGCTCCATTTTATTTTTCTTGTGCAGTATGTTTATTGTACCGGACCCTGAAGAAGCTTCTGTCCTTTACACAGAATTTATTCCATCTTCTAGCATCTATTCCTGACTGTTTTGTCTTTAGTAGTTAGCTGCTAACTTTCCTTTAATCTTAATTTTATCTTATTTTCGGATGATATGTTGTGTCTTTGCACCTAATTACTAGTTTTCCATAGAGTTATGGTCTCCAGTTACAATGCTTTCAACTTATAATGTTTACCCCAAAACCAATTAATATTGTATTTTGAGGGACCACTGTACTTGTATAGGTATTGTCCTAAGTTCTAGTGGCTTGACCTTCATCAATCCTGAGAGCAGGTTAGCGCCAGTGATCTTCATCATCTCTGTTTTTATCATTACAGACAGGACTTATCATCAATATGATGAACCATCTCATAAGAAACAAACCCTAGTGACAATAGAATGGTTCTAAAGTTAGCTTTAAAGGGGTATTCCCATCTGGACATTTATGCCATATCCACACATTTATCTTGAGAATGCTCCTGTCTGGGAATGGAGGTGGTTATGAATTCATGGCTTTCTCGATTCATTCAATGGGACTTTTTTCTCCGCAATTTTTGACAAACTTTGTGATGTGAATGTAGCCCAACTTGGCTATTTTAAGAATAGGCAGGGAATGGAGAAAGACACACATGTGCGTACATCTCCCTATTCTGGTGGCACGAGACAGGCCCTGTTGTTGAGATGGGTGTCAATCCCAGCATAATACAGCCCCATTATTATCACCTTAATGATAGGAATATGCTCAAATTATACCATTATACTACTAGCACTCAAAAGTATAATATATCGCTCTCAATACTCCCTTACTCAAGTGCTCTTCCTTAACCATTTATTACCTAATTTAGGTTCATTCATTCACTCAACAGCTCACATTCTCAATCAGTTATCCAATCCTTCTTACACACTCAATTTTTCAGATTCGCATAGAAAGGGGCTGCAGCTATGCACTACCCATTGACGAACTAATTTAGTATGTAGAAGTGACCATATTTGCAATCACAAGAACTGTGCTTTAGGAAACAATGTTGAAAGCAAACAGAGCATAGTACTTTCCCCTCTTAAAAAGAGCCCACCAATTGTCCTCACGTGTCTGTTTTAGCCAATACTTTTATTTTTCAAATCAGAAGCCTGAACAATTCTCTTCTCTTAAAACTGTGTTGTCTTCCTCCTCTTTTATTCCTCCTGGACACGTTGAGTAATTTGACAACAGGCTGTTACCATTTGCCTTGTCGCTGAAGTGTTTCCCTCCCACTCAATCGTATTTGATTCTACAATGTCTAGACATGAGTGAATCTCTTAAAATTCGATTCAAGGCCAATTTGGCCGAATTGGTCATCCAATTGATTCAAATAAATTCCACCTATTTCTAACAATGGCAGAATACAGTGGGACCTGCCCCATTGACATGGAGAATGGTAACACTGAGTTGTCTATTTATGCATACATTTCCAGGAGGAACAACAGAAAAATGGGCACAATAAGACTTGTTCTCAAGAATTATCATATATTTCAAATATTTAACTTTAGCTAGTTGTTTGGTAATTTTTTTTTTTTAAAAGCAGATCTGCCCTACATTGGGTGCATATAGATTATCTAATGTAAAGATTTTATTGTTAAGCTCACAAACTGTGATAATGTATCTCCCTTTCTTATCAATAATTGAGTCGAGAAGTTTGAACGTTACTGAGTTTTAATATTTAAAGGGGTTGTGGGGCTTTCTGGCAGACCCCCCCAACTTGGCTTCCCTCCTGCAGAGGGAATCATGCTTACCAGATCCCAACCTCTAGGTTCTGGTTCCTTTGCTCCCCGTGACCTACTGACATGTCACCGCCACAGCCTGTCATTGGCTGCAGCGGCCACATGACCTGCATCAGAAGTTGACATGGGGGGACTGGATCTGCTACAGCAATGAAGGAGCCAGAACCCAGCTTCACTGTTCAAGTAAATATAATTCCCCACTGCAGGTTACATAGCTACATAGTTAATACGGTTTTAAAAAGACATAAATCCACCAAGTTCAACCAAGGGATAGGTGGGGACACGAATCCCAGAAAGAAGTGAGACTCAGATTTCTACGCAAGAATTTATCTAAACCCTTTTTAACGCTGTCCACTGTTCCTGCTGTGACCACCTCCTGAGGAAGTCTATTCCACAGATTCACAGTTATTACAGTAAAGAAGCTTTGACGCTTCTGGAGACTGAACTTTTTCTTCTCCAGTCGGAGGCAGTGCCCCCTTGTCTTTTGAGGGTATTTTACATGTAGCAGTTTTTCCCTGGATTTTTTGTATGGCCCATTTATATACTTGTATAGGTTAATCATGTCCCCCTTAGACGTCTCTTCTCAAGGCTAAATAAATTCAATTATTTTAATCTTTCTTCATAACAAAGACCCTCCATGCCCCTTATCAGTTTAGTCGCTCTCCTCTGTACTTTTTCCAGCTGCAGTGCATCCTTTCTATGTACTGGTGCCCAGAACTGAACTGCATATTCCAGATGAGGCCGCACCAATGCTTTGTAAAGTGGTAATATTACATCCCTGCCCCGCAAGTCTGTGTCTCGTTTAATGCATGACGAGGCAGACATTGAGGTGTCTCCCCGAAAGGCCCCCATGGTTTAACAACAGATAATTTTTGTGCATAAATCTGGTTGAAATCTGCATGAGAAGCGCTATAATTGGAGTATATGGCACCATGTCTACCCATGGGAGTTCAAACATATACGTTTTGTCAATTTACTTAGTATGAACTGTATGCTCATGCCAGCAGTTTTCTAATGCAATGCTTGTTTAAACCTTCAATACCAACAGCATTATTATTCCATAAATAATTATCAGTCTATCATCTTGGAATTTGTTTTAAAGCTCAGCAAAGAATCCTAGTTAAATCCTGCTTTTAAGTCAACTTGAACTTTGATGCATTAGGCTTTCTTAGGTTAAGATACTTTAAACTATTTCCTTTAGTGAAGGCGAGGGATTTAAATATACTTTGTCTTAAAAAGGGAAATAATACCATAATAGAGACCTGCTTAATACATCTTAATTATAGATTTAAAGGAACAGTAGAATTCAGTGGGCAGAGGAATTCATGTCATGTGTCATGTTTGTTATACAGAAAAATGCCATTTAAAGATTTAATTTCAGTTTGAAGTTTCTGCCCACAGTACCATGTAAGTTTACCTATAACTTCCTGCCCCGAGGAAGGGTGGGGTGCCCTGCTGCCGCCAATGACTGACCTCAGCGGTGATGTGTCCCCATCAGCATGTTTTTGCTATTCAGATGCTGCATGGAGAATTGTCACTGCTGAGGCAGTCATTGACTTCTGCTGTGCACATGACCCCACTCATCCACCAAGTTACAAACAAGGACTGGAAGTCAAGTGAAGACAGCCCAGAAATCGTGCAGCCAGAAATACAGGGAGCAGGTAAGTATGATTCCCTTCATAGGTCCTGTTGGGTGGGGAATTAAAAAATAATAATAATTCATGGGCAACACCTTTAAGAATTTTTGCCAGCACCTTGCTGTTGTTGCACAGCATGCCTACCGATCAGTTGTCCACAGACCCCCATAGATCAGATGTTGATGACCTATCCTCAGGATAGTTCATCAATATATAACTGGAAAAACCCTTAACATTCCAAAATTCTGTGTTCCAACACAGCGCAAAATGCAAAATGCTAGGTGTGGCAGAAAACTAACACTGCACATCACCCACCGTGAATCATTGTTGTGGCAGCATCATGGTACGGGGATACTTGTCTTCAGCAGGGACAGGGAAGTTAGCCAGAGTTGATGGGAAGATAGATAGAGCTAAGTACATTGCAATTGTGGAAAAGTTCAAAGGGTATAAATAATTTGTTAAGTCACTGTTCAAAGCCAAAGGGCGTAATATATGAAATGCACTGTTCCAGAAACAGGAGTAATTTTTTCTGGGTTGTCTATGTAATAGACATTTTTGAACCATATTTATGACATATTTGCAAATTTTTTTAGGGTGGTTTGTGTCATGACCAGCAGTTTACATTTACTTGGGGCAGGCAGATGTTTTGTGAGTGGAACTAAGTTTTTAGCCAGATTTATCATTTAGAGTTTTTGAAAAAAAGTCAGGAGTATACTCCAGTCTCCTGGTGGCATACAATTATAATAATTAGAATGTAGACACAGAACTCACTAGGTCATTTGTGTGAGAACATTTACAAATGTCGTACAATGTTTTATAATTTTGTCACAAAAATATGGCCTCAATGCAAGCAGACACAAGAAAAAACTATAGAAAAATTCACATTCTAATTCCGTTTCTGTGAAGGAGGGGAAATGGCTGATCCTACACATAGTAAAATTCTTCATGTATATCACACACATTTGACTACATTTTGAGACAACATTTGATCAAAAAAGAGGAGATTCAGACAGGAATTAATGAAATTTTAAAAAATGCGCATTTCACTCGTGTGATATTGCCCTTTTCTTGTTGGGGACAGAGGCTGATGTATGGTGACAATCTCTGTACAACGCTGTGCTCACCATGTATTGGTGAACAGTAAATAGATAAGCAAATTTATCTAATCTGTACTAATGTTTGTAAATATTTAAATTTTTCTTTAAAGGGAGTCTGTCAGCAGTTTAGACCCCTCAAAACTACTTACAGCAATAAAATAAAAAAAGGAACAAGGAAATCAAGTTTTAATCAACCTCATGCTGTACTTGCAAGGGTCCTGTGGGCAGTACTTTAATGTGTAGTGTCCTGGGTTATCTGCACTGAAGGATTCTTCACCCCTCTCCTACTCTCTCGACTGATGGTTCTAGCATCCAATCACATGACTGCCAGATCCATCACTTAAGATCAGAGGGGAGAGATCGGGAAATGTTAGTCCGCTAGGATTTAAAAATGTAAAATCCCTAGGATAGGTCATTAATACCAGATAGGTGGGAGTCCAAGAGCCCAAACCCCCTCCATTCAGCTGTTCAGGTGTTCAGAGTGGATGGATCCGATTTCTGCAGTACTGTTCCCTTTCACTTCAGTAGGAGCAGCACTGCAGTAATCACCACTCCCATACGGAACGTCTGATCTGTATGGGTGTGGGATGTCACACCTCTGCCCATCTGATATTAATGATTAACTTATGGATGAGTCAGGAATTGGTCAATTCCTGAGAACCCATTTCAGTGCAGGATACAGAACACACATTGCCTGTGCAGTGACTGGGCAACAGGGGTGTGCATGAGTGCGGGTGAGTGACCGGTCGGGTGCAGTAGCAGTGTACTCACCGTTCTGAACCTCCTTGTGTCGGCATGCAATGATGAGAAGGGCCCACCTGTTTTTTCCTTCATGGCACACCCCGATTCTGGGGTCCTCCTGCCTGATGACAGTCGAGGCGCCCTTGGTGTTAAGGGTTTAGAGGTCCAAGGCAGGGTCCCAGTTTGTCACGATGCCAGCGAGTTTCAGTGCAATAATAGTGTAGGAAGCAGTGATGAACTATGTTTGTAGCAGAACAGTTTTTTAGTGAAGAATTCAAATGCAAACAGATCAGGACAGTTCTTATCTTGCCATGGACCAGCAGTTGATACACAGAATGCACTTTCACAGATGTTAGAAGTTTCACAGTTGCACAGGTAGTAACAGGCCAAAAAGTTTTGCTTTAAGATAGTCTTTCTCAAACTGCACTCCACTAGCTGACTCTGACATAAGCATCCAGACATGAGGTGTAATACTTTAGATAAATGCAATACAACTAGAAAGGCGGTTTTCCTTCATGGCAGGCAAACTCTTCTGCTGCATTCTTTGAACTGGTAGCTGCACTTACAGTACACTTCCACTCAGTGGTGTACATAGAGAAGTAAGGGCCCCATAGTAAGGATCAAACCAGGCCCCAACACAGGACAGAAGGATTTCTGCCTAAACCCTTTTCAATGACCCTTGGGCCATTTTTCACTGCCTCAAATGCTAAAAGTTGTTCCTTTAGACTGGGTAGAGTCCTGACCATAGAAGAGGAGATAATCCCAACTAAGACTGGGCCCCTTCTTGCCCTGGGCCCCATAGCAGTCGCATGGTCTGCCGCTATGGTAATTACGCCCCTGCTTCCACTATATTCACCTTGGGATGTGGAGATTTTCACAGGTGATCGATCTGCTGAAATGCGTATCCATGCAGCAGAGGCCTTTGCAGGACATATGTGCCGTAGAGCCTGTAAGTCCTATGTAGACAGTTATCTATACTGGACTTCATCTACACCTCTCCTTTTATCTGGTCAGTTTTTTCTTGTAGTTGTTAGTGATGAGCGACATAGGCAATATTCAAATTCGTGATATGTTGTGAATTTTTGGCCGGATATTCACCATAAATTAGCAAATTCGAGAATTCGTGATCTCCAGTCATTATTTACTTGATTGCAAAAATCGTCAATGTAATATATTTGCGATAAAAAATTAGAATATTCGTGATCAACACTAAAGGGTAGGAAACTTTCCTATTGGTTGCTAAGGATGTTGCTAAGTGCTGATATTCGCGATAAATTTGCAATAAATTTGTGATTAGAATATTTGCGATCAACACTATTCGTGAATACGAATATATAGCACTATATTCTAAACATTCGTGAATTCTCGAAGTGGCGATATTCGTGAATAAAATTTGCGATTCGAATATTCACGCTCAACAGGTCAAGGATAAGCTTGATTGTCAGCGATAGAAATGAGCGTCCTCTCCCTATGCCTAGCTAGACTAGACTAGATTGATTCCCTGGTTTAGACTTACTTGAATGCTCTATTTGTTTATATGGAGGGTGAAACAGGACCCATCTAGTGGTTGCTATGAATATGGCCGTTTGTTGCCATGTGCACATACATACATATACAGGTATTATATATTAACACATATACATTTTGTTATCCCTCTGCAGTTTTTAGTATATGGCGACCATTGGAGCAAGATGCTGCAGCTGCCCAGAGGGCAATTGCAATTACTAAAAGTAGCATACAGTAGGTGTAAACTACTTTCATGTACTGAGGGGTCAAAACTGCTTACAGTCTCCCTTTAAAGGCAATGAACATCTTGGGGAAAAAAAATGTATGAATGCATTTTACTCATTTTGGGCTAAAATATTTTTTTCATTTGGTCTTTATTAAACATTTTGTAATGTTTTTGTTCTAAACCCTTCACTTTCAGTGTATTTGTTCTAGCACAGAATCCATCATGTAAGCTGCTCCGATGGCTTGATGTGTAGCCAGCGCTGAACTCTTGGCACTTCATAAACACTCATTGAAGCCAATTTTCTTATCAGCTTTATAAGAAATTGCAGTGTATCTAATCAGTGTTTATGAACTGTCAGGATTTCAGAGATAAGGACTACACATCAAGATGTCAGAGCAGCTGACAGATTCAGTGTAGACAGATAGCAATAGACTGCAGATACATTGAAAATATTGAAAACCTTTAATAAAGAACAATTGAAAAAATGATAATTGAGCCCAAAATGTAAAAAGTAAAAATCTGCCATCGTATAGTACATGACAATACCTTCTAACAAAGCTAAAACCAACCTTTTACCTCAAATGGATCCAAAGGTCTCCACATTCACTCTTCCAATTGCTCTTCTAGGTTATCTTCAGCCTGGCAGCTCGGGGGCATGTCCTTTCTGCTGCAGCTCTCTCCCTGTAACTGGACAGCTTCTAACAGAACATAATGGCTGTTTGCAGTTGAAGGTTTAAACTGAGCATGTGCGACCCGCTCAGCGAGATGGACAAAAAAAATAAGGAAAAGAACAAACAGCAGGTGGAGCTATACAGATATATTATATTAAATAACTCAGTGACTATACTATATTTTTAATTACATGCGATTACAAAAGTATTCAGATCCAGGTGCTGGTTTGAAAAATGCTGAATATGTTTTGTGACACAACCCCTTTAAGTTGAACTAGCAGGTGGGCCACTGTGTGGAGGTTTTCTAGCCACATTCCACCATCTGGCACAAACCCCAATACCAGAATGAGCCAGCAATCCAGATGAACTAGATCAGGCCTAGCTGCAGAACTGAAATGAACTAAAACAAATGCAAATCCTCTATCGAGGTATCATAGGAGACCGCCTAAACTGCAAAGCTTCAAAGAATCAGACAATTACTAGAGTAATGTTTTTTTTTTTGTGTTTGGTTGATTCTTAATGATTTTTTTCTATGTAGATTTTGCATATTTATGTGTATGTGTATTTAATTGGTCTCCCGGGAAACTACAAAACCCCCAAAAATTATACTGTACAGCACACAGACTCTTCTGTAATAAATTGTTAGAAAGCAATAGAATTTTAAAAGAATCTCGACAGTCACTCGCTATTATAGGGCAATAAAAAATAATACAAGAATCAATGATAATGTCATAACTTTGCGTTAGTGTCAGAAACAAAAGCCTACAGGGCTAAAGTGTGATTGGAAAATCAAATCCATATTTCCATGATATCGTAAGTCTGGTTGCTTCAGCCAGAGAAAGTCAGTTTATTTTATGTGCTCTTCAGTGAGATAAATGATTTGCTGACTTCTCTTTAGGAACACAGGGAGATTGAATTTTAGACGGATCTACCAATCTTATTGTAAGTTCCAAAGGACTATTTAGCTCAGATTAAATATTTATGATATTCCCTGACTTACAGAAGTCAAGTTGGTGGATTCCGTGATCGTATTATATAATACATTGCTACAGCTGTACTCTGTTAAAGAGACAATATCTTACTGTTCAGAAATACTCCAAAGGGGATGTCCCATAAACATATTCCACATTTTTTAAAGCAGCACCTGGATCAAAATACTTTTGTAACTGCATGTACAAACCGGATTCCAAAAAAGTTGGGACACTATACAAATCGTGAATAAATACTGAATGCAATGATGTGGAGGTGCCAACTTCTAATATTTTATTCAGAATAGAACATAAATCACGGAACAAAAGTTTAAACTGAGAAAATGTACCATTTTAAGGGAAAAATATGTTGAATCAGAATTTCACGGTGTCAACAAATCCCCAAAAAGTTGGGACAAGGCCATTTTCACCACTGTGTGGCATCTCCCCTTCTTCTTACAACACTCAACAGACGTCTGGGGACTGAGGAGACCAGTTTCTCAAGTTTAGAAATAGGAATGCTCTCCCATTCTTGTCTAATACAGGCCTCTAACTGTTCAATCGTCTTGGGCCTTCTTTGTTGCACCTTCCTCTTTATGATGCGCCAAATGTTCTCTATAGGTGAAAGATCTGGACTGCAGACTGGCCATTTCAGTACCCGGATCCTTCTCCTACGCAGCCATGATGTTGTGATTGATGCAGAATGTGGTCTGGCATTATCTTGTTGAAAAATGCAGGGTCTTCCCTGAAAGAGATGACGTCTGGATGGGAGCAGATGTTGTTCTAGAACCTGAATATATTTTTCTGCATTGATGGTGCCTTTCCAGACATGCAAGCTGCCCATGCCACAGCACTCATGCAACCCCATACCATCAGAGATGCAGGCTTCTGAACTGAGCATTGATAACAACTTGGGTTGTCCTTGTCCTCTTTGGTCCGGATGACATGGCGTCCCAGATTTCCAAAAAGAACTTCGAATCGTGACTCGTCTGACCACAGAACAGTCTTCCATTTTGCCACACTCCATTTTAAATGATCCCTGTCCCAGTGAAAACGCCTGAGCTTGTGGATCTTGCTTAGAAATGGCTTCTTCTTTGCACTGTAGAGTTTCAGCTGGCAACGGCGGATGGCACGGTGGATTGTGTTCACTGACAATGGTTTCTGGAAGTATTCCTGAGCCCATTCTGTGATTTCCTTTACAGTAGCATTCCTGTTTGTGGTGCAGTGTCGTTTAAGGGCCCGGAGATCACTGGGCATCCAGTATGGTTTTACGGCCTTGACCCTTACACACAGAGATTGTTCCAGATTCTCTGAATCTTCGGATGATGTTATGCACAGTTGATGATGATAGACGCAAAGTCTTTGCAATTTGTCGCTGGGTAACACCTTTCTGATATTGCTCCACTATCTTTCTGCGCAACATTGTGGGAATTGGTGATCCTCTACCCATCTTGGCTTCTGAGAGACACTGCCACTCTGAGAAGCTCTTTTTATACCCAATCATGTTGTCAATTGACCTAATTAGTGTTAATTGGTCTTCCAGCTCTTCGTTATGCTCAAATTTACTTTTTCCAGCCTCTTTTTGCTACTTGTCCCAACTTTTTGGGGATTTGTTGACACCGTAAAAATTTGAATCAATGTATTTTTCCTTTAAAATGATACATTTACTCGGATTAAACGTTTGATCTGTCATCTACGTTCTATTACAAATAAAATATTGACATTTGCCATCTCCACATCATTGCATTCAGTTTTTATTCACAATTTGTTTAGTGTCCCAACTTTTTGGGAATCCGGTTTGTAATTAAAAATGTAGTATCACCACTGAGCTATCCAATAAAACCTCTCTGTATAGCGCCACCTGCTGTTTGTTGTCTGCCTTATTTCTCTGTCTACTGTAGTGATGTGGATGCACATGCCCAGTTCCATCCATCAGCCGTATGTACTGTTAAAAGCTGTGACAGGTAAAGGGAGAGGGCTGCAGCAGAAAGGACATGCTCTCTAAGAAAAGGGACACTCCGAGCTGTGACAGGGAGAGAGCTGCAGCAGAAGGATATGCCCCCTGACCTATGATAGGGAGAGAGCTGCAGCGGCAAGGATGCAACTCCTGAATTATGATAGGGAGAGAGCTGCAGCAGAAAGGACACACCCTCTGAGCTGTGATAGGGAGAAATCTACAACAGCAAGAACATGACACCTGAGAATGGACACGCCCCCTGAGTGGCCAGCTGGAAATACATCTAGCAGAGAAATTGGAGCAATGAATAGGGAGATCTCTGGATCCATGTGAGGTACAGGGCTGGTTCTAGCTTTGTTAGAAAAAGTTTGTCATGTACTAATTGATGTCTGATTTTCAACGTCTGAGCTGCAGCAGAAGGACACGCCCCCGTCCCTGAGCTATGATAAGGAGAAATCTGCAGCAGCAAGGATGCAACTCCTGAACTATGATAAGGAGAGAGCTGTAGCAAAAAGGACACACCCTCTGGGCTGTGATAGGGAGAAATTTGCAACAGAAAGGACATGACACCTGAGAATGGACACGCCCCCGGAGTGGCCAGCAGAAAATAAATCTAGTAGAGAATTTGGAGCAATGAATGAGGAGATCTCTGGAACCATGTGAGGTACAGGGCTGGTTCTAAGTTTGTTAGAAAAAGTATGTCATGTCCTATATGATGTCTGATTTTTATTTTTTTAAGCTTTTCCTTAAAGTGAATCTGTCAGCAACATATGGTGTACTATGTAAGGGCAGCATATTATATCTGCAGACCCACACACTATTATTGGCCAAAATATTGTAAACATTTGGTATTTTGGCACAAAAAAAATTCACAAGTCTGCCAAGTGTATCATTAAGGGAAAGGGGGCACAATTCACTTCCGTGCCTCTACATTTTCTAAATGCAGAGTGCTTATTCTAAGTAAGAATATTAACCATTAGTCATCAGAACAGAGATGTAAGCTCCTGGGCTTTAACGCAAATACAGTATCAGAACCCGCTACCTACATATACGGTTTATAACACTGATGCCATCTTACAGTATATGGCCTTTGGGCCTCTCATGCACCAGGGCCTTGGATGCAACTGCTGCTTGTGGATCCTCTAATGCTACATCCCTGGTAATGGAGCCACATTGGGCAATGAGATAAACAATAGCCATCTTAGTGTAATCATGCTTAAAGGGTTGTCTAGGTTCAGAGCTGAACCTGGACATACCCATAATTTCACCCAGGCAGCCCCCCCTGACTTGAGCATCGGAGCCGTTCATGCTCCGATGTTCTCCCTTGCCCCGCACAGGATCGCGCAGGGCAAGAGCTCTTTTATTTACTATAACACACTGCCGGTCGGAGGCTTCCGACCAGCAGTGTGTTCGGTGATGTCTCCGGCTCTGATGGGTGGGTTTTAGCGCTGCCCTAGCCGTTTTACAGGATTTCAGGAAAAATTTTGTTCGCCACGAAGCTGAATTTCCTTGCACTTCATAGTAATGAACCAATTTTTCCTACAATGGTGGCTGAAAATAAAAAAATTATACTCACCTCATCCACTTGCTGACAGACAGGCCATCCGCTCCCGTCCTGATTGAAAAAAAACTTTGATCACGCTGGGCACTTGCAGTGACGTCCTCAACGACGTCTTCAATTGAGACGGGAGCGGATGGCCTCTCTGCGAGCAAGTGGATGAGGTAAGTATAATTTTTTTTAACCCCTGAAGAGCTCAATGTGAGTCACAGATGGCCCAGTATTGAATGTGGCATCTGAAGGGTTAAATGATGTGGGCAGCGCTATTGCCGCTCCCTGTCATTGCACCCACTCCATACAATGGAAAGCGATTTGTGACAAATCAAATTTCTTGTTGAAGTTCGGCAAAGCAGCCAAATAGAATTTTTCTAATGCCACTTATAACACTGTGGTGAAATTACTTGGTCATGGCCAGTAGAGTATAGAAACATCTAAACACACAGTCATACAATAGTAGTTTAAGCCACCCCCCCCCCCCCCCCAAAAAAAGTCACATTAAAATTGGCAAAACCTTTCTGATCCAGGCTAGGATCATGTGCCCAGTGTATAGTTTTCACCCTCTGTGTTAAAGCGATCATAACTTTTTAATTTTCTTCTTTAGCTGTACAAGACCTTGAATTTTGCAGGATGACATGTAGTTTTTTTTTTCTTTCTTTTTTTAAACCATTTTGAGGTACATATAGTGTTTCAGATAACATTTTATTTTTAGGAGGGGAGATAAAAAAATTGCAATTTCAACATTATTTTGTGGGATTATTTTTTTTTACTGCATTCATTGTGTCTTATAACTAAGTAATATGATAACTTTATTCTGTGGATCAGTGTAATTATAATGATAGCAAATTGATATAGTTTTTATTATGTTATAATACTACCTGCACAATTAAAAAACATTGTTTTTACAAAATAACCTGTTTTTGTGTGGCTGCATTCCATGGCTGGCTGAGATCCCAAGAAGGGCAGAAGGAGGGAGGGCTGGCTTGACCCTTTATATCTTGGGCTCTGTAGGAGCATGGTCTTGTTTGAAATCTTACAATCTAATATTTAAAACAAGACTAGTATTGCAGCATTAGCTGCTTTATATCAGGAGATATAGGCTTTAGTAATTGGGTTGGGGGTGAAAGCAGCTGAAATCTGCTCTTATCACTAGCTCCTACAAAGCCCGAGATATGAAGGGTTAAAGCAGGTCTCCCCCTCATTCTGCTGTCTGAGCTTTCCTCAGACTGAACTGTTAGGTCCTTTTCTCAAAGCACAAGCAGATGACAGGTGTAAACCACAACTATAGAGGCACCAATATTACCAATAATCACACCATCTACGACCATATGGCATGATGTCATTACATGCTATATGTATATATTATGCTATATGTATACATTTTGTAGCGAAACACAAGAGAGGAGAGTATGGAGAGTACAGGAAGTGGTGGAGGTGGCAAGGATGAGGGTAGTAATACTCACGGTGGCAGTCCTCACTCTGGTGCTTCCGAGGCCGTCTAGTGATAGGAGGGCAAATTCTCATTCTCTTGGGGCACACCCTGGTTTGGAGGCCTCCTACCTAATGGTGGTTTACAGTGCAGTGAAGTGAGAGATGGGTTTTGGGGATGTTAGGCAGGATTCCTGTGAAAGTGGTAAAGTATGATGCCATTGTGATGCAGGTGTTGATACATGCAATGCTGGTTATGGAGGTAACAGAAGGACCATTTTACTGGAAACTTCAGCAATTCACAAATACATTTGCTGACAAAGGCAGTCATATTTCTGATCACATACCATTTTCCAATGGCTGTGTATAGGAGATATAAAGAGCATGAAGTTCCCTCTGAGTTCCTCTCCAGATAACCTGTATAATCCTCCCAATTTGTCCAAAGGGTGCAAACTTTCTTACTTTCTCTATATCTGGATTGCAAACTAACCTCAGCGGGGTGCATAACTCCAAACAGGACAGTCTATACTTTTAATATGATAGGGGACCTTAGGTTTATTACCCCAACCAAAATGCAGGGAAGTCTATAGCCAAAGTATAGGCATTTTCTTCTCTGACAGTTACTCAGCACTCACTCTTTGCAATGGCCACTCTACCTTCAGTTGAATACATTTTTCTCTCAGAGCATGTTTTTAACTCAAAGGCTTCAGTATCTTAGACTGTTTTCTGCTTCTCTAGGCTGCTGTGTCTCAGTCTGTTTTTCTTCACACTCCTCTAGCTGTGATAACTATCCATCTGAAGCTTCTCAACTTCCTCCCTGGCAGTTCCCAACTAACTATACCCTACAGGGGTAGGATGAGCCCACGCCTAACAACTGTTTGCAGCCCTACACCTAGCAGCAATTAAAGGCTGCCAGTTAACTGTTTCCTACCTATATAAAGCTTTAGGAAGGGAATACATAAGCCGAGCACATAAATCCCTTCTTCAGTGGGCTGCTGGCACACTGAAATTTTTCAGAATCTGCTTTTACACAGGTAACTATCCCTGGCTGATCATTTCACTAGGAGCTACTAAAATTACATCAGGCTCAGTTCAGCTCAGTCTATCGTCAGCCCTGAGCTGGGCTTAAATCAATTCCCAATCCAGTATAGAGCAATGGCCATTTCAACAGATTCCTCACCACCACTATCTGACGCTGCCCTAGACACTTGGGACAATAAACAATACAGTTATAGTTAACCCTTAATCTTCATCAATATTGCTGCAGTAAATGTAATTATTATTGGAAATATCATCACATCAACAGCAAACTCACAAGATCCCTGACGGCAATATTCACGCACAGCCAAAATATCATAATTTTGGGTATACTCACGAATAAAAATCGTGACAGCTTTAAAATAATTCAGCGGTGAGATTTAATTCACATGTCTCACATACAAAAAAAAACTTAGGACACGTCGATCTGTCAAGTGGGTCTGCTTGAGAAAGACGGTCGAAATGTTTCAAGTTTTATTTATATATAAACCATTGACTAAATAATATATCCATGCTTTTGTTGAATAAAAAACTAAGTACTAATCAGACATACATGCACATATGTATGCACGATCAATATACATACACTTGCTTCAATCACCAAATACTAACAAGTATTATTATACACAGGCATGCAGAGCCAATACCTATAGGCATGCCTGCAAACTACATAGACAAACACGGTAACTATATGCAGTCAAACATACATAAATATGTATACACACACTCACGCGCAGAAACCTAATTGGTCCTAACCTCTTCTCTAACGGAGGAGAGATGCAGCGGCAGCAGGAGACAGGGAGCATCGCAGACAAGGTGGATATTCTTCTCTATAGCATTGATAACTGCCACCATCTTGTGGCAAATTTGGCAACAGCTGGGGCACATGTAGTGATGGAGCATTGTGTACTAAGCCGAGACATAGGGAGTCACTCATTAGCTGTGACGTGTAGTACTACCACCCAAGTGGTCCCAACTTTCTCACCATACCATATGCCATGTGCAACTCGATAAGCTAGTTTTACTGTAGACATTGGGGGGTTATTGAAGGGGTTTTAATTCAACATGACACGGATTCTGCAATCATCCACCACTGTTGTCTTCCATGGACGTCCAGGCTTTTTTGAGTTCATGAACTCACCAGTGCGCTCTTTTTTTTTTTTTAACCTGAATGTGCCAAACTGTTGATTTGGCCACTTCTAACATTTCCACTATCTATCTGATGGATTTGTTCTGTTTTTTCAGCCTAATGATGGTCTGTTTCACTTCCATTGAGAGCTCCTTTGTCCACATGCTGTGGTTTCACAGCAACAGCATCCAAATGTAAATGTCACACTTGGAATCAACTCCAAACCTTTTACCTGCTTAATTGATTATGGATTAACAAGAAAATAGCCCATGCAGCCCGTTAAATACCTTTTGAGGTAATTGTCAAAATACCTTTGGTCCCTTGAAAAAGAGGGAGCTACATATTAAAGAGCTGCAATTCCAAAACCCTTCCACCAATTAGGATGTTAATAACCTCAAATTAAAGCTGAGTTTTCACTTTAAGCCCATATTGATTATATAACTGTATCTTGAATATGTTTTGGTAGATAGCTAAAAGGCCAAAATTTGTGTCACTGTCCAAATATTTCTGGACCTAACTGTAGGTGGGGCCAGAAATACCATACTGCAGCACATTATGCCACCCTAGCAGAACCAAATATCGCAGCGCATCACAAAATACTGCCCCAGCAGCACAAAATACCTTCTCAAAAAATGTAGAAGTTTCACCAGCTGCCATGTTCTGTCCTCCTACTCCACCTGCCTTAGGATGTCAATACAGTTGAATTCAGGAGTCTTAAGGGGACCGTCAGATCATTACTTACCATGGCTGATGGCCATAGGGAGGGCTCAGGCAGACCCCTGGACATTGGCCCATCAGGAAGTTTCCCTGTAGGGTCTATGACCAGTCCACCCCTGCAGCAGAGATGCTCCAAATCTACTTACTGTCTGCTCTTTGTGACTCTCCAGGCCTTGCTTGGCAATGTTGGGATGACATCTTTCTCCTGTGGAACCCCCAAAACATGCCAGGCAACCCAAAAGTCACTCCAGTTTTACAGCCCGTCAATGTTTTTCCTGTGAGCCAGCCTGCATCAATGCTCTTCCAATGGACTGCCCTCAGGGATTGCAATTCACACAGGCCAACTGCAGGTCATGTTGACACCACACGCAGACCATCCACCATCAGCTCCTTGTCGCCAAAGCACACACGCTCCTCTCTGTCACCCCACACCAGTGCCTGGATCTATTCTGATGCCGGGACCTCCTTCTGTTAGCTGAGAGCAGAGATACTGATCATTCTCGCTGTCAGCCATCATGATAGGGCATGGTGGCACCACCAATCCAGTAACCCAGAACCTACAAGATGCACAGTTATCACACAATATCATAAGTCTTAATGTCCTAAAGCGCCAAATTAAGCTGCAACCTGAAGAGCTGTGCGTGGATTCCGTTCTTAGCTGCTTGATCAATAACTTGCATCTTTGACTTACAATGTAGATGTCCACATCATTTAGGTCGTTGAAGATTTGGTCACTCCATTAGTTAATAAACTTGCATGTCATAAAAATATAGCTTCAGTCCTAGATATTTATCATGCATACAGAACCGGTTAGGAGTATTCTGCAACCAGCAGCGCCTCTTAGGCCGTTCTTCTCTTCCCCGCATCCATCCAGCTTCATTATGCCAAATCGATATTCGCTTAGTCAGAAGGGTTATTGACATATTTTAAAATAAAAGTCTACCCTTCAGCAACTGCTCTCATTACAGGTAATTTGTCTTGTCAGTGTGCAGTGAATATTATGCCAGCGCTGTCACGGCCTGTCAGCTTTTAAAGATCTCCTCCTCATGGTTACAACTGTAAATAATTTTAAGGGAAAATATTGGAAAATCAATGGCCGCTTCCTGCGGACTGTCACAAACAAATCAATCAGAACATCTTGGGCTGCGGGGTTAGGAGTCACTGGGAGTACATGTAATTCTTGGCTGGGTTTTCCCTTCTTGTGAATCTCTCGGTATAATAGTGTCATCATAAACGATGCATCTTATCAATGCAGGCTTGACTTGGAACACTTGACTTTAAAATACAAGCAGGCAGCTTCTAAACTTGCTTGTACTTCCAATGAGGCGTACAATGGCAAATGGACATGTCGGAATTTTTTTATTCTGTACTTAAAACAATATTAAATCTCAAGCTGATAATAAAAATAACAAAATACAAAAAAGTCGGTGGTTTGGACAAAGCAATATGTTAATTAGATTTAAAGAGGACCTGTCACCACTCCTGACGGTCTGTTTTAGCACCTACTTGCATTCCCCATGTAATAATAAATTAATAATGCTATAACATCTATATTTTTGTGACTTTATGCTGTGCCATTCCTTTCATATTCCTTCTAGAAGTTTATGAAGTTACTGCTGGGTTTTACTGGTTGGGCGTCGGGGGTGTGCGCCTGCACAGTTTGATGCTGACAACACTGATTGGATAGTGTCAGACCATGGATGGACACACACCTAACCTAGTTGTACCTTTAGTCAGGAATTTTAAGCAGGCGTAATAGAGGAATGGCACAACATAGGCTTATAAGAATAAATACAACAGAATTGTCATTGCATGTGGAAATCCGATATTTATTAAAATAGCCATTTCAAGAGAGGTGACAGGTCCACGTTAAGGCCTCATGCACACGACCATAGTTTTAGTCCACGTCCGATCCTCATTTTTTGCGAATCGCACATGGATCCATTCATTTCAATGGGTCCGCAAAAACTGTGGACAGCGCACGGATGTCCTTTGTGTGCTGTCCACATCCATGTGGCAATTCCGCAAATTATGGAAAATGTCCAAACTGCCAGTATCCGTATTTTGTGGATCCCTGTTTTACGGACCGTAAAATGGATATGGTCACTTGCATGAGGTCTTAGACATGCGGATGTTAATCTCTGACTTTATCAAAGCAATATTTGTAGAGATCAGTACCCACAAATCATTTTATAACGGTAATTTGATTCCTTTGAGGACCCTAAAAAAAACTATCCCTCATGGTAAAATTATTGCACAAAAAGTGTCTATACATATTGACACATTGACATTGCATGAACCCACCATAAAATAAGGATCTACTGTTATTTCAGTTTTGTTTTCGGGGGGGAAAGCCGCCACCAGACATGTCTGGGAGAAGCTTACTGCCTTCTTCTCATTTGGAACACGTGCACAATTGACTAAGCATACATATACATGGTGGGGGCAGTCAGGGTAAATAGCTGTCGGCAGTACAGGTGTATGGCCAGCTTTCGTCTTTTTAACAGTAAAGCCCTGGAGCCAGCAGGCAGCTAGCAGAGCAGACAGCATAAGCAGCAGCAGCACAAGGCATGCTCACTTGCCGAGACCACAGCGATTCGAAATTTTTATTGTATTCTGGCTTCTAGGCTACAAGGAAGGAAGACATCTCAAGTCTTATCCTTCAGTCAATCAATGACAGAAGACTGAACTTTGCACCCAACTGTTGATAATCTCAGTTAAATGAGACTCACTTCTCCAATAAGCCAGTGGTATTCTTTAAACCATGATTAATAAGTAGATGCCTGCTTCCAGATTCTGATCTTTATTAAACCTGGAAGAATCTAATATCCATTCAGAAGAAATGAAACTGCAGAAAGGCTGCATATTTAGAGAAGATAATACATGTTATCCCTGGTGGTCTAGGGTAGTACAGGGTTTAAGACAGCTACCCTGGATATCTAGGGTAGTGAAGGGGATAAAGTTAGCTTTTTTGGTTCTCTAAGATAATGGAGAAATATCTAGGGTAGTGGAGGCACTAAAGGGCTATCCAAAGTGTAAAACATCCTCCCCAATGCCCGGGCCCCTTTTATAGGTGGTACTTTCCCCACTGCCCGACACCCACGTTCTTCCTGCTCCCTGCATGTCTGCCGTTGCATTGCGGTTAATGCTAGGGAGGCTTGTCCCTGTCACAGCCTGCTATTAGGCGGCCTATAATCAAGCCAAGGCTCTTACACAAGAAAATTGCCTATTAGTTAGCCAGAAAGACCAGGCAAAGGATAAACAGCAAAATAATAAATGGGGTGCCAACTTTATCACCACCTATAGCAGTAATCATAAGGACGTGAGGAATATTCTTTCCAAATATTGGCATATTATCAAAAAAGACCCATATATAGGCAAATCTCTACCAAGCCACCCACCCCTAACTTTCAGGAGAGCAAAAACCCTAAAAAATCTGTTAGCACCCAGCAAGCTACGAAAATTCCATCACAAAGCAACTGGGCCAAATATCAGTTCATTTATACCATCTAGACCAGTGGGCAGTACTAAATGCAGACAACCTAAATGTCTATGTTGCTTCTCCATACGAAATTCCACTTCTTTTCGTAGTAATACCACTGGGGAAATTTTTTATATTAAGCAACCAATGGACTGTGGGTCAAATAATGTGATCTACGTGCTGGAATGCCAATGTGGATTACAGTACGTGGGTCGCACCACACAGACGTTACGGAACAGGTTGAACAAACATCGTTCAAACACTAAGAAGAAATTTATGCAGCATAGTGTATCAAGACACATCACGGATAAACATCAGGGTCTTTTTTCAAGCATTTCCATTATACCTATAGAGAAAATTCATGCCGACACCCGGAACATTACACAAACAATTAAAAGACGTGAAATGTTCTGGATTTATAAACTTAATAGCCGGAGTCCGCAGGGCTTAAATGAGGCATTTGAAATTAATCTATAAATTGATGATATTTCTTCATTAATGGAAAAGGAAAATATGAAAAATAGATTCTTTTCTCTATTAGATTTAGACCCCAACTATATAACCGTTGTCTTGAACCCTCTTTTTTCCTTGCCGACAAATCAATAGGTTGACAACTACATCACTAATATGACAGATTTTGGTGATGTTTGTCAATCATCAGGTACTTTGGGATGGTGGCGGCATGCGTGTAGTATTATTTTTATTAACTGCACGCATGCACCCACCCATATCCCTCAAATCCTGCATTACTAATGGTAATTTATTATGTGGTTTGATTGGACAGTGCTCCAATCACACATTTTTTATTTTCATTTTATCATCATTATTATTCTTTTTATCAGAAGGATTGTCTTATTCAGTAATCCAATAAGTGGCTAAAAGTATTTAATTCATTTTTAAAAAAGGTGTGCACACTGTGCACTTTTATATAGTTGTTTTATATATTATGCACTATTTATATATAAGATCATGCATTCCCTTCCCTTTTCTTTTATATATATATATATATTCATTTTTAAAATCTTTTTAAGGTTATATTACGCCACTTTGTTATACATGTACTTTGTTATACATGTATTTGTAACATTCTTTTTCCCTCAGGAATCTAATTATTGTACTTGTAGGGTATCATTATATGTATATGATTTTCCCAGTATATGTCCCCTTCCCCTCTTCTATTTTTGTAAATGTCTCTACAAATGTTTTTGTTGTATTACAGCAGCCTTTAGGTGAGAGCGCCCTCTTGCTTGGGAGCGGGGTAAATACCATCTATATGAGGGGCCCCAGCATTGAGGGGGAGGTGTTTTACAACGTGGATAACCCCTTTATTACTATCTTTTTTGATGGTCTAGGACAGTGCTTGAGAGAATGCCAACTTCACTTGTGGTCCAGGGTAGTGGAGGGGTGAATGCCAGCTTACTTGGTATTCTATGATACTGTAGGGATCAGGTCTCACTTACCTAGTGGTCTAGGACACTGGAGGGGTTAGCTTATTTTGTTGTTTTTAGGCTTTATTGTGGTTAATGCTACCTCTTAGGTGATCAAGAATAGTGTTTGGAATGGATTTAGGGTCAATTCACACATCCGTAGTGCATTGCGGATCCGTAATACACCCGGCCGGCACCCCTATAGAAATGCCTACTCTTGTCCGCAATTGCGGACAAGAAAAAGACATGTTCTATTTTTTTCCGGAGCCGCGGACCGGAAGATCGGCGGCACGCTCTGGAAATGTGCATGCGTAGAGCTCATAGTGTGCTCTCCGCATCCATTCCGTCCCCATAGAGAATGAATGGGTCCGCACCCGTTCCGCAATTTGCGGAACGAATGCGGACCTATTATTACGGATGTGTGAATGGAGCCTAATGCCAGATTCCTGGTGGTCTAGGTTATTGGAGTGATTAATTCCTATTTCTCTGGTGGCCTGGGAAGGGGTAAATGCAAGATTCCATGGTGGTATAATGTAAAGATGGGGGGGGTTAAAGGAAATATCTCACTGCGGTTATTCCTCCTGAATTAGAGTTGACTGTATTATTATTATTATTTATTATTAAAGCGCCATTCATTCCATTGTGCTGTACATATGAAAAGCGGTATATATACATAATACAAAACAACTGCAATAAACAAGACGAGCTATAAACTGGTATAGAAGAGAGAGGACCCTTACAATCTACAAGGGATGGGAGAAGAAGTAGGTGAGGGTAAATATATCTTCACATTATTCATTCCTCATCTTTACCAACTGAATTATCCTTATAACTAAATAAGTAAAACTAAAGTTACAAGAAAAAGTACATGGACACCTTGAAATGACCTTTATTTTTCCCAGATTATTAAATGTGGTTTGATTGATATCTACCGGTAAGTCACAAATATGGACAACACAATCTAACTAGACTAAAAACTGTCAAATAGTAATAATTGTACTGTTCATGTCTTTTATTCAGCACATTGAGTACATATCCACAGTGCAGTAAGAAAAGTAGGTGAACCTCTGTGTTTTTTCGATAAGACCTACTTTAATTGGCAAAATTGGTTTCAACTAAAGAGACTACATTAGAAATAAGGCATCATAACTGCTTTGCCCATTGAGTGAAGGCACACAAAGCCTGGTTACTGACAAATTTGTTCTTCTCAAGATTGGTTAGTGTGAACTATGCCGCCGTGCAAAAAATTTTTTAAAAAAGACTTGTTTGGCCGAGCTAGGCTATGGCTCCATGCAAAAAAACTTTTAAAAAGACCTTAGAAAGACACATGAAGCTGGAAAAGATTACAAAAGCATTGCTGAAGACCTGTGTGCGCATCACTCTATGATTAGGTTGCTGGAGTCGCTGTCCAGGCTCCAGGGGCCGAGTGCCAAGTCATGGACCTATCAGGTTCTAATCCTGGGACTCATTGTTGTATTTTTTAACCCCTTCCTGGCCTTGTGCCAGTGATAGTCTCTGACTCACTACCTGTGTTCCTGGTTGCGTATTTTGGGTTACTAGTGTCTTGACCTCGGCTTGTACCTTTGATCACTCTCTAACGTATTGGTACTAAGTTTCCCATCTGGTTCTTATTTCGGCTTCGCTATTTCACCACTCTCTGTCTCTCGATTTGGTACTTTGTTGTCCTCCTGGTTCTGACCCATTTCAGTACAACTCTGTCTAGTATGGAGCTGCTAGCATAATATTTGACAATAACTGGCTTATCCTTCCAATGATGAATTTCAGTTGACCGCCTACCAAACATGCCTACCTGGTGTCATTTCATGGCTTCTCATGCCACCCTTTTTTGATGGCAGTGGATTTTGGGTGGCCTCCTTGATCACTTTTCTCATATGCTTGAAAAGTAGTGTTGAGCGAATCGAAGTTGACAAAGTGCAATACAATCTGAATTTCTGAAAAAATTGGATTCGTCATGAATCTGAATTTCCTAGCGATTCGTGGTAACAAATTTGGCTGTGGCGCATGTTGCAAAGTGAAAGTAAGGCCTTATGCACACGGCCGTGCAGATTTTTGTGGTCCGCAAACCGCGCATCTGCAAAAAACGGAAGCCGCCCGAGTTGCCTTCCGCAATTTGAGGAACGGAACGGGCACCGGCAATATAAATGCCTATTGTTGTCCGCAAAGCGCGGACAAGAATAGGACATGTTCTATTTTTTTAACGGGGCCGCGGAATGGATCCACGGATGCAGACAGCACCCGGAGTGCTGTCCGCATCTTTTGCGGCCCCATTGAAGTGAATAGGTCCGCATCTATGCGGACCCAAACAACGGTCATGTGCATGAGGCCTAAGAAGCCCGGGAATGAGGGATCACCCATAATGCCTTGCAGCCAGACAGTCAGCAGATAGCTATCCCCTGTGATATCACAGCCCTATAAAAGCCTCATCCTGCCCAGTCTCCGCCATGTTTCAGTGAAATGAGCATAGGGACGGATCTGACAAGTGCTAGGGAAAGTGATTAGGAAAGACTTTATTTGAAAAATATTCATTTTCAACAGTTCAGGGGCAGCACTGAGATAGTATAGGGAGATAATAGGGAGACTTTATCCACACTATAGGGAGAGAGCAGGGGTCAATAGAACAGTGTAATGCTTGGCTGATAGAGAAGCTATTCTTGCTCCTCTAAATGGGGTTAAAAAGTGTTCTAATACTACTGATTTTAGGTTGTTCACATTCTTTTATACATAAGTAATTCCGTTAATCCTTGATTCTGTAATTGGGGTGAAATTGTGGCCTGATACTACTGATTTTGGGGTAAAAGGGTTCTGTAGCAATCTATGCGGAATTAGCTGATGGTGTAGGAGGAGAGCGCTCTTTCACTCTATAGTAGAATCTTGGACCACTACACAGTTAAAACCTTTAGAAATGACGCTAATGATGACTGAGTTCACACTTCAGTTATTTGGTCAGTTTTGGACCTGTAACTGACCAAATAAGTGAAGTGTGAACTGATCCTAAGAGTGACGCCCGTCACCTGCCTGTCACACTGATGCACAGTAACTGTTTCACTACCACAGCGGACTAGCTATGCATGTTTCTGCAATGCACAGTGATGTACACTGATATACACGGTCCCTACAGCTGGGAAATAGATGATTTTTAACACGCTTCGTCGCCAAAAAAATTCAGATCGAATTTTTTGAGAACATTCGGCGAAGCGTCCCAATCAAATTTTGGAAAACTTTGCTCATCTCTAATGAAGAGCATTGTTTCCTGAACAATCCATATGTGAAGAAGTTGACTAATCAGTGTTTGGTCAGTGTTCTAGATCATTGCTTCAATATTTAAAGGGGTATTCCCATCTTGGACATTGGGGCCATATCGATAGGATATGCCCCCTAATGTCTGACAGGTGCAGGTCCTATACTTAGAACAGAGCACACAAAGTGCCAGAAGGTGCACCGCATTTTCAGAAGTCCCATAGAAGTTAATGGGAAGCACAAGGTGCAAGTGCACGCCCTTCAATTCTATGACGCTTACTGAAATAGCCGAACCAGCATGCTCTGTGCGCCCTCCAGCACTTTGCGGTCTCCATTCTAAGTATAGGTGCAGGACCCAGAGATGGTACTTGCACCTATCAGATGGGGCATATCCTAGCAATAGGTCCTAGCAATGAGAATACCCCTTTAAGTCCAGATATCTTTATTATTGTGTAAAGCAAGTGAATGTAAAACACGTTCTCATTTTGAAATGCAAATTAGTGATGTCATTGTCCACTTCTATTGGCTGTGTACATATTTCAGTTGGTATTTTTACTGTGTTGATAAGTCAAATTACTTTAGGGCACGGATAGTACAGCCTGAAATGCGTCATTACTTGTAGGTGAATTCTATTCAAACAGATTCCGCTATAGCTGATGAGAAATGCTGTTGTGCTTATCTTTGTAACATGCGCACTACTGCTCCATTCAGAGAGGGGACTTTTTTATTCTCTGGATCACAGTGGGCCAAAGCAGTCAAACTCCCCAAGATCCAATGTTTATCACCTATCTTGTGGATGAGCAATCATTTTTTTTATACAATATTTATAGCTTATCCTGTGGATAGGCAAAAAATTATTTTTCAATACAATATTAATTCTCAATATGATATTGGATAGGCGATAAATAATTTTAAGAGATGAAAGAAGCTTTGAAAAATTTAATTCAGACGATTGACTGACGTTCTTCAAGAAATTAGATTAGTTCAGAATTAATTTGTCACAAATCACAACAAATCTGGTATACCCAGACCACTTTGCCTAATCATATGCATCCCACTTTGTGAAGGCTTGGAACAGTGCTGGGAAAGTGCAAGGAGAGGGTATTGCCTATGTACATTACATTCTAGTGCACCCACAATCAGGGGCGTAACTACCATAGTGGCAGACCATGCAACTGCTATGGGGCCCAGGGCAAGAAGGGGCCTAGTTGGGAACATCTCCTCTTCTACTGGGGGTGAAAACTTGGTCAGGACTCTACCCTCTAAAGAAACAACATTTACCAAACAAGGCAGTGAAAAAAATGGCCCATGGGTCATTGAAAGGGGTTTAGGTGGAAACCCTTTTGTCCTGTTTGGGGGGGCTTGCTATGGGGCCCTTACTTCTCTATGTACGCCACTGCCCACAATCATAGTTAATCCATTCTGTAGGTACTGTGCCATCAGTATTACAGGCAGCTGTAATTTATCGCCATCTAAGTCACTGTTCAGGACACTAAGATTCATAGCTAATCCCTTCTGTTAGCTGTGGAATTACTGTACATCAGTATTACAGGTCAATAAAAGCATCAGGTCTAATTTATCACAGTGAGCTTAAACATGCAGTGGCCCAAGATTCAAGTAGTGGCCACATGACAGAGTGGGGACAGTGGCAAAGGCAGTAACCGTTATAAAAGTGGCCTATACAGACTGAGAACGGTGGCAGCAGAAGCGGCAGTAGTGGTCCCATGACAGAGTGGGGAGGGTGGAAGCAGCAGTAGTGGCCCCATGACAGAGTGGGGACAGTGGAAGCAGCGGTAGTGGGTCCATGACAGAGTGGGGACAGTGGAAGCAGCGGTAGTGGGTCCATGACAGAGTGGGGACAGTGGAAGCAGCGGTAGTGGGTCCATGACAGAGTGGGGACAGTGGAAGCAGCGGTAGTGGGTCCATGACAGAGTGGGGACAGTGACAGCAGCAGTAGTGGCCCCATGACAGAGTGGGGAGGGTGGCAGCGGCAGTAGCGGCCCCATGACAGAGTGGGGAGGGTGGCAGCGGCAGTAGCGGCCCCATGACAGAGTGGGGAGGGTGGCAGCGGCAGTAGCGGCGCCATGACAAAGTGAGGACAGTGGCAGCAGCAGTGGCAGTAGGGCTGTGTTAACATCACTGTTTATATTTCCGTTCTTCTGATCCGTCAGAAGTGCATAAAAAATAAATAAAAAATCCTGTATTTTGAGCATCCGTAAAGCCTCTTTCAGACAGTCAGTATTTTGTCAATGTTTTGCATCAGTATTTGATCAGTAATTGTAAGGCAAAAACAGGAGTGGGTCCAAAACCGAGATAAATATAAGGGAATTATTTGCATGTCATCTGTGTTTTGGAAGAAACCGCAGCACTCACTTGTCCTCAATTCTATGGAATTTATTTCACCAGCAAAAAATGCGACGTTTCGACCGTAATGGTCTTTCTCAAGCAACAAATAGTGTGAATAGTAGCAGACATATATACACATACAACCCCTCCCAGTAGCAGTGGAGCACATGCTGCTGAATTCTGTCTTTATGTCATACCACTGTGGAGCCCCTTTGGCAGTTAGAGTGATAGCTACATTTATGTAGTATTTTGGTATTTATGGAGCTTAATTGCCCCAAGACATACATGGCCATATAAATGGACACACTCTGTGGTAGAAATTGAGGCCAAGGAATGCCCAGTATGACATAGACTACCATCAGGGGTTAATACTCCAATAGATAGTGACATAGACTAGACAGGGTTAATGCTGAATCGCTCTATACATGGCAGAGACAATCGCTACACATAGACAATACTGAATAGACATAGGGGTGCTGAATCGCTACTCCGGAGCCTCAGTGTGATACGCCTATCTAATTTGCATAGAGGCGTGACTATAGCAACTAGAAGAACACGTCAACATAGGGAATCCAGCTCTTTACCCGATGCGCAGGCGCACTAACCAAGTAGGAGCGCTAGACAGTTGCCGTCCTCCAGGAGCCTGCACGTGTCTACCATGGAGACGCTGGGATGCACGCGCTTTTCATACAACACAGGAAGATGAGGCAAGTCCCCTCCATGATGTGCCGACCAGACTTTTAGAAATATTTTCTTGTGAGTAAACACAATCTTATTGATGGACGATTATGACACTGTGTTTGATAGAGGTGGGAAATGTAATATAGGTTTAATGCCATTGGACTAAACCACATGTGGGTGGATTACAGAGGATCCACACTATTGGTATTATTTGCATGTTTAATTAGGACATGTGATCTACTAGGAGGGGTTGTATGTGTATATATGTCTGCTACTATTCACACTATTTGTTGCTTGAGAAAGACCATTACGGTCGAAACGTCGCATTTTTTGCTGGTGAAATAAATTCCATAGAATTGAGGACAAGTGAGTGCTGCGGTTTCTTCCATAAGATGCTTCCAAGCGGGAACTTCAGAAATGGCTCCCAACATGGCTGGCACCACCACGAGATAAGGCTTTATATTTTTCGCTGTGCTGCTATACGTATTCTTTTCTATGATCTGTGTTTTGGACCCACTCCTGCTTTTGGCTTATAGATTCTGATCAAATTCTGATCAAATTCCAATGCAAAACACTGACCAAACACTGTCTAAAAGAATGTATTAGCTACAATGAACTTGGGTCGAGTTGGTGGAGTGATTTGTGTGGTTCATTCCCGCAATCAACGACACTCATCCCATATGGCAATAATCCAGCTGCCATGTTTGATCCATCCAGCAAGTTCGGCCCATCTGGTTTTAATCCTAATACATGTTGAAGGCAAAATACCATTAAATTCATAGTATGGAGGGATCCCGGATCTTATGGAGGGATTCAAATGGGCTAAAATTTCGTTGTACTGCACAGAGACATAGCATTTGTTTAAAATTGGTAGTGACTGTAAGGGTGATGGCGAATAAAATTTTCCGTAACAGAACGTGGCAGCTAGGAATGATGAATTTTGGTCCAGTTGGTGGAGAGATTTGTCTGGTGATACCATCGTAGTTCTGACCATAAACTATTGCAATTAAGATGCAGGTAAATTTTTTTGCTAAACGAACATATTAGCTACGGTGAATTTGGGTCCAGTTGGTGGAGAGATTTGTGTGGTTCATTCCGATAATCAACGACACTCATTCTGTATCGAAATAATCCAGCTGCCAGGATTGATCCATCCAGCAAGTTCTGCCCATCTGGTTGTAACCCTAATACAAGGAGTTATTTGACCCCAGGCATTCCACGTCCTACTTCCTTGAGGGCCAAGTGGCATTCAGCACTAACTGTTTTGTAATGCCTTTAAATGTCCGGGGCTGCACACTCACTGCAATGAAGGGATCGCCGTGTGTCTACCCTTCCCCGACAGGTGCTGGTTACCCGCTCAACGTAGTTCATCATATGGATCTGGGACTGTAATACTGGAGCAGACTAATTAATTTGGTAAAGGACAAATTTTTTAAATAAAAGATTAATTTTTTCTCTAAAAGACTAATATTTTCACTACAAGACTAATGTTTTCACTAAAAGATTAACTTTTCAAGTAAAAGAATAATTTTTTCAACAAAATCGACAATTAACTTGTGGGCAATTCTGCTGTGCGAAGAATCAATTTATTTGGACTGCCCACAGAGTGTTAAATAAGACTGCTCTGTAACACTAAATCACAGTAACTGTTTGGCTAAATATCAATGTGGACACACCACAAACCAGAGAATGAGACAGGTGTATCACCCCAATTTGTGAATCAGGGCCTAATAAAATTGTTTATCTATTTAACTAGATGGACACCCCAATAACAGTAGAACTAGGCATCTTGTTCACCCCAACTTGAGAATAAAGGCCTAATTGACACACCACTAACAGTAGAAGTAGATAGCTTATTCACCCCAATTTGGGATTCAAGGTGTAATAGAATTACGTATCTATTTAACAAGGTGAACACTTTTCAATTAGATTAGATCCTATCTGTGCCCTAAACAGGGACTGATGCAAAAAGGGCTGTCTCCTATGGATCCCTTCAGCTTCAGATTACAGAGCCTGCACTGTCCCTGCAGTCTCCCTTCAGTGTGTAAAAACTCTCTCTACGATCTTCCTACACTGTCCCTGCAGCCTCCCTATCCAATATTCCATAATTAAAGGCTTCTTCAACACTGTCCCTAGGGCTTGTCACGTCTCTCCCTATGCACAGTTAAATGGCTGACATTGCACGGGATGAGGCTTTTATAGGTCTGTGACATCACAGGGACTGGCTATCTGCTGATTGTCTGTCTGCATGGCATTATGGGTGATCTCGCATTCCCAGGCTTTATACATTCAATGTGTCATATATGTAGTCTCCATTTTAGGGGGGGGGGGGAGATTACCACAAAGCGTAAGGAAATTTGGTTTTGTTGTGAATCAAATCTTTCCTAAACATCAGCTCGAATCCCACTTTCTTTGGTTTGCTGAACACAAATGATTTCCCCCCAAAAAATCAAATTTTTTAGGCAGCGTTCTGATTATCCTAAATTCCAGTATATATTTTACATTGAAAAATCAATAGACATCCTAGATCAATTAGATTTCAGTCGGCACGGAGGGGTTAGCATTATTCTAGAGATTTCCAGGGCTCCAGCTGGATTTAAGCGTGCGTATATTTGCAAATACACTTTAATGTTAATATATTCAATTCACACGGTCCCGACAGTCAGGTTTACTTAGTGTAGGCACAACTAATATTTGCAGAGTAAAAATACTTTTTAATTTACTCCTTGTGTTGACATCGGCGAACTTAAGTAAAGCTTTGAATTTCTCATGGTGATTCTGCCATAGACATGGAAACCATAGACTTAATGTATATGCTGAGTCACTGGGAAGGAGAAGAATTGTTTGATGTTGTGTGTCTCACCATTCGGATGCAGCCCATTAATGAATTTTTTAGCCGGGTTATTGAATAATTTAATTTCTTGTAATTTGGTAATTTCACAAGAAGTGTTAAAAAAAATATTAAGTAATACTGGTAGAATAAAAATAATACCGCTGCAGGTTTATTATCGCAGTATATCTGGGTAAGTGTCACATTTTAGATATGAACATATCAAAAAGAAAAAATCTTCTCTGTTCTTACCTTCGAAGATGAAAGTACATTATTGTAGCCTTAAAGTTTTATTGACTGAATATGTATTTATGAAGTGGCTTCATCTGAAGTTATTTACAACCACAAAGAATATGACGAAAGTTTCTTCCATCACTTCTCTCGCTTGAGCTGAATTGTTGGTTGAGGTCCTTTATCACAGACAACTTAAGTCCCCCATACATATTAGTGTTCTATCCGCCAAACCCACAAAGAACGGCGGACAAAAATATTTTCACCCAATCCTTTTGTTCTCCCAGGTGATAAGGCACCACCAGAGGAGTCTACCAGCGACTTTATCTGTTCTCCCAATAGGATACACATACATGTTCGGCTGAGCCAAATGTGAATGTGTATGGAGGAGTTGTTAGAAAGAGATAGCTGTCGGCCAAACGATCATTCGTCCGACAGCTACTGAATGTGTATGCCCAGCTTAAGGGCTTATAGGCTGAATTCCTCCATCAGGTTAGCCACAACTTACATTTCCTCATTCACTGTAAGGGTATGGCCACACGGTCAGGTTTCCTGATACAGTTTTGGAAGCCAAAATCTGGAGTGAATCATAAAAGAAGAGAAAGTATAAAGGACAGATGTGACTTCTCCTCTTTTTTGAATTCACTCCTGATTTTGGCTTCTAAAACCGCATCAGAAAACCAGACCTTGTGGTCAGACCCTCAAAGATGTCTCTCTGTAATTACTAGAGAAAAATCACTTCTTAGTCTTAAAGGGAGTCTGTCATTAGGTTTGTACATATCAAACCCCAAGCATACTGCCCAGTAGGGCATTAAGAGACTGTTAAAACAGTACCTTTATGTTCATAATCCGAAGCAGTGTTCACCAGAAAAATCTGTTTGCTCTAATAAGCTGTTCGGTGGACCAAGGGCAGGCCCTAGCCACAATTTCTTCCAAAGTCCATTCCTTCTTTTGATGAGTGACAGAGCCACACATCTGAATCCAGCTCTATCCTGGTCCCACAAACTCACATCTGTACCATGTGCCACAATTTTGGTCTGTGGGGTACAAAATCTGGCTTCTGTCCAGAAGAGAAAAACTGGGCAGGGACCAGATTCTGAACTGCGCATGTGGCGAAATTGTGGCACAGGTGTAGGTTTACAGAGCAAGACGAGAGCAGGATTCAGACACCTGGTTCTGTCAGTCACCAAATGGAAGGAGGGACTTTGGAAGAAGGTGTGTACTGAGGAGCTATGGCCTGCCTTAGTTGCACTAAACAGCTCATTAGCATATTGCTACTAAATGCAGCAGTGGATTACCCTGATAAAGGTTGGTTAGTTAGTTAGTTAGTTAGATTTAATGAATTGACAGGTAGATAGGTTTTAGCTAGGGACAGGGCAAGGTCAGTGTAGACAGTGTGTCAAGGAACTCAGTCAGGCTGCCAGCCATTTGCAGTGAGTGCTACACTGCTACAGCAGTATTTGAAGCTATAGTACTTAATTCTTATTAAGGTGTATCAGCCCAATCTAATTCACATAATTCATAGTCACGGAGATAAATCGACTAAAATAAATCTTCTACAATCAAATTAATTTAGTTGTTTGTAAACTATTGCAAAGCTTTGCAAAATAGTGTAGTTGACCCAATGTATTTTTCTGCATCACAGTTTCCATATATAGTAGTCGTGGGCTGTGTCTAATTAAATATTTGTTTCCAAAAACCTACTACAAAATTTCTTTAAAAAATTCACTTTATCAGACTAGTGTTACCACCATGTATATAAACATTGGCAAGCATCTGCCCCTAAAAGGCATAATTTTTGGAAGGCTTGTTTTTAACAAGCCACTGCTTCTTCTGATACCATCATTTGTGCATAAACACCGGTAGGTATCTTAAAAGAACATTAATAAATCCGACAGTGCAGTATGTTTTTAAAAAGGCTGTTTGTTACTGTCGGCTTCTATCCATTTACTCTAGCTTTATATGGCACTATCACTTTGTCCTTCCTAATGCTGTCACTGTGTTAAAGTGCTTAAAAGGGGTTGGATACAGTCCCAGGAGACCCCAAAGTGTCATACATAACTTTTCAGGGCAATTGGGGCACTTTCTATTTGGGTCAATATCTATTGATCATTGATTAGTGAATTTGATGGCCGAATCAATTTCAAGAAATATGCTTGTCTCTAATTTTCCTTTTTGCACATGTACACGTTGATTGATTTTCAGAACCAGTATACAAGGAATAGTTGGTGGTGCACTCTCCTACTGAACAGCAATGCCCCCCGTTGCTCCTAGAGGCTCATCTGCATATATTAAAACCATTTTTATTAGCAATGCGGGCACATATGAACATGGGACCAACACAGATGCCTTCAGCTGCCAAGTGTACATGTAATAGGTCAGCCAGTGTCATAGGTACAAATCTGCTGACAGATGCTGTTTAAGGTCAGTTTTACTTAGCAGTATGGACACAATCTAATGTTTACATACCACTATAAAACCCTATGGAACTCTAAGTTTGGTTTACAGGGAGTTGGTGTCTTGCAGTGACAATTTAAATGCAAAAATGTGGCTATACTACAGCTGTGTTAATCCAGCCTTAAAGGATACATTAAACTTAAAAAACTATATCTTAAAATATATAAGATATACAACTGCACAAAGTGTTTGTCATTCTACTGGATTTTCTGTATATTTATGAAATCTTGCAGAGAACATCCTTCTAATCTCTTCCATTTTTGGCAGGTAGACAGTGAAGGGATGGAGTTAGGGCATAGTCTACCATTATTTCTGGCACAGCAGTTGGGGATAGAGTCATGCTGCAGTCAGTTGTCTTACAGCCAGACATATAATGGTAGGGGGGCAATGGCTGATACCTTTTGGACACAGAATACTTTATATAGTTCTAAGCTTTGACTGAAGTTTAAAATAGTGGAAGATTCATATTTTTTGGTGTATTTTATGCCTTTGTGTATTTTATCTTTTGGGCATTGCAATGTTTCCGTGTCTAATTCTCTCCTGGCCATTTGCTTGTTTCTGCCAACTTTATCCTTTTATGTCATTGGTTATATTACCTGGTTTCCCCACAAAAACTATTGTACCAAAATACTCACCTCAATGCAAGCCTAATATTTTATTACACATTTAAAGTAAGATATCCCTTATTGAACTCTCGTTTGGCAGCACTGTTTGCTACAGATAGGATGAAAACCCTACAAATCACTGTTGCTTTGCCACATGGGGTCACCGACCAAGGACAATATCTTCACGGAGTCCGTATGTTCTCCCCATGTTTGTGTGGGCTTCCTCCGACACTCTACAATTATGTTGCTAGCTTTCTATGTAATTGGCTATAGCGTGTGTCACAGATAGTGAAATTAGATTGTGAGCCCCACAGTGGAGACCCCGCCGATGACAGTAATGCTGAATATGTTGGCGCTATATAAGCAACAAGAAAAATATGAATTGGTTGTAGAAAAGTGATTACTACTTTGGCCGATGGACAATTCAGTTTTTTCAACCTTGCTTCTACAAAGTAGGGCAAATAGATTTTAGTACCACTATTACTATATTATTGTGTTTAACCCTTTGTAAACGTGTACTAGATGTCGTGTTCCTATCACATTTGACAGTGGGATTCTGAGAGGAATGTCACATGGCGCCAAAATAAAGATTTTCCCCAAACATTCTAAATCGGATGTAAAACTACAATGACAAGCACAGTGACAGAACCGCAGGCCTTGTCACTCAGGTGAAAATCATCTTCTCCAATGATAAGTTAATCTATGCCATCTCTACATTGTAATCCACGAACACAACGGCAGGGGGTGAATTGTTCTGGAATTGCTACAATTAAATGTGAGAGCTTCACACTGGTCCTGGAAAAAAAAAAAAGAAAAAAAGAAAATTATTCAAGCTCATATACAGTAAGGTTCTTCATTGATAGTTTTAAGGCAAGGAGCGTTGATGTATTCTCTGAATGGCGGCATGTACAGTGAATGTACCGCTAGATTGATAACTAGTAATAGCAAGGTTTCCCCGACCCCATACAAGCACTGCTCGCAAACCCAAGTGTCCCCATACAGGTTGTGAAGGTATATATAGTTTCACTAATAAAGTTCTGTTCTTTATAGTAAAGACATAAAAACATTGGGGATCATTAGCTATCCAGAAATACGTCTACGACTCTTCATAACTTCGGCGGATCATCCGCAAGCTATAGGGGCTATTAAGACCGGCGTCTAAAACACCAGATGTGCTTTATCTTCTCCCCTAAATTCCATTAGATAAGCCTATTACTATCCATACATTCACTGTCAGAAAATGGAAGACTCTCATTTGCATCTATTCTTTTATTGTTTGTGCATCTGCAATGAAAAAAATGAAGAAACTTTGCAAAAGGCTTACTTAAAACTCTGTATCCATAGTAACAGACTACAAACAAACTCAGTGTAGTCAGATCCTACAGTCATACTCTATTCCATCAGTCCCGTTACCAATATACATTTGAATAGTCAAGCAGAAGAAGGGGACAAGTAGACAATAGCATAACTGAAAAGTCTGTAGGCCAACATAGGAGCTGTAGACACAAAATGGTAGGAGTTTTTTTTTGAAATTTAAAAAAAAAGTTGTTGTAGTTATTTTAAGGATTATTGCAGTGGGGCAATTAAAATCCTTTAACCCTATCACTGGTAAGGATGTACATAATATGTCATGAGTTTAAACTTTAATCTCCACGATACTATAATTTGCAACAAGACTACACATCTTGGTATCATAATAAAGCCCTGAATTTTAGCTTTCACGTGTTACCAGGATCAAGGCCATAAAACAATAGTATAATATAATAAAAGTATATTTGCTATAATATAACAGCCATTTCAAATTGTGTAATTTACTATACTGTAATATATAACTATATATCTTCATATACTACTCAGCAATACCAAAACGAATCTGCTCACAACCGGATACACGAGCAATTATCAATACCAGCTATACATAGTCAAGCTTAAAGTCAAAAGAGGTTAGCATATGATGCCAGATCTTCTCATGTTATACCAATTGCTTCTTATGTCATACATTTATTTAGCTACAGCATTAAAGATGAACTTCGAACCTACGTAAGGATCATCACATAAAGTATACCAGTAGTGCCTATTAGACTTAGCAGTAAGGATAAACTACTGTAGTGCTAATATTATGTCTTAATAAGACAACCCTATATCCATATGCACTATTAAGACATATAGGCGTCACAGAGTGGGGGGGTCCTAACATAAGGCTCTATATTTCCCCTTTAAAGTGGCACTGTCCTTTCAGTACATTTTTGATATGTCATAAGGACAGTTAAGACTGGTGGTGTTCCGAGCATCAAAACCCCTGTCAATCCCTAGAACGAAGGGAGAGAAGAGGTACACTTAGCCCACTCTCTCTCTTCGCTGCAGGATAGGAAGTGAGACAAACTCAATAGATAGTCTATGGGCCTGTCTCGCTCCCGTCTGGTGCAGCGAGGAGAGAGAGCACAGTAAGTGAGCGCTTCTCTCCCCTCGTTCTAGAGATCAGTGGGGGTCTCAGCGCTCAAAACTTTTGATATGTCCCAATGACATATCAAACATTTACTGGAAGTACAGTGTCACTTTAATTTATGGTCAACTGGGATATCAGCTGTTCAGCTAGTGAATAAAAAATATAAAAAAAATCACTATACAAAAATTACAAAAGTAAATTTTACATCTTTCCTATCGAGTTTATCCTGTGCACCTGTCAAGTGACATTTGTGTAATATGCCCCTACACCTAGTGGATTTTGAAGCAGTTTTGCAGATGAAGGATATAAAAACTGTGGCCCAGATTTACTAATGTGTCGCCTAGAATCTGTCTAAAAAGTGGCACAATTTGGTGCAACTAGGGTTCCTGCACTTTTTTCGGATTTGCCCAAAGAGAGTATGACCTAAGATTAACTATTTAACGCCATGGGCTACTGTCACACCTGCACTTTCTCTTTCCGCTATTGAGATCCGTCATTGTCACGGTGGGGAGTGGGGGGGGGACTCCCCACCATATAATTTAGGAAAATGGGAAGGCAGCTAGGCCTGGACACCATGAAAAGGTAGCAGGTCATCTGCTAAAGCCGCCCTAATCCTGGCCTTGACTCCTACCGTATGAATATTATATACAGGTTACAAAATACACATAGACATACAAATAATATACCAATGTACAATGTGAAAAAAGACCCTAAAAATATAAAACCCACTCAGTGTACATGAATACACCTATACCGAAAATAAACTGAGACTAAACGGGTATATCATCAAAATATAAATATCTTTATTGAATACAGGTTACATATATAAAAGAGAGAACATGATACATCAGGTAAAAAATAGTAATGAAGTAGAGAAAGGCAGCTCTCACCTGTGACCTCTTGCAACGAGCACGGACGTAAAGCCTCCGAAAAAACTTGAAAGCGTCCAGCTCAGGTGTTCAAGAAGTAACTTTATTCCAGCGGTTATTAAAAACTTGTGGTACACACAATTATGTTACACGTTTCAGACCATTATACTTTCAGGTCCTTCATCATGACATACAAGCATGTTCTATGTCATGATGAAGGACCTGGATGTATAATGGTCTGAAACGCGTAACATAATTGTGTGTACCGCAAGTTTTTAATAACCGCTGGAATAAAGTTACTTCTTGAACACCTGAGCTGGACGCTATCAACTTTTTTATTAGATAAAAAAAATGGACGTGTACATATAGAGGAAAAAGAAAAAAGGGAGAAACAGAGATGAAAAATAAGTCATCTGTGTCCACAGTTGATATATGTACATATATATATATATATATATATATTTTATTTTTATTTTTTCTGGACTAATATATATATATGGTATAAAGTGCAAGTGCATGTAAAAAATTAAATATCCATATCCAGAGGAATATTAAATATCCAGAGGAAGACATCGCCGAAACGCGCGTCTGGGTACGTGGCTCTCCTGAGGTGAATATCCTATATACAATGGGTATGCATTTATATTATGTATTACTGTGAGGTTAAAGTGTTGTGGTCGTTTATAGACTTGATATATATTATTTTAGTCCTGGCCCTTAAATAATGTTTTATGTATACACATTTAGGCTATTATGGTAGCCCTGTTATTGTGCCATGAGTGACTGTCTGCGGATATGGAGAACTAGTTGATATTATGCACTTGGCTGCACTGTTGGTGACTATTTGTTGATATGGATATTTAATTTATTACATGCACTTGCACTTTATACCCTCTAGGTGTTATATGTACACATATGTATATATATATATATCTCAACTGTGGACACAGATGTATGCGCAGCATTGGGCCAGATGACTTATTTTTCATCTGTTTCCCACTTTTTCTTTTTCCTCTATATGTACACGTTGTTATACCTCCTCATGTGTAGTCCATTTTTTATCTGATGTATCATGTTCTCTCTTTTATATATGTAACCTGTATTCAATAAAGATATTTATATTTTGATGATATACCCGTTTAGTCTCAGTTCATTTTCGGTATAGGTCCTAACCGTTGAGCAGACCCAGATGGTAGGTGGACTCATACACAGGAACCTGGGAACCTGGAACCTTGAAATAAGGTTAGGAGCAGGAGAAATCCTGTTCATCCCAGACACGGATGGACAGGAGTCTCCACCGGCCTAGCTGCAAGGAAAGGGACAGCCAATGAACAGCCACAGAAACGGCAGGTAAAAGCCCAGAAACAACACGCACTTACCTGCCGCGGCCACGACAACCGGATCCCCATGCAGACAGAAAGCATGGCGGCCCCAGGCAGAGCTGCTCACTGACTTGTGATTCCCCGTCAGGTTCACAAGCAGCACTCCAGCTCTCACAAAGGCTGAATGGCCAATGACCTCATGATCACAACACAAGTACTATAAGAGCCCACACCCAGCTCCACCTTGCTCACACTTTAACCCCAGACCCACCAGAATGGGAAGGGACAACAACCTTAAAGGGGAAGTGTGTAAACAAGCTAAAAACTACACGTTGCCACAGGTAACAGCATGCACGGCAAGCGTGTCACGGCACACACAACAGAGGCCGTGACACTCATAGGACCTCAATGGCGGGGGAAAACGCTTCTGTTTTGTCCCCATTCATTGTCAATGGGGGACAAAACTGAACTGAAGGGAATGGAGTGCACCAGAATGTATTCCGTTCTGTTTCATTGCGTTCCCGTGCAAGCAGCGTTTTTTAGTGTGTCCTGGGATGCAGAGCAACACGGATCTGTCATGACTCACAATGTAAGTCAATGGTGACGGATCCGTTTTCTCTGACACAAAAGAAAACTGATCCATCCCCCATTCACTTACAATGGTTTTAGAAATGGGTCAGTCATGGCTATTTTAGAGATAATACAACTGGATCCCTTCATAACGGATGCAGACGGTTGTATTGTCATGACAGAAGCGTCTTTGCTGATCCATAATGAATCCAGCAAAAATGCAGATTTGAAAGTGGCCTTAATTCTGGCTTAAAATTCTGTCTCATATAAGCCAGCCAATAGTTGTTATACAGTTAGACAAAAGTATTTAGCCATGCGCCAGATTTGACATCCAGCCTGAACCCCTGTGGTCAATCTGGTTGAAGTCAAGACATTTTACACCATCTATAGCATTAATAAATGCAAAGAGTGAAATCCGTGACAAATCTGGTGCATTTTTTTCTTCTGTAGATTCCCAGCAGAAAACCTGCAGCATTTCCATCACGTGTGAACATACGTAAGGCAGGATTCACACACACAGGGTTTTGCTGTTTTTCGAGACATTTTTGTTGAACTTTAAAGCTGTTTTTGGTCAAAAAACCTGTCTTATGTTGCTTTACAATCTATAGTGAAATATTAAAAATATTATATACACAGCATTTTATTTGTGGTTTTGAAGGGGGGGTCATATGTTTTTTTAAATGCAATATATTCTAGGTTTGGCATTTTCTTCTGATGTTTTTTCTCATATATCCTAAACTGGACTTTCTATGGGAAATTTCAAAGTTTAAAAAAAGTGGGGAGTTTTACTGATTGGAAACCTAAGAATCTGTTGACATAATTAATATGATTTCCAAGTTTATCAAACTGCCTTCTAGGATAGAGCAGCCTTCAGTTGTTGCTACTGTAGGATAATACTGTACATTATATATATATATATATATATATATATATAATGTTCTAAAGTGAAAAAAGTTTTATAAAAAAAAAATCTGGAAACAAAAACAAACTAAATAAAAGAAGCAAGATGATAAATAAGCACATAAATGAATCAAACAATATATCAATGAATAAATGAATACAAAAAGGCAAATGTTCACTGTAAAAACTTTTATTAGGCATAACTGCAACAAATGTTTAGCTGCTAAATATATCTTTTTTTATTCCACAAGGCTTCACATGTTTCTGTTAATGGTGCGCATAATAGCTCAAAATGTTACCTGGAAAGAGTTACAAAAAAAACATAACATCAAGATTAAAAAACTGAATTTAGATTCATCTGTATACACTATAGGGCCCCTTCACATATGTCCTGTGATCCAGCTCAGTTCCCATCCGGCATGAAGCAGAAAATGCCAGAGGGAAACCAAAGGTAGAACTGAACCCATAGTCACTCTGGAAGAGCTGCATAGATCCACAGCTCAGGTGGAGAATCTGTCCACAGGACACCTATTATTCGTCTACTCAACAAACCTGGCCTTTATGGAAGAGTGGCAAGAAGAAAGCCATTTTTGAAAGCAAGCCATAAGAAGTCCCATTTGCAGTTTTCCACAAGCCATGTAGAGGACACAGCAAACATGTGGAAGAAGGTGCTCTCGTCAGATTAGACCAAATGCTATGTGTGGTGGAAAACTAACACTGCACATCACCCTGAAGACAACATCCCCTCTGTGAAACTTGGTGGTGGCCGTGGCAGTATCATGCTGTGGAAGATGCTTTTCTTCAGCAGGGACAGGGAAGCTGGCCAGAGTTGATGGAAAGATGGATGGAGCTAACAGGGCAATCCTGGAGGAAAACCTGGTAGAGGCTACAAAAGACTTGAGACTGGGGCAGAGGTTCCTCTTCCAGCAGGACAACGACCCTAAACATACAGCCAGAGCAATAATGGAATGGTTTAGATCAAAGCATATTCATGTGTTATAATGGCCCAGTCAAAGTCCAGACCTAAATCCCATTGAGAATCTGTGGCAAGACTTGAAAACTGCTGTTAACAGACGTTCTCCATCCAATCTGACTGAGCTTGAGCTATTTTGCAAAGAAGAATAGGAAAAAATTTCAGCCTCTAGATGTGCAAAGTTGGTAGAGACATACCCCAAAAGACGTGGAGCTGTAATTGCAGCGACAGGTGGTCCTACAAGGTATTGACTCATGGGAGTACAAATGCACGCCACACTTTCTAGATTTTTATTTATGAAAAATTATGAAAACCATGTGTCATTTACTTTTCACTTCACATATACTTTACTTTGTGTTGGTTTATTACATAAAATCCCAATAAAATATATTTAAATTTGTAGGTTATAGCATGCAAAAATGTGAAAAATTTCAAGGGGTATGAATACCTTTTCAAGTCATTGTATATCAGTTGTGCCTGGCCGGACAGCTAGTATATGTAAAGCGGGCCATATTTAGTTCCTATGACTGCATCCTTAGGGTATATTCACACATAGCAAATTTGCTGGGGAAATCACTGTGACTGCTCCATTCAATTGAGGTCTATGGGGGGAATTTATCATGAGGAGAATATTTAATGTCAGCATTGCTGGAGTCTGTGTTGGAGAACTTTGTGCCACATTTATCAAATGTCACAGGTTGTTTGATACATTTGGCTTGTCCTTAAACCTAACACTTCTGTCTAGAGCAGTGTTTCCCAACCAGTGTGCCTCCAGCTGTTGCAAAACTACAACTCCCAGCATGCCAGGACAGCCTTTGGCTGTGTGGGCATGCTGGGAGTTGTAGTTTTGCAACAGCTGGAGGCACACTGGTTGGGAAACACTGGTCTAGAGAAGCTCCTCCAGTTTTCCTCCTCCTGGGGTAAGATTGTGACTTTTTTGTGACTTTTAAAAAAAAGTCACAATGATAAATCAGGAGTGAACTCATTGACATAGCTAACCTCACCCACTTTTCCACCCATAATACAAAAACTGGAGTGAGTGGTGTAAAAATTCAAAAAGTGCACATATGCATGTAAAAAGTCGCAAATTTTCACATTTTGTGCAATTGAGTGCAAAAAAGTCGCAAAAGCCCTATTTTGCTAGTTTTTGATGCCAGAATTCTGGAGTGAAGGCATGATAAATCGGGGCCTATGTGCTTACTACAAGAAAAAAATAAAAATCTTCAGATAATTGGAAATGATTTTTAGTTGTAGAAGTCTCTGCCGTAAATGTGACGCATGTAAATTTGCGCTTAAACTTGTATATTTTTTTTTAAAGGAAACAGATTCTAATTCTAATTGTCCTCTTATTTAAAATTCAATCCCAATTTTGCTTTAAAATTTTCACATTCTTTAAATAACCTTCAAAATATGCATAATTCTTCTGAACCTTCCATGACAATTTCATTAATTCATTGTAACGCAGTTTATAAAGACCGTCTAAGCTCGTCGTTCATTTTCTCTAATGATACGCAGTTATTATTAGCTTTATGACATTTTTTTTTTATGACTATTATTAATGTCATTCATTACGAATGTATAAACTTGTTATAAAAATCAATTGTCAATGAAAAGAATAGTAATAATATTCTTCAGGTTGCTCACAATAAACAGTTTGGGGCACATTTATTAAGATCAGCATTTTAAACACCGGTTTTAATAAAGCCCTGCACTGGCGGTGGATCCGCCGGAGTTATGTAGAGGCGCCGATCTCTACATAACTTTGGCGGATCCACCACCGCTTCTAAATGTAAGACAGCTTTTAGACACCTAAAACAGGTGTAGAATATGGTAAATGAGACCCATCCCCGTCCACAGAATGCCCACTTTTTTTAGACCTGGGAGTGTGAAAAAGTCACAGATTGCGGCGCAAAGCACCTTTGCGCCACAATCTGCACCAGAAATATGTCTAATATAGGCGTATTTCTGTTTCATAAATGACCCTCTATGTCTCTATGGCACCAACATATGATGCGCTGCTCATGGTAAGTATGCGATCACATCAGATACGGTCATAGGGGGCTCACAATCTAATTCTAGGGGGCGAGCTCTTTAACCAAAGGGTGACATTCGCAACAGTCAAATCTGGGAAGATGCGAAGGCCTGTTAGATTTGTGGAGCCGATGTTCATCTAGGTTGGAGAGACATCAAGATGGAGAGACATGGGTCCGTTGTGACCGTCGCCCGCGTGCCCTCATACTGTACACCTGGATGATTGGCATGCACAATGGAACATGAAATCTCAGCAAGCAGAGATTTATTTAGCTAAATATTCATTTAGCTACAGGCAGAGGTGTAACTTGAAGGTCTTAGCTATACGATTGTATGGGCAACCAGTGTATCTACGGTGTCATAGTATGGGGACACAGATATCACACCTTCGGTATTACGACCCAATCCACCCTACGATGCGATCATACTACTGTGTGCATATTGGCCATAACACACTGCATGATACGAGACTATATTATACAATATTGTGCACTGTGGGCCATATAGTTCTGTGTAGGGAACCGTATCATAGACCAGGTTTTCCCAAAAATCACTTAAAACCATGGAGATAGATGTGGATTTATTTTTTGCGTACACCCCCCTAACAAATATTTTTTTATACAGCTATAGGTATTGAAATACATGAGCAGCTTATTGATACAGGCCCCAAATGTTATCTTAATCAGGCCGAACCCTGTATAAATAAATCGACTTCTCAACTGCCTATATCATGGCAGCGGGATATTAAAAATCAATGCATTGGATCTATTCATCATCCACAGGATTTTTTCTCTTATCCAGGATAAGTTGCTTTGCTTAATTTCCTAATTCTGAATCCCATGCAAATTACAGAAAAGCCACCGAATTGTGTATCCTTTACACCCGCCGCAGCAACTTTGCATAGACGATTTGTCTTGTATACTTTGATCATATGGTAATTGTCAGGTATCTAATTAAAATGTTTCTGGTAGGGCCCAGGACGTAGCATGGATGAAGGCAAAACTGCCTTCACCTTTCCTGACAATCCGCACTCCATGGCTATACAGGTCCTTCTCAAAAAATTAGCATATTGTGATAAAGTTCATTATTTTCTGTAATGTACTGATAAACATTAGACTTTCATATATTTTAGATTCATTACACACCAACTGAAGTAGTTCAAGCCTTTTATTGTTTTAATATTGATGATTTTGGCATACAGCTCATGAAAACCCAAATTTCCTATCTCAAAAAATTAACATATTTCATCCGACCAATAAAAGAAAAGTGTTTTTAATACAAAAAAAGTCAACCTTCAAATAATTATGTTCAGTTATGCACTCAATACTTGGTCAGGAATCCTTTTGCAGAAATGACTGCTTCAATGTGGCGTGGCATGGAGGCAATCAGCCTGTGGCACTGCTGAGGTGTTATGGAGGCCCAGGATGCTTGATGATAGCGGCCTTAAGCTCATCCAGAGTGTTGGGTCTTGCGTCTCTCAACTTTCTCTTCCCAATATCCCACAGATTCTCTATGGGGGTTCAGGTCAGGAGAGTTGGCAGGCCAATTGAGCACAGTAATACCATGGTCAGTAAACCATTTACCAGTGGTTTTGGCACTGTGAGCAGGTGCCAGGTTGTGCTGAAAAATGAAATCTTCATCTCCATAAAGCTTTTCAGCAGATGGAAGCATGAAGTGCTCCAAAATCTCCTGATAGCTAGCTGCATTGACCCTGCCCTTGATAAAACACAGTGGACCAACACCAGCAGCTGACATGGCACCCCAGACCATCACTGACTGTGGGTACTTGACACTGGACTTCAGGCATTTTGGCATTTCCCTCTCCCCAGTCTTCCTCCAGACTCTGGCACCTTGATTTCCGAATGACATGCAACAGTTCAGTGCTGCTTCTCTGTAGCCCAGGTCAGGCGCTTCTGCCGCTGTTTCTGGTTCAAAAGTGGCTTGACCTGGGGAATGCGGCACCTGTAGCCCATTTCCTGCACACACCTGTACACGGTGGCTCTGGATGTTTCTACTCCAGACTCAGTCCACTGCTTCCGCAGGTCCCCCAAGGTCTGTAATCGGTCCTTCTCCACAATCTTCCTCAGGGTCCGGTCACCTCTTCTCGTTGTGCAGCGTTTTCTGCCACACTTTTTCCTTCCCACAGACTTCCCACTGAGGTGCCTTGATACAGCACTCTGGGAACAGCCTATTCGTTCAGAAATTTCTTTCTGTGTCTTACACTCTTGCTTGAGGGTGTCAATGATGGCCTTCTGGACAGCAGTCAGGTCGGCAGTCTTACCCATGATTGCGGTTTTGAGTAATGAACCAGGCTGGGAGTTTTTAAAAGCCTCAGGAATCTTTTGCAGGTGTTTAGAGTTAATTAGTTGATTCAGATGATTAGGTTAATAGCTCGTTTAGAGAACCTTTTCATGATATGCTAATTTTTTTAGATAGGAATTTTGGGTTTTCATGAGCTGTATGCCAAAATCATCAATATTAAAACAATAAAAGGCTTGAACTACTTCAGTTGGTGTGTAATGAATCTAAAATATATGAAAGTCTAATGTTTATCAGTACATTACAGAAAATAATGAACTTTATCACAATATGCTAATTTTTTGAGAAGGACCTGTATTGTACTGCCACAAGGTCAATAAATGTACAAATCACCGTAGGTTTTGCCTTTGCAAGAAGAGTCCAAGGCACCTTAAAATGAAGTGTAAGTTTCTATATTTGCCAAAACTGTCGGAAATCGTTGTATCCGGCATAGCCGGACCCCGTTGACTATAATGGGACCCGGCGGGGATCTAGCCAGGATTCGGCCTGACAAAAACTGTATCCTGACATTAATGCCAGAAACAGGCCAGATCACCACCAGGTCCCATTATAGTCAATGGGCCCAGGCAGGGGAAATACAGTATCTCGCTATACTGGGTACGATGAACTCCGGCAGGCTGTTCCTCTGCCAGATCAGCCTGCCGCATGGTTTTAACGCTAGTGTGAAATGAGCCTAGAATTTAAGGGGTAGGTAATGCCTTAAAAGAGCTAAGATTAGTTAAAACTGAGTACAGACAGGGCGGCTTTTTAGATGTTTTTTAAGTAGAATATTCTTGTGGGGGGAAAAACTGTTTTTGAGAATTTTTGGAAGAGTGCTGCCTGGCTTTTTGCATTAATGTCATATTTTCCAATATTAAAGGGGTTGTGGACTAAGTTCCAGATCCTCTAAGACTGGCGGGACCCACACTGGTGATCATACTTACCTGATCCCCGGTGATCCTGGCTCATTCGCTCTTTGGCCTCTGCTGCTGGTCTTGGGTCCCTCCATGTAAACGTCCAGTTTGAAGCCGCTGCAGCTTGTCACTGGCTACTGCTCCCCTTGTGTTATGTCAAATGGTGATGTGACACAAGGGGAGAAGATCACCAATGCGGCCAGTGATTGGCTGCAGCGGCGGCAAACCAGACTTTCCCGCAGAGGGACCAGAGACAAGCAGCCGAGGCCAAGGATCAGGTAAGTATGATCACCAACACAGGTCCCGCCAGATTGAAAGGTCTGAAAATTAGTGCACAACCCCTTTAAAAGGGGTTCTCTGGGCTGTAGATATTGATGAGCTATACTCAGTATAGATCAGTGATGGCTAACCTGTTACAGACCAGGTGCCCAAACTGTAACCCAAAACCCTCATATTTATCGCAAAGTGACAACATGGCAATTTATCCTGAATACTACAGTCCAATATAGTATAAATTCCATGTACTTTATCATTCAGCAATAATATCCTGCCTACATCCAATGCGCTGCCTGTGCTGTTCATAGTGCGCCCGGCGCTGATGAATGGCAGGAAAAGTCTAGGGCATATTGGTACACCATAGACTTTTTCCAGGGTGTGGGTGCCCACAGAAAGGGCTCTGAGTGCCGCCTCTGGCACCTGTGCTATAGGTTCGCCATCACTGGTATAGATCATCAGTACTAGACTGGCGGGGGTCTGACACCAAGCACCCTACCAATCAGCTATATCAGGCTGCCATGTCACCAGGCACTCTACAGTGTACAGAAAGCACCACTTTGTTTTTTTTTCTGGCACAAGCGTACTAAAGTTCAGCTCCCATTCACTTGAATGGGAGCTGAGTTGCAGAAGCCAGGTACTGGCACTACACAGTGTATGGAGCCTTCTGCTTCCACTCTGTAACAGTTGATCGGCAGGGGTGCTATGTGTGGAACCCCCACTATCTGGAGGATCGGTCACCAATAGCTGCAGCCTGAAGAACCCCTTTAAACTGTACAGTTGACTGCATACTAATATCCTGTACTTCAAGACCTGAGAGAGGCCGATTATAGCCCAGACACAAACTTGGCGGGAGCTAAAATATGCCTCTTCTATCTAGAGTCACATTTTAGATCCTCAGTTCTGATCATGTTCTACAAACTGTAATATCATTAATGCAAAGTCAATGATTGGCAGGCCAAATCTAGTTATTAAATAATAAAAAAGGCCTAATGCAGAAAAATACGTGTGGGATCAGGGCCGGCCTTAGTGGTGTGTACTGAAGGGGGCACTACTGTCTCTGATGGACAGGCAACGCCGATGCTAAATGTGGGGCTTGGACCAATGTAAAGGCAGCTGGTAGATATAGGCAAAGCTAAATTACTGAATTGTTTGTCTAGTTTGGGAACCGTTCTCCCAATAGGTATATCTTCACCTGTCATATTGTCGTAACTAGTGATGAATGAAGTTTTGTAAAATTCGACTCAGCAGAATTTTACAAAAAAAATTCACTTTTGTAACGATTTACTTCGTCACAAAGCGCATTTCTTTGTAAGTAGTGGGTGCAATGAGACCTCAGATGCCACGTTCACAGCTGAGTTTAATATTAAAGTGTAAAAAAAATAAAAAATCTATAAAATCATACTTACCTCATCCATTTGATCACAAAGAGCCGGTGGCCGCGGAAGATCCAGTACGAAATGTCATGCGGCTCGTGGTGACTTCACCACGTCTGCCGGCATGGTGGTATCATACATCACCACACATGGAATTTCGTGATGTTTTTTTTTTTTTTAACACATTTCAGGGAAAATCGATTTGTTACCACGAAGCACATGGAAATTTTGCTGCGAATCAAATTTTTCCCTGAACAGTAGTCGTCATCAAAATTACCAAATGAAAAACTTAAGAGGACACGAACAATAGATATAGCGGGTGCAGTGGCACTTAGGCCCTTGTGCTCAGTGGGAGCCAATGGATGCTCTGCCACATAGGAAGAAATAAGGGCTATGAATGGATCATAGTAGGGGCCCTTTTTAAAAATTTGGAATTGGAGTCAAGTTTCTGCAAGTTATTCCTCGCCCCCTGCTGTTGAAGAGACTTACTCTACAATATACTGGTAAAGACGGATATTTACAGAAATTTTTAAGGATCAAAAATTTGCTGGCAATAATCTAATAGAAGGAAACCAAGAGTTTACCGTGAGCTCTCTGTGATTTCCCTATTGAATTTACATAGTCAAAATAGTACATAAAAAGTCTCATATCGCCTATGTTGCTGTGACCCTTAAAAATGTCAGCCTTCAATCTACTGTGACGTACAAATCATAAGGAGTGCAACTTCTAATTCTGACACTTAATAATTCGGCTTCTTAAAGCAAGCTTGTGAGATCTGCTATGCTACCTCGGGTAGTACATAACGGAGAGGAAGACGCTGATCGAGGAGGATATATAGTTCTTTATGATTAAAAAGATGTTAAAACGCTGCCAGGAGAAAGCCTCTCCGTGTCCACACACAATGATTGGTAGCTCTCGGTGGGCAGAGGAAGAAGGACTTTTTCTATGAGTCCTGGCAGGATGTAAAGGGCTTTTTATAGGAAAATGCTGAACCCTCTAGTAGAAAACGATATATATCCCGAGTTCAGCATCTCTCCCTCTTTTATCGGTTGCTCTCAGATAAGACCCTGGCAGATTCACTTTAACTTGGTGTCCTAGGAGCCCATATTTGGTACAAAACTTCTGTTTGAATAATTAGCAACCCTAGGCCGAACTTTTATCTTTATCATTAGTCATTAGAGATGAGGGAATTATCCAAAAATTCCATTCGGCTGCTTCGCAGAATTGTACAAGAAAATTAGTTTTGTGACTAATAACGGCGATTGCGCCCCCCCCCCCCCCCCCCCCATTGTACCCCTCAGAGTGTAAAATTTTAAACAAATAAACAAAAATATATCATACCTGCCTCATGTGCTCGCAACGGGCCGGCCACCGCCAACTTGCTAGAAGATCTGAAGCGGCCTATTATGACATCATCAAGCAGGCCGGCGGGGTGACATCATACATCACCACGCACGGGATCTTGAAATAAGATGGTGGCAGACGGCCAGTCGTGAGAAAATGGAGGGGGCAAGTATGATTATTATTTTTTTGCCTTTAATATTATTTCTGGTTAATTCGATTCGCTACCACGAAGCACGAGGAAATTTGGCTTCGCTGCAAATCGAATTTATCCTGAAATTCTACACTATTTATCATCATCACGTATATGATCTTAGATATATCAATATTAGATATGTCAATATGTTAAAAATGGTGCAAAATGCTGGTGAATACAGTGTGTGATCTGTCCTCCATACTTTCTATCATGTCTTTTCAACTTTTGGTGTCTATGACACTTCTCTGTTGTTTTTCAATCGAGAAGTAGAAAAAAAAAAACATTTGTCCATGTATAGAATAAATTTCCCACACTGGAATCACATTTTTTAAGTCAGTTTTATAATTTATCTCGGAAATTCCACTCTTATTATTCGTTGCATGCTGCCAATAATATCTCATAAACCCCATTACCTATACAGGTGAAACTCGAAAAATTAGAATATATCGTGCAAAGTTCATTTATTTCAGTAATGCAACTTAAAAGGTGAAACTAACATATGAGACTCATTACATGCAAAGCGAGATATTTCAAGCCTTTATTTGTTATAATTTGGATGATTATGGCTTACAGCTTATGAAACCCCAAAGTCACAATTTTGAGGTACCCTTTGCTCAGGGGTATGGATTAATTAGCTGACTAGAGTCTGACACTTTGAGCCTAGAATATTGAACCTTTTCACTAAATTCTAATTTTAAGCTGCATTAATGCAATTCCTTTTTATTTGCATTACTGAAATAAATGGACTTTTGCACGATATTCTAATTTTTCGAGTTTCACCTGTATTGGACAGCGAGTGCCCACTAGTTACATAGCTGGCGGAGATGAAGGCCTCACGGACGGATCACTTCATCATTAGTATTATTCTTGGTTCCTTCCATACTTGCACCCTTTTTTTTTCTTAACCAATGACTGGGAGCTATTTGTCCTGTATGTAACAAATTTGCATGGAATTTCCTCCACTTCAATACATTTAACCCCTGTTCTCATTTAGATTTATTGTAACAAATAAAAAGGTCCCTGTTAGTGTTGAGCGAGTCCATCTGAATTTCAGGGAACATTCCATTCGCCGCGAAGCCATCATAGCGAATCGATTTTCACTGAAATTGTGTAAAAAACTACGAAAAAATAAATAAATAAAAATTACCTCATTCATTTGCTCATGACGGGCCGGCCATCTTCAAGATCTCGCGCAAAATCCCATGTGTGGTGATGTATGATGTGACCACGCCGGCCGATGTAATAAGGTCATCACGATATTTTGCGCCAGATCTTCAATCAAGATGGTGCCAACCAACCCGTCGAGAGCAAATGGATGAGTTAAGTATGAGGTAATCTTGTTTTTTGTTTTACACCCGATTATTGCTATAACATGTATGAACGCGGCATCTGAGTGGTACAATGACGGGGGGCTGCCCAATCCCCGTTCCTTGTCGTTGCTCCCACTACTTACAAAGAAATGCGCTTCGTGGCGAAGTCATTCGTCACAAAGCAAATTTTTTGCAAAATTTGGCAAAGCAGCCAAATGGAATTTATTAATACTTTGCACATCACTAGTCCCTAGGGTTAATCCCATTCACTAGAAATATCTAAAAAAAAAAAATTATCTAAAGGTGGCCAAGTTTAGTTTTCTACTTCCCAAAATGATGATTTAGATTTTTTATCAATGCTAAAAATGTCATTTCAAAAGTATTTGCATTTCAAAAAGATTTGCTGCCTCCAGATCAGACATTATTTTAGCACTCTTTGTCACCGCCACTGGTGAAAAGCGGTACTGCGAGTGATAAAGTAATCACAGCTGCCCTTATTTTTATTTATCCTCTTTGAGAAAAGAAAATCTTAAAAAGGATAAATGTAAACACTTAATTTTTTTAAAGGCAAAAAAAAAATAATAAATCTAAGTTACAATACCCAACGAAGAACTGTTTCTTAATTGTATGGTTGAAAGGACATAAAACCTATAGGAAAAAAAACTGCAGCGTCGGCTAATCTAATCATTAAATGCTGAATTACTTTCTTAAGTAAAATTATTAAATGCCACATTACCTATTTTACTCCCAGCAGATGTTGTGCTGGCTAGTGCATAAATTACCACGCGCGTGACAATTTATGCAGTAAATAAATAAAATGCAAATGAGGGAAACCGGGAAAAGGTCTCGGAGGAACAATAATTTCATTGCTTTCCCTGCATGTCTTTACTTTAGCAAACTACTTCAAAGTATCTCTGACATGCGCCAGTTTTCCTCTCGTTCTGGATCTTCTTTTTCCCATTGTGCAGCAGACTTTACCAGAAAATACCGTCGTAGGCCTCGTTCTGAAAAATGTCAGCACATTCTAGTTTTTTGTGATCTCATTAGTGTTATGTAAATTTCTAATATTTTTTTTTTCTAATATCTCTGCTCAGCTGGCCTTTCCCACCTCTGCTGTCAAAGAGTTTTAGAATCAAGGCAACCTAGAAGATCAGCTGAAAGGATGCATGTATTCATTCCGTGTCCCAGGGTTTGATACATACATGGCTATTACACATCACACAACATATATAGAGCAAATCAGTCCGGTTACTTAAAGCCAAAAGGAGGGAGCGGGTCCAAAACTCTGAATCGTTCCATTATACCTTTATAATCTGTAGGTTCCACTTCTGGCTGCAAAATACTGATCAAATACTGACCGTGTGAAAGTGGCCTTAGGCTAGAAACAGACACTGATTCAGTTTTCATTCAACCGGTTACTAAACTCCCCAGGTTTACTCCAACGCCTATCAATGCCCCGTGTCGCCTGGTAGGAATTTAACGGCCGACTATGCAAATTTTCAACATCCGATCCCATCTAATTTGAATATATTTAAAGAAGCTTTCACTTAACAATTTTATTTTTCAATTTTGAGTAAATATTACATTATAACATTAGACTACATTACCGTAATTTAAAGTGATGCATTTCACGATAACGACTCCCTATAAATCGGACCACAAGGTTCGTTGGCAGAAATGGCCACTCTCTAAAACTAATTTAAACGCCATAAAAACTTTCTGCTGTCTTAACGTCCGGACAGAACCAAAAAACTGTTTATCATAATGACCCTTTTTCTTTTTTTTTATGGGGGGGGGGGGAGGAGATGAACAATTAGGCTTAAATTCCAGCTCATTGAATGAAGATAATAGCACAGTGTTTTTCACGAGATGTTTTTTCAGCCATGGCACAGATGCCTTTGCTCCTAAGCAGTCCCCAGACACTAAAGATGATCTACCAACTATCTGGAGATCACAGGGGGAAAAAAAAATATATAATTTTCAAGCATTAGGAGTCAGTGTGCCAAGCAAATGTATTAGGAAAGACAGATGCCTTAAAACAGCGGCTTTTCACGTCAGGCTAGGAAGATCTCTTGTTAATGCCAGCTTTAAATAATGTTTATAAACAGTGCCTACCAAACTGCTTTATAATTCACTGCAATCTGCCCCCTGGGCACCTCGCATGCAGCCTGCTAGAGGGCTGCACTTCAATTATTGCTTAGCACACAGAAAGCTGACTTGTGGACGGATATCATTTTACTCCTGGAGAAATGAGGAGTTTATTTATTTATTTATTTTATTTTATGCACTTATATAGCGCTACTATATTCCGCAGCGCTTTACAGACATTAGCATCCAACTGTCCCCAATGGGGCTCTTAAAAAGAAAGTAGATGACAGAAAGTGGGAGCAGATAGATAGATAGAAGCTACATATAGGATAGATAGATAGATATGGGGGAGATTAAGATAGATAGATATACTAGGCCAGAATTCAATACCTACCTAGAACCCAGCACCTAGAACTTTTATATTTTAAATTTCTTAGTATAATCTATTTTATTTGCTGCCTATTTCTTACAACTAAAATAATATGATTTAACGGATACAAGCCCCAGAGGTTAGTATTATTCATTTGCACATTTATGAGTCCTATAGATCGTTATAAATAATTACCCTAATGAGTTAATTGTCCATATTGAAAAAAAGTGTATATTTATATGTTTTATTCCGGATTTTAAGTTGTAAACAAAACAGCAAAAGTATAGACCATGATAGCTACTCCTTGAAAGGTATATTTGGGCCCATGAACCGTAATATAAAAAACAAAAAAAAAAAAAAAAACACCCTTCTGCTGTAAGTGACTTCAGCCCATTGGAGGGTTAATGACTAAATCACAGTAGATGACAGAAAGTGGGAGCAGATAGATAGATAGATAAATAAAACTAGGCCATCATTCAATAGCAACCTAGAACCCAGTACCTAGAACTTTTACATTTTCAATTTCTTAGTGCAATGTATTGTATTTGCTACCTATTTCGTAAAAGTAAAATAATATTATTTAACAATTGACATACAGTGCTGCAGCGTTTTTTTTTTTTTTATAATTCTTTTGTACATGTATGGCTCCTTTTTTAAATGCATGAACTGAGGTACTTCTAAGTACTTTTTAAAAATAAAATAGAAGACAGAAAGTGGGAGTAGATATATATATATATATATATATATATATATATATATATGAGATAGATAGATAGATAGATAGATAGATAGATAGATAGATAGATAGATAGATAGAACTGGGTCAGCATTCAATACCAACCTAGAACTTTTATATTTTACATTTCCTAGTATAATCTAATTTTTTTTGTTGCCTATTTCTTACAAGTAAAATAATATGATTTAACAAACAAGCCCCAGAGGTTAGTATAATTCTTTTGCGCATTCTTTTGAGTCCTTATACATGAATATGAAAGATGCACAGACAGAAGAAAAGAAAATACAAGTAATTATAAAATTATGTGATACATATTGACAGTAAATATATATATAATTGGAACACACTAAAATTACAAAGCTGCAATGCCCTGTAAGCAGAGTTCAGGCAGATCCCACTAAGATCCATTATGTGATATAAATATCTAACACCTGAACAGTAATCATACTGTAATATATATCTTGATAGTTCCCATATCTATTGTGCTACACATTAAGGTTTGCACTAAACTTATACTCCTGGTAAAATGCTCCACCTACGGATTTATCCAGCCTATCTGTTTTATCATTTCCATCTGTAAAACGCGCCATTTTCTTACAAAATCCTATTACTGAACATTAGCATTAGAAAGTCTGCTTATAGCTCGTTAACCCCTTCTGCTCACTATGGCCACAGTAACTTAATTTTAAAATAGTATTTAAAAATAATTTATAGTCTAAGATGATCTGCTGCATGTTTTCTTTAGGAATTTTTTTGGTACGATTGATCAAAACATTTTGGGTAACAGACACGTAAAATGATATCTGCCTTCATTGGGTTTAATCACTTTACTGAGTCTGAATATATTTACAAGATGGAAAGATCCAGCGAAGAGACAAATACTTAATGGACATTTCCCATCAGTTCTGTAGTTAGCAATGAGGTCTGTGAAAGGACTTTTTCTCTCTACATTTTATAATAAACTACATAAAAAAGCTTGTGTGAACTGATGATTTATATACTAAAGGGTGTAGAATAGAATACACCACCATGTACTTCATTGGGTGTGTTCATAAAGCAACTCAGACCATGATGAGCCTCAAACTTTTACAGTAGATATATAGACAGACATAGAGAGTTAGATAGGAGATAAGTGATAGATAGGAGATAAGTGATAGATAGGAGATAAGTGATAGATAGGAGATAAGTGATAGATAGGAGATAAGTGATATATAGATAGATAGATAGATAGATAGATAGATAGATAGATAGATAGATAGAGAGTTAGATAGGTGATAGATAATAGATAGGAGATAGATAGAGAGTTAGATAGGTGATAGATGATATATAGATGATATATAGATAGATAGATAGATAGATAGATGATATATAGGAGATAGATAGATAGATAGATAGATAGATAGATAGATAGATAGAATATGTCACACAGTTATACATAATTACCCTAATGAGTTAATTGCCCATATTGAAAAAAATTCTATATTTCATTCCAAACTTTAAGTTACAAACAGCTGAAGTATAGACCATATTAGCTACTCCTTGAAAGATATATTTAGGCCCATGAACCTTAATATAAAACCCCCTCCTGCTGTAAGTGACTTCCGCCCATTAGAGGGTTAATCAGGTGTGAGCCTCAGGTGTCACTTTATCTAGATAATATCAGTGCCCAGTGTGTAACATATCAGGGCCTTCTACAGGTCTTTCTGTTTGTCTGTAATCCTGAACTAAAGCTTCAATGTATCAAAAATAACAAGGAGAATGTCAACAGCTGAGGTAAATATTATAGAAAATAGTATAAAAACAATAAACAAAAGAGCAACGCTTCTGCAGCAGAGAAGAAAGAGCAGGCAGTGTGTGTGCAGAGCCTGGGTGAAGGGGAGGTAATGAGAAGTGGGTGGCAGGTCACACAATGAGGACCTGGAAGTAGCAGTGGCTGTAGCTGCTGCTGCTGGATACTGTGACCCTCTGCTGATCCCCAGTGTAGACAGGCACAGTCAGATCCTTTCCACATGATAGAGCAAGGAAAATGAGAAGCCTCAGAGCCTCCCACAATGGAAACAAAAGTTGGCCAACAAACTCTCAGGGCCACTTTGTGCTGTCATGATGAGGAGCCCAGGCTGCAGGACTGTGCAGACCCAGCTGGTCCTTCCCACCCCCTCACATCCCTCTTACCTTCCTCCTGGAAGCACCTCCAGCAGCCTGCTCCTCTCTGCTCTGCCCTGGATCCCCTACAATTAGGGACTGTCTGCTTATAAGCTGGATGGAAGCTGAGCGGGTCATTATTGGCACCTAGCAGGGCATCAATGAGCCGTGACGTCACTGGAGGAAGCACGCCCTTTTGGTCCCAGGGATTTAGCGCCTCCCCCGGGCCAATCAGAAAGCAGAGGCCTGAGCCGCCGCAGCCAATCAGAAGCGGCAGGAGGGGATTTATGCTAAAGAGATGGCGGGGGTGTGCGGCCGTTAACCCTTCCCGGGCCGGGTCACTCTGACTGCAGAAAAAAAAAAAAAAAAAAAGACACCCCAGAAACTTAGATACCTGGCATCAGGGGGTGTAGCTAACGCATCTAAAGCCGCACAGTCTCCGTGCACACAGCGGGGATTAGAGCCGGCTCTGATGAGCGCGCTGTAAATACACTCAACATGAATTAGTAAAAAGCCGGGGAATTGAATCAATAATCAGAAAGCCGAGGAGTCCCCAGATAACGCTCCTACCGCCAATTATAGGGCTCTCCCTCAGGAAGAAATGGTGCAAACTCAGTATTTATGTGGCTGTGATCTGGATCCAAGGTTTGCGGCAAAATAAAATAGATCACATCTGTAGAGTTTACTGTGCAGAGCTCCTCCAGGGCAAGAGACCGTGCAGAGCTCCTCCAGGGCAAGAGACAGTGCAGAGCTTCTCCAGGGCAAGAGACAGTGCACAGCTCCTCCAGGGCAAGAGACCCTGCACAGCTCCTCCAGGGCAAGAGACAGTGCACAGCTCCTCCAGGGCAAGAGACCCTGCACAGCTCCTCCAGGGCAAGAGACAGTGCACAGCTCCTCCAGGGCAAGAGACCCTGCACAGCTCCTCCAGGGCAAGAGACCCTGCACAGCTAATCCAGGGCAAGAGACAGTGCACAGCTCCTCCAGGGCAAGAGACAGTGCAGAGCTCCTCCAGGGCAAGAGACAGTGCAGAGCTCCTCCAGGGCAAGAGACAGTGCACAGCTCCTCCAGGGCAAGAGACAGTGCACAGCTCCTCCAGGGCAAGAGACAGTGCACAGCTCCTCCAGGGCAAGAGACCCTGCACAGCTCCTCCAGGGCAAGAGACAGTGCACAGCTCCTCCAGGGCAAGAGACCCTGCACAGCTCCTCCAGGGCAAGAGACAGTGCAGAGCTCCTCCAGGGCAAGAGACAGTGCAGAGCTCCTCCAGGGCAAGAGACAGTGCAGAGCTCCTCCAGGGCAAGAGACTGTGCACAGCTCCTCCAGGGCAAGAGACCCTGCACAGCTCCTCCAGGGCAAGAGACCCTGCACAGCTCCTCCAGGGCAAGAGACAGTGCAGAGCTCCTCCAGGGTAAGAGACAGTGCAGAGCTCCTCCAGGGCAAGAGACCCTGCACAGCTCCTCCAGGGCAAGAGACCCTGCACAGCTCCTCCAGGGCAAGAGACTGGGCAGAGCTCCTCCAGGGCAAGAGACTGTGCACAGCTCCTCCAGGGCAAGAGACTGTGCACAGCTCCTCCAGGGTAAGAGACAGTGCAGAGCTCCTCCAAGGCAAGAGACTGTGCACAGCTCCTCCAGGGCAAGAGACTGTGCACAGCTCCTCCAGGGCAAGAGACTGTGCACAGCTCCTTCAGGGCAAGAGACTGTTCACAGCTCCTCCAGGGCAAGAGACTGTGCACAGCTCCTCCAGGGCAAGAGACTGTGCACAGCTCCTCCAGGGCAAGAGACTGTGCACAGCTCCTCCAGGGCAAGAGACTGTGCACAGCTCCTCCAGGGCAAGAGACTGTGCACAGCTCCTCCAGGGCAAGAGATTGTGCACAGCTCCTCCAGGACAATAGACTGTGCAGAGCTCCTCCAGGACAATAGACTGTGCAGAGCTCCTCCAGAGCAAGAGACCACAGTGCACAGCTCCTTCAGGGCAAGAGACTCTGCACAGCTCCTCCAGGGCAAGAGATTCCAGTGCACAGCTCCTCCAGGGCAAGAGACCATGCACAGCTCCTCCAGGGCAAGAGATCGTGCACAGCTCCTCCAGGTCAAGAGACTGTGCAGAGCTCCTCCAGGGCAAGAGACGGTGCACAGCTCCTCCATGGCAAGAGACCCCAGTGCACAGCTCCTCCAGGGCAAGAGACCCCAGTGCACAGCTCCTTAAGGGCAAGAGACTGTGCACAGCTCCTCCAGAGCAAGAGACCACAGTGTACAGCTCCTCCAGGGCAAGAGACCCTGCACAGCTCCTCCAGGGCAAGATACCCCAGTGCACAGCTCCTCCATGGCAAGAGAACCCAATGCACAGCTCCTCCAGGGCAAGAGACCATGCACAGCTCCTCCAGGGCAAGAGATCCCAGTGCACAGCTCCTCCATGGCAAGAGAACCCAGTGCACAGCTCCTCCAGGGCAAGAGACCATGCACAGCTCCTCCTGGGCAAGAGACCGTGCACAGCTCCTCCAGGGCAAGAGACTGTGCAGAGCTCCTCCAGGGCAAGAGACTGTGCACAGCTCCTCCAGGGCAAGAGACCCCAGTGCACAACTCCTCCAGGGCAAGAGACTGTGCACAGCTCCTCCAGGGCAAGAGACTGTGAACAGCTCCTCCAGGGCAAGAGACTATGCACAGCTCCTCCAGGGCAAGAGACTGTGCACAGCTCCTCCAGGGCAAGAGACTATGCACAGCTCTTCCAGGGCAAGAGACTGTGCATAGCTCCTACAGGGCAAGAGACTGTGCATAGCTCCTACAGGGCAAGAGACTGTGCACAGCTCCTCCAGGGCAAGAGACTGTGCACAGCTCCTCCAGGGCAAGAGACTGTGCAGCGCTCCTCCAGGGCAAAAGACCCTGCACAACTCCTCCAGAGCAAGAGACTACAGTGCACAGCTCCTCCAGGGCAAGAGACCCCAGTGCACAGCTCCTTCAGTAAAAGAGACTGTGCACAGCTCCTCCAGGGCAAGAGACCCCAGTGCACAGCTCCTCCAGGGCAAGAGACTGTGCACAGCTCCTCCAGGGCAAGAGACTGTGCACAGCTCCTCCAGGGCAAGAGACTTTGCACAGCTCCTCCAGGGCAAGAGACTGTGCACAGCTCCTCCAGGGCAAGAGACTTTGCACAGCTCCTCCAGGGCAAGAGACTGTGCATAGCTCCTACAGGGCAAGAGACTGTGCATAGCTCCTACAGGGCAAGAGACTGTGCACAGCTCCTCCAGGGCAAGAGACTGTGCACAGCTCTTCCAGGGCAAGAGACTGTGCAGCGCTCCTCCAGGGCAAAAGACCCTGCACAACTCCTCCAGAGCAAGAGACTACAGTGCACAGCTCCTCCAGGGCAAGAGACCCCAGTGCACAGCTCCTTCAGTAAAAGAGACTGTGCACAGCTTCTCCAGGGCAAGCGACTGTGCACAGCTACTCCAGGCCAATAGACTGTGCAGAGCTCCTCCAGGGCAAGACACTGTGCACAGCTCCTCCAGGCCAATAGACTGTGCAGAGCTCCTCCAGGGCAAGACACTGTGCACAGCTACTCCAGGCCAATAGACTGTGCAGAGCTCCTCCAGGGCAAGACACTGTGCACAGCTACTCCAGGCCAATAGACTGTGCAGAGCTCCTCCAGGGCAAGACACTGTGCACAGCTCCTCCAGGGCAAGAGACTTGAAAAGACTGTGCAAAGCTTCTCAGGTCCAACAGACTGGGCAGAGCTCCAGTCCCAGATACTGTGCACAGCTCCTCCAGTTTAAGAGACTGTGCACAGCTCCTCCAGTTTAAGAGACTAGGCACAGGGCTGTGTGGAGCCTCCTGGACTCCCTACATGGCTGGATTAATTTATTAACCCAATCTACAGAGCCTGGATAGATTGTTTGATAGATAGATAGATAGATATGGAAGGCAGTGAAAGAGGTAGATAGATAGATAGATAGATAGATAGATAGATAGATAGATATTAGATAGATAGATAGATAGATATGGAAGGCAGTGAAAGAGGTAGATAGATAGATAGATAGATAGATAGATAGATAGATAGATTACTGTAGAGACTTCAATAGATATGAGAGGAAAATAAATAGATTATAGATATATACTGTATATTGATTCCTCTGGGAAATCTATCCTCTGGAATCAGAAGAGATTACATCTGGGGATCTGTGGGGATTTTCTCTCTTTCATATGGCTTTAATCTGCTTTCTCTGAAAACATTTTATGAGTTTTAGGCAGGAGGTAAAATACCTTTATTCTTTTAGATCCTCAGCTAAATCTCTCCCTTTAAGGCTCATCTCCAGCTCTGGAGTTTAATCACAGCTTCCTGGAAAGGAGGAAACAGGGCTGCAAGATATGATGCTGAAAATAAGAATAATAATCATGAAATTAATTATTGTTGTTTCTATTATTATTATTATTACCATTATTGTTGTTATAGATGAGAGAATTTCATGTTATGAAATTCGTTCACGCTTCGTTTGGTGGTAAAAGCAGAATTACGTTATGGATTCCGTTACCACGGACCATAACGCAATCCTATGACGGAATGAATAACGGAATGCCTTTAGAGACATTCCGTTATTTATTCCGCCATGATAGAAGTCTATGGGCTGCATAACGGATCCGTTCCCTGCATAATGGAAACGGGACGGATCCGTTATGCAGCCCATAGACTTCTAATATGACGGAATGAATAACGGAATGCCTCTAAAGGCATTCCGTTATAAGATTGCGTTTTGGTCCGTGGTAACGGAATCCATAACGAAATTCTGCTTTTACCACCAAACGAAATGTGAACGAATTTCAGAATATGAAATTCGCCATCTCTAATTATCATTATTGTTATTAATATTATATTTTCTATTATTACCATTGTTATAATTATTGTTGATTTTTATTATTATTATTATTATTACTAGCCTAGCTTCTCCTGTGTTACCCGTGCTACCTGACTGGTGGATAGATGTGTGGATGGAGCTGGCAGCAGGCACACAGCCCTCCACATGAGGCTACATTTCTTCTCCTGCTCCACAGAATGATCCAGGAGTTTGCAGCCTCCCCTCCTTACTTTAGCCCTACAGGTCAGGAGGTGACCAGAGGAAGTCCTAGCTGCTCTCCTGCATTGTGTATCACGGCCATCAAGGGGCAGACTTTACTTCAGAAGAAAGAGAGTCAAAAAGAGAAAGGGAGAAAGCCTGCTGATAATTGGACAGCCCCATCCCTCCATCCCTCTCCACTCACTACACCCACAAGGAGGAGCTTTAGGCGTCAGATTCCTCAATTTCCAACTTAGCATCTTGGCAGGACCTTTTTTTTTCCCTGCTTCCAAAGCTAAAGTCTACACCAACCCACACTCCCACCCAACCTCTCCCCTCCCTCCTTGTACAGAGGGAGAGCACAAAAAAAAATCCTACCAGGGAGAAAGGAAGCAAGAAGAAGAGAGAGACAGAGAGATACCAGCAGCAAGAGGCAGCCACAAGCCCCATTTGTCTCCGGGTCTGCAACTGGTGGGCTTGTCTACCTTGAAGAGACTCTAGTAGACCCCTTTTTTCTTGCAGAGAGTGTCTCCCAAGATAAGAGTGTATGCATGTGTCTGGCCATGTCCTATCCTCAGGGCTACTTGTATCAACCATCTGCTTCATTGGCTCTGTACTCCTGCCCTGCATACAGCACCAGTGTCATCTCTGGACCCAGGACAGATGAGTTGGGAAGGTCTTCTTCTGGGTCAGCCTTCTCACCTTATGCTGGATCTACAGCCTTCACAGCTACTTCTGCTGGCTTCAACTCTCCCCTCCAGTACAGTGGAGACCCAGCTGCTGCCTTCACTTCTTACGTGGTAAGAGCCGCTCGTACAGGGTGAGGGGGTACACAGCGAGCAGGGACAACTACCCCCATCGTCAACACCTACACTGATTGCAAAGTTCAGGTCCGATCTGCAACAAACCCGATTGTAGCCGGTCTTCGGGTTTAGAGAATTGTAAGCAAGAGGCGCAGAATATTCTCTGAAAATGATCTGTTAAAGTCCATGTCAAGTTTCTGTGTAGAAATCCGTAAATTATAAAATATATGGTGTTTGTTCTCTTTCTAGAGAGATAGATAATTAGATAGATAATTAGATGACAAATAATTAGAAACAGATAGATGGATTATAGATAATTAGATAGATAGATAGATATAATCACCGTTTACATTTAACCAGTTAAGTGCTGTAGATCCCCGGCTTTCCACCACGATGTTACCAGTTACAGGCTGTTCCAGTCCTTGAACCTGTAGCAGGAGAGTAAATGCTATTCTAGAACAATTCTGCAGGTTCTTTCCCTGATCGATAATCAATGAATCCAATACAATTAACTGCGGGCTTTAATGAAGCGGGTAATTTCCGAAGCTGCAGCTAAACTGAGGCCGGGGTCGGGATTCATGTTGGGAAATGTGCGAATTTCATGCGCGTATGTTACACGCGCCTATCCAGTATATACCAGTGTGTAGTATTCTCTAGTATATACCAGTGTCTAGTAGTGTCCAGTACATACCAGTGTGTAGTATTCTCTAGTATATACCAGTGTGTAGTATTCTCTAGTATATACCAGTGTCTAGTAGTGTCCAGTACTTACCAGTGTGTAGTATTCTCTAGTATATACCAGTGTCTAGTAGTGTCCAGTACATACCAGTGTGTAGTATTCTCTAGTATATACCAGTGTCTAGTAGTGTCCAGTATATACCAGTGTGTAGTATTCTCTAGTATATACCAGTGCCTAGTAGTGTCCAGTACATACCAGTGTGTAGTATTCTCTAGTATATACCAGTGTCTAGTAGTGTCCAGTATATACCAGTGTGTAGTATTCTCTAGTATATACCAGTGTGTAGTATTCTCCAGTATATACCAGTTTGTAGTATTCTCCAGTATATACCAGTGTGTAGTATTCTCCAGTATATAACAGGGTGTAGTATTCTCCAGTATATACCAGTGTGCAGTATTCTCCAGTATATACCAGTGTCTAGTATTCTCCAGAATATACCAGTGTCTAGTAGTGTCCAGTATATACCAGTGTGTAGTATTATCCAGTATATACCAGGGTGTAGTAGTCTCCAGTATATACCAGTGTCTAGTAGTGTCCAGTATATACCAGTGTCTAGTATTCTCCAGTATATACCAGTGTGTATTAGTTTCCAGTATATACCAGTGTCTGTGTAGTAGTCTCCAGTATATACCAGTGTCTAGTATTCTCCAGTAAATACCAGTGTGTAGTAGTTTACAGTATATATCAGTATAATGTAGTCTCCAGTATATACCAGTGTGTAGTAGTCTACAGTATATATCAGTATAATGTAGTCTCCAGTATATACCAGTGTGTAGTAGTCTACAGTATATACCAGTATAAAGTAGTCCAGTATATACCAGCGTGTAGAAGTCTCCAGGATAAACCAGTGTTTAGCAGTTTCCAGTATATAGTGTGTAGTGTAATCCAGTAGAAACCAGTTTGTAGCAGTCTCCAGTATAGTTTATAGTACTCTCCAATATATAGTGTGTTCTACTCTCCAGTATATAGTGTGTAGTATGAAGTACTCTCCAGTTTATAGTATGTAGTGGTCTCCAGTATAAAGTGTGTAGTATGAAGTACTCTCCAGTAAATAGTGTGTAGTGGTCTCCAGTATATAGTGTGTAGTGGTCTCCAGTATATAGTATGTAGTGGTCTCCAGTATATAGTGTGTAGTATGAAGTACTCTCCAGTATATAGTATGTAGTTGTCTCCAGTATATAGTGTGTCCTACTCTCCAGTATATAGTGTGTAGTAGTCTCCAGTATATAGTATATAGCGTGACCTACTCTCTAGTATATAGTGTGTAGTACTCTCCAGTATATAGTATGTAGTGGTCTCCAGTATATAGTGTGTAGTGGTCTCCAATATATAGTATATAGTGTGTAGTACTCTCCAGTATATAGTATATAGTGTGTGTTTTAGGTATTTACTCTCATGTACAAGACATCGATGCAGTAGAGACTGACAAGCATTAGATGTTACTGGGTAGTCTTGTGGTTGCCTGTCCCAGGTCCATTCCTAGGTGTGGTTATGCTGACAAATTAAAGGGTGCAGTGGACTCATCCTGTTATACTGAGACTCAGTTCTCTGTCCTGTTCAACCAAAATTAAATAATCTTATCTACTCTTATGTGTGAAAGGTGATAGGCGCCTAATACTAAGTGCATAGAATTGTCTAGAATGTTACATAACTCCTTGAAGACCTTTTTTCTACTTTTTTATGCAGTAAATATCTCTGATTTGTGTTCATACCCTAAACCCTAGTCAACCGTAGATATTGGTTTCTTTTTCTAGGGTTCTCCCTATGACCACAGTACAAGCATGGCAGGTTCTTTAGGTTATCATCCATATGCTGCTCCTCTGGGATCTTATCCTTATGGCGATCCAGCTTACAGGAAAAATGCTACCAGGGATGCTACCGCCACTTTAAAGGCCTGGCTCAATGAGCACAGGAAGAACCCTTACCCCACCAAGGGGGAGAAGATTATGCTGGCCATTATCACTAAGATGACCCTCACCCAAGTGTCCACCTGGTTTGCCAATGCAAGGAGGAGGCTTAAAAAGGAGAATAAGATGACCTGGACTCCCAGGAATAGGAGTGAGGATGAGGAAGAAGAGGAGAACATCGATCTGGAGAAAAATGATGAAGATGAGACTCAGAAAGTAGAGGAAAAGGGGGACACAGATGTAGAGCCAGGTTGGTTGCCTAGGGTTTGTCTTGATGTCTTCAGTCCTCACCAATGTGTCTGTATTTAGCTAATATTATGTGTGGGGTGTGCATTTTCTGTTTGGAATGTTCATCTTAAATAATTTCTGTCTCTCTTTTTGTGCAGTGAAGAGGAGTCCACTGGAGGATGAGCCAGATCTTTCAGAACATGAGAACCTACAGGTTAAAGAGCTGGTCTCAGTCAGGAGTGACTCTGAGGGGGAAGACAGTCATGATTTGATTTCTAAAATTTCTACTCCAAGCTCACCTCCAACAATTTGTCAAGCAGGCCAGGCCCAACAGACGCAAGAAGAGCAGACTGTACCCAATCATCTTCATCATCATCACCACCACCATCATCTTCAGCACCAGCAACAGACAACCCAACATCATCTTCACCACCACCACCACCAACAGCACCCAATAGACCTGGTGCATAGGAATACCACAGTCCACCATGGCCTAGCCACCAGCAATGTCACCTCAGTGATTCACTCACCTCCAGCTTCCACCTCAAAGCCAAAACTGTGGTCCTTGGCGGAAATAGCCACCTCCTCAGACAAGACTAAAGAAAGCAGTGAAGTAGGCCCAGGGTCAACCACAGCCCAGCCCATGGCTGCTCCAACTTCTTCACCATCCAGATCCCCCTCAGCTGCTTGTCATTTCCCTAACAATGCAGTTTTATCCAGACCCCTTTACTACAGCACCCCATTTTACCCTGGCTACACGAACTATGGCTCCTTTGGGCACATCCACCATGGACCCAGCAGCACCCCATCAGTCAACAGCAACCCACACTTCAATGGATTAACCCAGACTGTCCTAAACAGAGCTGAAGCTCTGGCCAAAGAGTGCAAACTTAGAAACCAGTCTCAAGTAGACCTTTGCAAAGACTCCACTTATGAAATGAAGAAAGGTATGTCTAGCCTTTAATTGTGGCTTCTCTTCAAGCCCTGGGACTTCCTCTTATTTATTAATGCCTTGTCATTTCACCAGATCCCATCCAGAATATTAATAATTCAAAGAATACAAAATCTGTCAGGCCAGTGCAGGATCAACTTCCATCCCCCAACCCCCCTACAAGGAGAACAACCCCCATTATTTGTATCAGTCTGAACCTGTATATTTAATGTAGCAATTTTTTTTTTTTGTATTTAAATGGATCATCCCTATCTTTCCAGTAAATTATGGAATCCGATTGGTTGTACAGTCATGGATGCTGGTTTTTTCTTTCTTTTTTTTTTTTTTTTGTAATATAAATATATAAAACGCATTGTTTTACCCTGAACTGTTTCATAGTGAATAATACAAATTTAATTTAATTTTTTTAAACGACTCTTGTTATTTCTTCTGGGTTTCCATAGGATGGAGATGTAGTCATTGCAATATCTCAATGGGTTGTTCTTTACACAGGACTACAGGGAAAGGAATAGGTCATCAAAAGGGTTAATGCCTCATCTGTAAGTAGAGGGTGACAAGTGACAGGGAATCAATAAAAAGGAGCAATGTTATGGTTTTAATATTTTTTTTCGATATTTCATATCAAGTCAAGTCTGTATCTGCTCTTAACTTATAGAAGGGACGGACTGGGGAAAGCAAGCAGTGATCATCTGATTGTCACCGGCTGCGTATGGGTTAACCTAATTAATTTCAACCAGTGCCCTGATCTGTGCTAAGCAATCAAACACTGACCTTTACTAATGAATTCGATTTTATGCAGGAATCTTCTCATTAATGCGAGAGCCTGCTGGGCATTATATGTATGTATGGTGTGTGTGTATATATATATATATATATATATACATATATATTTTATTTTATTTATTATATTTTATTATATATATATATATATATATATGTGTGTGTGTACACAGTATATATATATATATATATATATATATATATAATATGCACAGTATATATATATATATATATATACAGTTTATATATATTTATACATATATGTGTGTGCGTGTGTGTACAGTATGTATATATAGATAGATATAGCTTATATATGTATTATATATAATCAGTACTATTTATGCTTTATTCTGGCACAAATAATACAATATTGAGTTTTGTGTGTGTGCATCTCTCTCTCTCTCTATATATATATTTATTTATGTCTAGATATATCATAATTTATTGTAGTCATCGAATTCATCATGTAATTTTTACAAAGGACTAGAACATTCTGAAATAGAGAATTTCCTATTTTCTCATTGTATCAGACCTAGCGATAGCCGCTGTTAATTAAAGGTCGGCCACTACCTTCTCTCACGGGTAGGTGTCGCTGTTGCGCTGGATTTCATCTATTTGAATTGGTGGGAAAGTGAGGGTCTTTTTTTTTTTATAGGGAAATAAAAATAAAATCAAATGCAAATTAAAAAATTAGGAAAAGAAAGCAACCGAGTATTAGAAAGGGATTCCGATTAGTGCAGGGAGTGGGGCACAACTAAGGTGCTGGATTTGGGGAAGTTAGATGTTTTGCATCATTATTCGGGTAATTAATAGGTACTGTGATTTATTTTTATTTTTATGAAATATTAGTGTAGAGAACTAAATAGATGATTATATATATTATATGTAATGTTTATATAATATAAGTAAATATATATATTTATTTTTTCTGTTTATACATATATACATTTTTAGATTTTTTAAAACTTTATACACTTTTTATTTTATATATATATATATATATATATATATATATATATATATAAAATCCCCCCCCCCCCCCAATGTTAGATTTCATCTTCCCCGCACAGATCTTTGCATTATTAGGTCGCACATGCAGATTGGTTACAACTTCCAGAAGAGCCGATAATTATAGTCATGGACAGAACATGCCGTCCCTCTATTACTACTACTGTACAGCAGCTACCAACAGACTACAACCAATTTGCCTTCAGTTGTATGAATGATGAAATTCAAGCTAGAAAGGAAATATTTCTAAATTGCAGAAGAATTTTTTTTTTCCGTCCCCTACTTCCCCCAAAAACTTTGGTTAGAGCAGTAAAGGTTGCATTTTATTTATTTATTAATTTGGTAAACTAAAAAAGGCATAAAACCAATCTATATACAGAGATTGTATATAGATTGGTTTTATGGGTCGCATTTATTTATTACTGTTCCCATTGATTTGTAAAAAAAAAAAAAAAAAGTCGCACATGAATTTATTTTAAACTTTTTCTAAACAATAGTTTTTATAGGAAACTTTTAGATTGAATAAATATTTGGGAAAGTGGCGCAGACGGAGCTTTTGTGCCGTGAACGAATTTTACGAGCCTTTAATGGGACTCTGGCGCTAATAATCCGCGCGGATAATAAATAAGGCAGTATTGATGGGAGGCAATAAAGTGAGTGATCAGATTGGTTTGCTGGATTAGTGGGACCAGCACATACATATAAAGTAGGGGGGATTTTCCCTGTAATGAAATGGTCTTTGGGGGGATCCGGGAGGAATTGTCGCAGCCGGGAGAAGCCGTGCGGAGTGAATGAAGTCCCTGCTATTCCGCGCCTATAGAAATCACTCCAAGAGACTGCCGTGCCCGCCGCTGATGTGAACGGTCGCAGACAGGACAGTGGAGGAGCGGCAGTCTCTTCTCCGGGAGCGGCCCCGGTGCTGCGCCTTCTAATGGAGACCCCGCGCACACGGGCCGAGCACGGAACACACCCGGAGAATATTCTGTCTCTATATGATACAGCCTGACCTGTAGTAGTGTCAGTCTGCAGCCTCCTGTGCTTCTCTTTCTTTTACATGTTTTTTTATTTTAATTATTTTATTAGTATTAGTATTTTTTTTACTTAGTATATTTCTCTAATTAGTTACCTTTGTGTGTACATTGTGTGCAAATTATCCATCTGCAGGTATCTGATCCATCTACACATCCATCAATGCAAAGGATAGACTTCTCCAGGAGAAAAAACCGGTCTATCTATCTATTATCTATTATCTATCTATTTATTATCTATCTATTTATTATCTATCTATCTATTATCTATCTATCTATCTATCTATCTATCTATCTATCTATCTATCTATCTATCTATCCATCTATTATCTATCTAATATCTATCTATCTATCTATCTATCTATCTATCTAATATCTATCTATCTATCTATCTATCTATCTATCTATCTATCTATCTATCAACATATTCTAAATCTATATTCATATAACTAGAAGTAGAAGTCTAACATACAGTATATTTGAGAAGTGTGACATATTCATTCATTTACTGCATCATGTTTTACTAGAACCAGTTCAGTCTGTGACCAGCCATCACCACTGGTTATTTCCACCATCTGCTGTGTCTTCACTTCACACTGCAACAATTTCTGAATTGACTTGCGCCATTTTTATAAGAACACTGCAGATGGCGAATGTGACTAACATTTATTAGAAAGTAGCACTGGAGTTTGATGACCTGAGATCTGATGATCCATGGACTTGTTATATCAGATCTGAGGGCCCATGGACTTGTTGTCAGATCTGAGGGCCCATGGACTTGTTGTCAGATCTGAGGGCCCATGGACTTGTTGTCAGATCTGAGGGCCCATGGACTTGTCCTGGGTTCCCCTTTGCATACATTGTGCTGTGGAGTGTATTTCACAGGATTACATGCATTTTGTACTGGGTCAGCGCCTGCTACATGTGGCTCTTCAGCTTCTTAGGAATTCTGGTAGTTGTAGTTCCACCACAAGAGGACTGTAGACCACTGATCATTGACCCTTGTAAGTGGCTTCTCACATAGCCATGCATAGCCCTTAGGCCTCTTCCACACTACCGCATGGCTATTTCAGTGTTTTGCGGTCCGTTTTTCATGAATTCGTTGTTCCATTTTTTTGTTTCCGTTATGCTTCCGTTTCGATTCCATTTTTCCGTTCCGTTTTTCCGTATGGCCTATACAGTATACAGTAATTACATAGAACAAATTGAGCTGGGCATTACATTTTCAATAGATGGTTCCGCAAAAAACAGAACGGATACAGAAGACATACGGATGCATTTCCATATGCATTCAGTTTTTTTGTGGACCCATTGAGTTTAATAGAGCCACGGAACGTGATTTGCGGCCAAATTTAGGACATGTTCTATCTTTGCAAGGAACGGAAATACGGAAACACGGAAATGGAATACATACGGAGTACATTCAGTTTTTTTTGCGGACCCATTGAAATGAATGGTTCCGTATATGGACCGCAAAAAACGGGCCGCCAAACGGAAAAAAAAATGGTAGTGTGAAAGAGCCCTTAACTATGTTTTTAGAAAACCTCTTCTAAACTTCACCCATTTACAGGTGAAACTCAAAATATTAGAATATTGCGCAAAGTTCATTTATTTCAGTAATGCAACTTAAAAGGTGAAACTAACATGAGACTCATTACATGCAAAGCGAGATATTTCAAGCCTTTATTTGTTATAATTTGGATGATTATGGCTTACAGCTTGTGAAACCCCAAAGTCACAATCTCAGGTACCCTTTGCTCAGGGGGTATGGACTAATTAGCTGACTAGAGTGTGACACTGAGCCTAGAATATTGAACCTTTTCACAAAATTCTAATTTTAAGCTGCATTAATGCAATTCCTTTTAGTTGCATTACTGAAATAAATGGACTTTTGCACGATATTCAAATTTTTCGAGTTTCACCTGTATGACTTCTTTACATCTCTATTGAAATCATACACAATCGTCAACACGATCCACTATATAATATTCATTTTATAATATTAATAATAATAATGAATAATTCTTATTTATAGTTTAATTAAAAAAAATGCAGACGTCGCTGTGGACTAGTTCGAAGCAAGAGGTAGAATTAGGCTTGACTCTATTGATTATACCACATCGGATATGTCTAGAAATGGTGTCCACATGACGTTCACCACTAGCGGAATTTATAAAGTGACACAAGACATTTAACCCAATATGTCACAGCCACATTGATGGCGGCACGCGTCATGAATAACCGGCCTGTACACACATACCCCAGTTATATCTATGTATGGGTACACTGGACCCGTTAGTCAATTCGTGCATTCCACAAGACGTGCGAAAACTGGAACATCTTGCCTTAGAACTCTAAAAAATAATAATATTTATTTATATAGTGTCACCATATTCCGCCACGCTTTATAAATTCAGAGGGTTCATGTACAAATCAAAAGACATCACAACGTAACTGGCTGATATATAACTGAAACACTAGGAGTGAGGGACCTTCTCGCAAGAGCTTACAATCTATGAGACATTGTGCTATTCCTCTGTTATTCCTTCTTGAAATGTGTGAAAAAAATTGGCAGCTGTGTTTTACCATTTCCCTTGTCAATAGGGGAGTCAAAAATGGTCAAAACAATGGAAACTTCAGATTAATGTTTCCAAAAGTGAGATTCTGCACCAGGGGAGCAGGAATCCTCTGTCTGAGTATAGTATCGGCAGTTCTGTGTTCGGACTTCAGAAGAGAAGGATTTAGGGGTTCTGACTTGTGATGAGATCACAGCAGGGGCAGGCAGCAGAGAAAGCAAGTATAATGCTGGCTGTATAGTGAGAGGTACAACCTCTGTAGAAAGAGGGATCCTGTGATCCTGCTGGATGGAGCTCCACTGAGACCACATCTAGAGGACAGATTGTGATCCTGCTGGATGGAGCTCCACTGAGACCACATCTAGAGGACAGTGTGTGGTTCTGCAGGGTGGAGCTCCACTGAGATCACATCTAGAGGACAGTGTGTGGTTCTGATGGATGGAGCTCCACTGAGAGCACATCTAGAGGACAGATTATGATCCTGCTGGGTGGAGCTCCACTGAGACCACATCTAGAGGACAGTGAGAGGTTCTGCTGGATGGAGCTCCACTGAGACCACATCTAGAGGACAGATTGTGATCCTGCTGGATGGAGCTCCACTGAGACCACATCTAGAGGACAGTGTGTGGTTCTGCAGGGTGGAGCTCCACTGAGACCACATCTAGAGGACAGTGTGTGGTTCTGATGGATGGAGCTCCACTGAGAGCACATCTAGAGGACAGATTATGATCCTGCTGGGTGGAGCTCCACTGAGACCACATTTAGAGGACAGTGTGTGGTTCTGCTGGATGGAGCTCCACTGAGACCACATCTAGAGGACAGATTATGATCCTGCTGGGTGGAGCTCCACTGAGACCACATCTAGAGGAGAGTGTGTGGTTCTGCTGGATGGAGCTCCACTGAGACCACATCTAGAGGACAGTGTGTGGTTCTGCTGGATGGAGCTCCACTGAGACCACATCTAGAGGACAGATTATGATCCTGCTGGGTGGAGCTCCACTGAGACCACATCTAGAGGACAGTGTGTGGTTCTGGAAACCTCACCTACAAAAAGAAATAGAACAGGTCAAAAGATGGGCTACAAAAATGGTGGAGGTGTCTTGAGAACAAAACCCCAGAGAAGTCTAAAAGAACATAATTCACATAGTCTGGAGGAAAAGGGGCAACATGATAGAAATCTAACATATAAATAAGGGCTCATGCACACAAATGCATTTTCTCTCTTTCCATTATTTTTATTTTTTTTGCAGACTTTTTATTTCAATGGAAATCTCCAAAGACATACTGATAGGACCTTAGATTGTGAGCCCCATTTGGGACAGTTGGATGCTAATGTCTGTAAAGCGCTGCAGAATATAATATAGCGCTATATAAGTGCAGAAAATAAATAAATAATGGATCCGCAAAAAAAAGGAAGTTACTCCATGTGCATTCCGTTTTTGTATTTCCTTTCCGCAAACGAATAGAACATGTCCTATTATTGTCCGCATTACGAACAAGGATAGGACTGTTCTATTAGGGGCCAGCTGTTCCGTTCCGCAAAATATGGAATACACACGGACTTCATCCGTATTTTTTGTGGATCTGAGTTTTGCGGACTGCAAAATACATACAGTCGTGTGCATGAGCCCTAAAGGTCAGGAGGACAGAGGGAGATTTTTTGAGGGGTTTTAAAAACTTGAAAAACAGCATGAGTTTCAAGCATTTATTTCAAAGCATTTATAGCGGAGGGGTTTAAAGCTACCTGAACACGGATTAAGTGCGTTTTTTTCCATGCAAAATTTTGTGCAGAAAAACCTCAGAGTAATACAATACCAGCCTTACCAAATCTCATGTACACTTTGCTTTTTTATTCCGTGCAGAAATTGACGGATTTTAAAATCCATAGCAAGTCAATTATTTGGGGTTTTCCCCATAAACTTCAATGGGGTTGTTAACATAAACAGAAAATCTGTAAAAAAAAAAAAAAAACAACTGCATAAAAACACAACAAACCACTATAAATAGTGCGGATTTGTGTGGTTTTAGTGCAGATTTCATGTGGATTTTCGGCATACAAATCTGCCACATGTGCAGGTACTCCTACATTTTGTAACATTTAAAATGTAAGTTTCTTCTGGTGTTTTTCAAGTCCTAAAGCGAAGCCTAGAGGGAAAAAAAAAAACACCAGCGCCAGAAATGCCACAAAGATGACAAAAGCAAATACGCTGTGCATATAGACTTGTCGGTAATAATTTGCTTTAAACGTCAAGGTAACCTCTGGTTGCAGCAATTTCAATCTAAAAAAAAAAGTAGCTAAAAACATGGAATCCTGTCGCTCACGCGCATGAACGTAGTTTATGTCCGTGTCCTTTCCGTTTTTTTTTTTTTCTGTGGATAGGATGCCGACCCATTCATTTCAATGGGTCCGCAAAAAATACAGACATCATACTGTGCGCTGTTCGCATCCGTATGTCTGTACTGTAGCCCCGCAAAAAAGATAGAGCATGTCCTATTCTTGTCATTTTCACGGACAAGGATAAGAATCCGCAAAAAAAAAAAAAACACAGACATCATCCGTATTTTTTGCAGATCCGCGTTTTGCAAAATGCATACTGCCGTGTGCATGAGCCCGTAACATGCCTATATTTTAAGGTAGCAATTTAAAAAAAATGTAAAGGCGCTCTAGATGGGCCTTGTGGTCTTCTGCCGCCCGTCTTCGATTGTCCTATGTTTCTATGTGTGTGACACCATCATCTCTGATTGGACAGTGTCACAGCATACACTGACACTAGGGGATCGCTTGCTTCCGGTTGTCAATGTTTTCATACATTTCCAGGAGGAGCAACAGAGGAAGGGAACCCCAGAGAGGCCTTTATGGAGAGAGGAAAATGTCACTAGAGATCGCCGGTCCTCCAAATCTAAAATGTTGCGTTTCAGACCGTTCTACGAATATAATTGTCATTTTTCTATCCCCGTTCCCGTCCTGCAGAGTTCATCTTCGTTGCAGGATTTCACATGTATTGTGGCCTAAATCAGCCACTTAAATCAACCCTCGACCCGCCTGTTGAGTGCCCCCTGGCTCTCCCATCCCGCCATTCTCCTTTCTATATGACCTGCTTAGATTATCAGAAGGGACATCTGGGTTGGCAGTGGAGCAAGTGTCTTCAAACAGAAGAGCGTCTGTTTTTTCCAAGTGAGCAATATGTTAATTCTATAGACCCCGATCTCTCAGCTTTCTTAAGAGCAAGAGGGGGAAAAAAAACACAAAAAACGTCTCCCCTACAAAACAAGTGTCACTTTCTAATGTAGGCTTTGTGCTGGCCTCACACGCAATCATGTGCCATATTTTTTCCAAGCACTTCAACCCAAGGAGCAGTGAAAAGACCTTAATCTGCGCCGCCTTGGGAGCAGACAAAGTGGAGAGGCGTTTGCCTGTGTCCATGTTGAAATATATATTTATATATATTCAGCAAATCACATTGGGAAATGCTCATTGAATCAGAAAAGTCCCAGGAATGAGACCCTTAATTAATTATGGGTGCTAAAAATTCAGACCAGCTGTCTGGCGCTTGTCTCTGGGCGGCAGACAGAAGTACACTGGCCTGTGTACATGGCTTGTGGTACATGACATGTCACAGACATCACTTACAGCAGACGAAGACGAAGACGAAGGTAACAGATGGCAAGTGTGTGTGTGCCCTGCATTCCTACACCTTATACTTGTTGGTCCCGGTGTTACGAGGATTTGCAGCCTTTCACTGGGTTTGATTTTTTTAAGGACTGTCTCCAGTTGCCAATATTAGTGAAATACATTTTTTCATTATATATGAAAAACAAATTCACACTTATTTTCCTCTCTGACTGCGTTAGTACCAGCGTCTGTGACCCTTATATTTGGGCAGATTTACTAATCTTGGAAACGACTTAGGCCTCTTTCACACTTGCGTTGTCCGGATCCGGCGTGTACTTCACTTGCCGGAATTACACGCCGGATCCGGAAGAACGCAAGTGTACTGAAAGCATTTGAAGACGGATCCATCTTCAAAATGCGTTCAGTGTTACTATGGCAGCCAGGACGCTATTAAAGTCCTGGTTGCCATAGTAGGAGCGGGGAGCGGGGGAGTGGTATACTTACCATCCGTGCGGCTCCCGGGGCGTTCCAGAGTGCGCCCCATGCGCATGGATGACGTGCCATGCGATCACGTCATCCATGCGCCTGGGGCGCCCTGACGTCACTCTGGAGCGCGCCGGGAGCCGCACGGTAAGCCATGGTAACCACTCGCCGAAACGACGTTTAGCTTAAGGCCGGATCCGGATCAATGCCTTTCAATAGGCATTAATTCCGGATCCGGCCTTGCGGCAAGTCTTCAGGATTTTTGGCCGGAGCAAAAAGCGCAGCATGCTGCGGTATTTTCTCCGGCCAAAAAACGTTCCGGTCCTGAACTGAAGACATCCTGATGCATCCTGAACGGATTTCACTCCATTCAGAATGCATTAGGATAATCCTGATCAGGATTCTTCCGGCATAGAGCCCCTAGGACGGAACTCTATGCCGGAAGAAAAGAACGCAAGTGTGAAAGAGCCCTTAAATGTGGGAGGTAACGTAGGAACATGAGACATTTTTTTCTCTCTTTATTTGGAGTGTCCGTCATGGGTTGTGTTTGTTTTATTATGAAAACATATTTACAAAATATCGCACTTCATTTGTTACATTTATCAAACAGAATACCTATGGATTTTTCAGTCTAAGGCCTCATGCACACGGCCGTCCCCGTATTGTGGCCCGTAATCAGCGGGTCCGCAATATAAAGCCCCCCGCTGTTTTTGCACTGCGGACCCATTCACTTGAATGCGTCCGCAATCCGGAAGGTGCGGTGTGGAAAGGAGGTAAGGAACTCTGGTTTCTCTCCATGCCTCAGCACCGCAAAACTTTTTTTTTTTTGCGGTGCAGACGGATCACAGACCGATTCAAGTCGAATGGGTTTGGATCCGTCTGCGGAAACCGCACGGATGATGCCCGTGCATTGGGGACCTCAAATTGCGGTCCCCAATGCACAGAACGGCCGGGTGCATGAAGCTTAAAGTTTAACTTTTCTGTTAGAAAGGCGTACAATCTGTACGCCACCAGGGGGAATGTAGTACACTTGTGACTTTTTGGGGTGACTTGAGGGTTTTAGTTTGGTCAAACAGTAGCCATCATAAATTTGGCTTAAAATGAAGCCCTGCCATGCAAACACTGTTCTGACCCTTAGCAAATGCAATCCAGCAGCGGTGGCTGTGCTTGCACACTTTAGGAATAAGTGCATGCCTATGCGCACTCCAGCAGGCCCGGCCACCAGTGAGGCAGGGTCTTTTTCCTATACTGTGCAAGCACGACCACCTCTCATGGATTGCAGGGTTGTCGTAATCCCTGGATACGAGCAGTGTATAATGTGATGGAAAGATGAATCCAGCCAGCAAAGGAAGCAATATGGACAATCACAATACATTAGTAAGTGCCTTGTATTCACTTTCTCTACATAATAAATGCCATTTGCTGAAGTGAGACCACCCCTTTTAAGACGGGCTGTCTAGACCTGCAGCCTTTCACTGGGTAGGATTTTTTTAAGGACTGTCTCCAGTTGCCAATATTAGTGAAATTATTTTTTTCATTATATATGAAAAACAAATTCAGACTGGATGATAAATGTGGTGCGGGATGGACGCTTTTCTCTAACTGTATACCAGCTATTGGGTGGCTTACTATGTGGCAGAATTGTGGAACCATTTTGGCACAAAATATCACCTCTAACCCTGCTTTCACACCTGAGCGTTTCCCAAACGCGCGTCAGACTCGCGTTTTTGACGCGTGTTTCTGACGCGCGTTTTTTGTAATAGTAAACGCGCGTTTGACGCGCGTTTGTGTCATTGACTGCAGTGTCCTATGGCCACAAACGCGCGTCAAAACGCCCCAAAGAAGCTCAAGTACTTGTTTGAGCGTCGGGCGTTTTACAGCGCGATCGTACGCGCTGTAAAACGCCCAGGTGAGAACCATTCCCATAGGTAAGCATTGGTTTCTCCGTGTTGAGCGTTTTACAGGGCGTAGGAACGCGCTGTAAAACGCTCAGGTCTGAACTTAGGGTTAGACCATGCGTCTGTCCTGCTGAGAGGTGCTCATTTCAGCTAATTACTCTAGGTTTGGTGCAGTTTATGACGAGGTCTAAGTGCACTCACATTAGTAAATTTGGGATGCTGTGCATTTTGAAACTTTACGATATTCTAATATTGATGGAACAAAAGAAAATCCTGGTCAGTTCATATTCAGACTGGCTACAAATACATCATTTTGCCATTTTCTTGCTGCTGTTGTTGTCATTTCTAACATATTTTCTGTTTGTTACATTAAAGGGAACCTGTCACCGGGATTTTGTGTATAGAGCTGAGGACATGGGTTGCTAGATGGCCGTTAGCACATCCACAATATCCAGTCCCCATAGCTCTGTGTGCTTTTATTGTGTAAGAAAACAGATTTGATACATATGCAAATTAACCTGAGATGAGTCCTATCCCTGACTCATCTCACATACAGGACTCATCTCAGGTTAATTTGCATATGTATCAAATCGTTTTTTTTACACAATAAAAGCACACAGAGCTATGGGGACTGGATATTGCGGCTGTGCTAGCGGCCATCTAGCAACCCATGTCCTCAGCTCTATACACAAAATCCAGGTGACAGGTTCCCTTTAAGGCTACCTACACACGGGTGCGGGTTTAAAAAAAAATATTTTCTGCACCAAATCCGCACCAAACCCCACATGTGTTATTGCGGATTTGATGTGGATTTGTATTGCAAAGTTTGAAATCTACACAATAAAAATAAAAAATCACACAAACAGTTGACATACTGAGGATGTATAAATCCGCAAGGCAGGTGTAAAAAAAGCAGATCGGTCACCCATTGACTTACAATGTTTTTATTGCCTGATCCAGTTTGTTCAGTTTTGATTTTATACAACCGCATCCGAACGGAACAGATGCATCCTGGTATATTAAATTGAACTGAAGCGTGTTGCTCCGGTTTTGAGATCCTCTGCCTTAGACCCTGGAACAGGTGGATACAGTTTGACACTGGCAGAACTTAATATCAGACTGTGCAGGGACAACCCCTCCAACTGGTAACACCCATCTGGACCTTTACTGCATACTGCTAGCAATTCATTCACAAATTCTAGCAGGAATAATAAAAGAACGCCACATCCTTGAGTCTTAAGAATAGATGCTCCAGGACCAGAACTGTTATCACAAGGGGAATGCAAGTATTTGCTAAAACAGACAAATCAGTAGTGGTGACGGGTCCTCTTGAAACTCACCCCTTCTTTTTCTCACCTAATTCTGGCTGGGTAAAGAATGGTGGCACATTAACCTGCCAGAGGGGTCTCCCTCCAGTTCTGAATCCAATGGTGCTACGTGCATTATAGATGAGGAGAGGATAACATTGTAATATGGCGTCCAATGGCACAAGTAAAATTTGAGATGTATGAAGACACAGGAAGTTTATGGACGTCATATTACGGTAGTGCTTGTAATACACTTATGTGCATGAGGCATCACACACCATTAAAGTTTCTGATGCTTTTCATGGCAAGAATAGCACAGCATGCAGCAGAGTTTTTGTTGCTGTCAAAATGTCAGAATTCTAGTTGGATGGCCAGATGGACAATTTTATAAATCAAAGAGGTCCAGCGGGTATCCTTCTGATTAGGGTCCATTCACAAGTCTGTGTGTGTTTTTCGTTTCCACAGATCCGTGGATCCACAAAACATGGACACCGGCAATGTGCGTTCCGCATTTTGCGGACCGCACATCGCCGGCACTAAGAGAATATGCCTATATTTGTCTGCAATTGCGGACAAGAATAGGGCATGTTCTATTTTTTTCGGGAAAGGAAATGCGGACCCGGAAGTGCTGGTCCGCATTTCCGGATCCGGGCCAAACATCGTGCGGCCCCATAGAAATGAATGGGTCCGCAGTTCCGTTCTGCAAAATGCGGAACAGAATTGCGGACGTGTGAATGGACCCTAAGGTATTGACATATTCGTCTTTTGACTTCAGTTATATTTGACTTCAGTTATACCCTAAGGTATTTTACGGGGTTCTAATAGGGTTTCCATAGAGGTGCCTTAGCTTAGCCCTCTACTTAAAGGTGCCATTAATATAAAAGTATCGCACCCATCAGATATTGCTGTTATATCACTTCCCCAAATACCACCATTTATCAAAACTGCCTTTTGTAAAGTTATTAGTAGTGATGAACAAAGTTTTCAAAAATTCGATTCGGCTGCTTCACCGAAAATTTTTTTGATTTGTTACCAAATACTTCATCACAAATCGCATTCCACTGAATGTTGTGGGCACAATGATGGGGAACGTCATTGAACCCCTTAGATGCCACGTTCAATGCTGAGAGTCACATTGAGGCCTTTCAGGGGGTTAATCAGGGGTTTAAAAAGATAGTACATACTGACCTCATCCATTTGATCACGGAGAGGCCATCACGGTCATCTTGATTGAAGAAAAAGTGCTCTCTTGCACTGACGTCACTAGAGATGGCCTTGCGGTTCGCCCGGAGGTCATTTCGCGATGAACTTTGCGTGTTCGCGGTTTGCCAAACACGCAAACATATGGTGATGTCCGCCGGCGCCATATTCTTTTGCATTGAGCCGAACTTTGACGCATGACACATCCATCAGGTGGGACAGGACATAGAAAGTATATTATAGTGCATTTGTATTGTACAGCAGTTGTGTGAGGTTCTGCTGCGATACTGCAGCTATACAGAGGGACAAACGCTATTGCAACAACAAATTGCAACAGGTGTGATATACCTGTTGCCCCCCAAAAACTGATTGAGGGGTGTGATATACCTATAATATACTTTCTAACATAGAAAGTATATAGTGCATTTGTATTGTGCAGCAGTTGTGTGCTGTTCTGCTGCGATACCGCAGCTATATAGAGAGACAAGCGCTATTGAAACAACTAATTGCAATGGGTGTGATATACCTGTTGCCCACCAAAAAACTGATTGAGGGGTGAGATATACCTTCTTCCACAAAATACTGATTGAGTGCTACGATATACCTGTTGCTCTAAAGAAAAAGGGTGGTGTACTATAACTGTTGTGGCATAAAAAAATAATTGAGGGGTGCGATATACCTGCTTCCACAAAATACTGATTAAGGGGTTCGATATACCTGCTTCCACCAAATATTGATTGAGGGCTGCGATAAACCTGCTTCCATAAAATACTGATTAAGGGGTTTTCTATACCTGTTACCACTAAATATTGATTCAGGCCTGCGATATACCTGCTTCCACAAAATACTGATTAAGGGGTTTGATATACCTGCTTCCACAAAATGCCGATTAAGGGATACGATATACCTGCTTCCACAAAATACAGATTAAGGGATTTGATATTCCGGTTTCCACCAAATATTGATTGAGGCCTGCGATATACCTGCTTCCACAAAATATCGATTAAGGGGTTCAATATACCTGTTTCCCCCAAATATTGATTGAGGCCAGCGAGATCACTGCTTCCACAAAATACTGATTAAGGGGTTCGATATACCTGTTTCCACCAAATATTGATTGATGCCTGCGATATACCTGCTTCCACAAAATACTGATTAACGGATTCGATTTAGCTGTTTTCCCCAAATATTGATTGAGGCCTGTGATATACCTGCTTCTACAAAATACTGATTAACGGATTCAATTTAGCTGTTTCCACCAAGAATTGATTGAGGCCTGTGATATACCGGCTTCCACAAAATACTGATTAACAGATTCGATTTAGCTGTTTCCACGAAATATTGATTGAGGCCTGTGATATACCTGCTTCCACAAAATACTGATTAAGCGGTTTGATATACCTGCTTCCAGAAAATACTGATTGAGGGCTGAGATATACCTGCTTTCACAAAATACTGATTAAGGGATAGATATACCTGTTTCCACCAAACATTGATTGAGACATGCGATATACCTGCTTCCACAAAATACTGATTATTGGGTTTGATATACCTGCTTCCACAAAATACTGATTGAGGGCTGTGATATACCTGCTTCCACAAAATACTGATTAAGTGGTTCGATATACCTGTTTCCACCAAATATTGATTGAGGTCTGCTATATACCTGCTTCCACAAATACTGCTCTCCTCTAGGGACTTAGGCGCAGGGTCATTTTGAAAATGAGAGGCAGGGGAAGAGGCAGGCCATTACGCAGGGGTGGTAGGGCTCAGGCAAGTGCACGAGGCCTAAGTGGGAAGTTGGAGAAGGTGCATGTGATTACTTTAAAGGGCGAACCAGAGTTGGTTGAGTGGCTCACTCACCCTTTCGCATCTGAACCCTCCTCACTCTCTGCTGTGTGCACCCCCAAATACACCACCACCACCATAGCCCCTCCACTCGAGTCAGAAAAATTATTTTCCCATCCATTCCCAGACCTTACCAATGCGCAGCCATTCTTGACATCGGATAAGGAAGAGGATGTAGCAACGTCTGCCACCCAGCGGTCTGATGACAGTAACCAGATCAGCCAAAGGAGGGAGGTCCACACTGTTGCTGCTTATTCAGAGATCTCAAATGTCAGTGGTGGTGAAGGTGACGATGATAACGTGTCAATGGATGTCACGTGGGTGCCCACAAGAGAGGAAGAGGAGGGGAGTTCAGAAGGAGAGACGGAGCAGCAGAGAGGGAGGAGAAGGAGGAGAATTAGGCAGAGCTCGCAGGGCACAGGAGTCAAAAAGCAGACTGCAAATGTATCTGGAGTGAGCCATTCACCATGCACGGTCACATCTGGCGCTCCCAGGATGCCGGGACATGGCTCCGCAGTGTGGGCTTTTTTAATGTGTCAGCTGCTGACAATAGTGTTGCCATCTGCAGCCTGTGCTGTCAACGCATAAGTCGTGGTAAGCCCAACACTCACCTAGGGACGAACGCCTTAAGAAGGCACCTGGCCTCCGATAACCGTGCCCAATGGGAGCAACACCGTCAGAACCCACAAAGCAACACTCCCGGCGCTCAGGGCAGTCTTTAATATTGATTGGATAATGGGGAAAAATTTACTTGGGCCCCCTGGATCCCGCCTTCCCACACCCTAGCAGGCAATCCCGCCCTCCACCACAACGCACACACACAAAAAAATCCACACACCTCGTAGAGTACAGTGAATGACTGTAAATACTTACAGTTCTAAATACTCCAGCAGGCTTAGGATCAGTGCTCTGGGCAGTTGGGCTCAGGCTGGAAGTGGGCACCGCTCTCCATTAAAGGAGACCAGGGCTCCTCTCACCCTAGTGTTACATTGCACCCCAGCACCCAACAATATGCAGTATAGCACCCTATAGTATACAGCAACCCATAGTATGCAGTATAGCACCCTACACTATTCAGTATACAGCACCCCACAGTATACAGCACCCCACACTATAAAGTATACAGCACCCCACACTATACAGTATACAGCACCCCACAGTATATAGTAGAGCAATATAGCACCCCACAGTATACGGCACCACACAGTATACAGCACCCACCAATATACAGCACCCCACAGTATACAGCACCCCATAGTATACAGTCCCCCACAGTATACAGTAGAGCAGTATAGCACTCCACAGTATACAGCACCCCTCAGTATACAGTACCCCATAGTATACAGCACCCCACAGTATACAGTAGAGGGGTATAGCACACTGCAATATACAGCACCTCACAGTATACAGTAGAGCAGTATAGCATTCCACAATATACAGCACCCCACAATATACAGCCCCCCACAGTATACAGCAACCCACAGTATATAGCACCCCACAATATACAGCCCCCACAGTATACAGCACCCCATGGTATACGGCCCCTACAGTATACAGCACCCCACAGTATACAGCACCCCACAGTATACAGTAGAGCAGTATAGCACTCCATAATATACAGCACCTCACAGTAAACAGCACCCCAAACGATACAGTATACAGCACCTCACAATATATAGCCCACCACAGTATACAGCACCCCACAATATACAGCACCCCTCAATATACAGCACCCACAGTATACAGCCCTCCACAATATAAAGCCCCCCACAGTATACAGTAGAGCAGTATAGCACTCCACAATATACAGCACCCCACAGTATACAGCATCCCACAGTATACAGCACACCACAGTATACAGCATCCCACAGTATACAGCCCCCCACAGTATACAGCATCCAACAGTATACAGCCCCCCACAGTATACAGCACCCCACAGTATACAGTAAAGCAGTATAGCACTCCACAATATACAGCACCCCACAGTATACAGCACACCACAGTATACAGCATCCCACAGTATACAGCACCCCACAGTATACAGCATCCCACAGTATACAGCACACCAAAGTATACAGCATCCCACAGTATACAGCCCCCCACAGTATACAGCATCCCACAGTATACAGCCCCCCACAGTATACAGCACCCCACAGTATACAGTAAAGCAGTATAGCACTCCACAATATACAGCATCCCACAGTATACAGCACACCACAGTATACAGCATCCCACAGTATACAGCACCCCACAGTATACAGCATCCCACAGTATACAGCCCCCCACAGTATACAGCACCCCACAGTATACAGTAAAGCAGTATAGCACTCCACAATATACAGCACCCCACAGTATACAGCCCCCCACAGTATACAGCACCTCACAATATATAGCCCCCCACAGTATACAGCACCCCACAATATACAGCACCCCTCAATATACAGCACCCACAGTATACAGCCCTCCACAATATAAAGCCCCCCACAGTATACAGGAGAGCAGTATAGCACTCCACAATATACAGCACCCCACAGTATACAGCATCCCACAGTATACAGCACACCACAGTATACAGTATATAGTACCCCACACTATACAGAACCTCATGGTATACAGCCCCCACAATATACAGCCCCCCCACAGTATACAGCACCCCACAGTATACAGCACCTCAGAATATACAGCCCCCCACAGTATACAGCACCCCACAATATACAGCCCCCCACAGTATACAGCACCCCACAGTATACAGTAAAGCAGTATAGCACTCCACAATATACAGCATCCCACAGTATACAGTTCCCCACAATATACAGCACCCCTTAGTATACAGCACCTCACGGTATACAGCACCTCACAGTATACCTCACAGTATACAGTATACAGCACCCCAAACTATACAGAATACAGCACCCCACAATAAGCAACACCCCACAGTATACACCACCCCACAATATACAGTAGATCAGTATAGCACTCCACAATACACAGCACCCCACAGTATAAAGCACCTCACAGTATAAAGCACCTCACAGTATATAGCACCCCACACTATACAGCACCCCACAATAGAACCCCACAATATACAGCCCCCACAGTATACAATAAAGCAGTAGAGCACTCCACAATATACAGCACCCCACAGAATACAGTATACAGCACCCCAAACTATACAGAATACAGCACCTCACAGTATACAGTAGAGCAGTATAGCACCCCACAATATACAGCACCCCACAGTATACAGCACCCCACAGTATACAGCACCCCAAAATATACAGCCCCCACAGTATACAACACCCCACAGTATACAGTACCCCAACAGTAGAGCAGAATAGCACCCCACAGTATACAGCACCCCACAGTATACAGCACACCACTGTATACAGCACCCCATAGTATACAGTAGAGCAGTATAGCACACCACAGTATACAGCATCCTACAGTATACAGCACCCCACAGTATACAGCACCCCACAGTATACAGTAGCTTACAGTATATTAGTATAAAAGCCCATGTCACCTTTTCCTGATGTAATCTTCACAAAAAGCACCACAGTTAAGGCAAACTTCTCCTGCAGCAACACTCCTGGTAGAAAGGACCTTTGATGACCTCATAGCCATGTGACCAGTAATATTGCTAGTTTACTGGTCACATGGTGATAATGTCATCTAAGGTACTTTCTCCTAAGAAAATCACAGCTTTTACAGTTCGTTGCCTGGAGTGCCGGTGTCTGCCAAATCTCTATACCCTGCGAAAAGTCTATACCGGAAGTGAAGCGGCTGCACAGGAATCAACGAAGGAGGTTGTGCGTGGCGCTGCAACTGATGATTTGTGGGCGCCTGCGCACTAAGGGGTAGGGAGATCTGATGAAACATTTTGCGCTGCAAAATCTCTATACCCCTAAGTGCGCACGTGCGGTGTTCAAAGTTCTTCTATCGCGGCGCTGCAATAATTCTTTGCTAAGCCGTTGGATGTGGGCTTGCACAGCGCCGTGCACACCCTCCTTCAGCTGATTCCTGTGCGGCTGCGTCACTTCCGGTGCAGCCGCGTCACTTCCGGTATAGACTTTTCGCAAGGTATAGAGATTTGGCAGAACACCGGCAGGCAGGCATGGCATGGCAGCACCCCCCTGTGTAGCTGACAGCCTGACACCTGGGGCAGTGGCCAGCAGGGCTCAAGAGTGAGCTGCCTTGGGCTCCCCAGGAGCAACTGGGCCCGGGGAAGCTGCCCCTTTTTCCCCTTGTTAAATATGGCCCTGCCGGCGCTCCACGTCCTGCCTCTTCTCATTCTCCTCCCATTTGTCCTCCACCTTTCACCGTGCCGTCATCACGTTCATCTGGCAGAATGCAGGCTTCCGTGGACCAAATGTTGGAGTGTAAAAAGAGCAAGGAGAGCAGACTTTGAGGGGCACTTTAAACTTTTCGGGTATCTTAGGTGTTGTCCGTGGCTGGGGGAGGAGACAGAGGACAAAATTCTCCTGGGCAATAAGCAGGAGCCAGGGCACTCCACCCCTTCCAATTTAGTGCAAATGGGAGCCTTTATGCTCCAGTGTTTGAAGAGAGCCCCCCTTATAAAAAGCATAAAGAGCAAGGACCAGTACTGGGTGGCAACGTACTAAGACCCCCAGTACAAACACAAAATGTTGGACATGTTACCAGCATCACAAGAGGGCTGGCAGAATGCAGTATTTCCAGGCCTTGCTGCAAGAGATGCTGCATTCTGCTGTTGCGGGCGCTGGCAGAGGAACTTCCACCCACAGCAAAACACGGTACCAATTCTACCACACCTGCAATAAGAGGGTGGTTTGAAGATGTGTTGGTCACTACGGATATGAGATCATTTCTGTAGCCAACCAATCGACAACCGCCCTCTAGATCCAGCCTCAGGAAACACCTAGACCGACAGGTGTCCGACTACATCGGGTTAACGGTCGATGTGGACGCTCTGAGAAGCGAGGAACCCCTGGACTACTGGGTGTTCAGGCTTGACCTGTGGCCAGAGCTGGCACAATTTGCCATGGAAATCTTGGCTTGCCCTTCGTCGAGTGTCCTGTCCGAAAGGTCATTTAGCACAGCAGGGGGGGATCGTGACCGATAAGCGCACTCGCCTAGCTCAGGACAGTGTGGACTACCTCACATTTCTAAAAATGAATGAGGCATGGATCTTGGAGTAATTCAACACCTGAGACGACCATGTGTAATTGAATTTCCTCATGCGAGTCCACACATATCTGCCACCACCCAGAACAAAGAATGGTCCTTGTCTTATGTATATACAGCAACATAAAAGGCATTTTCTGTCAGATGAATGCCTAATTTTTGGGGTCTGTACTGGCCTACAGTAAAAATTTTATCCAGTGACCGCCTAATGTACCTCCATCCACATAATCACAAGTTCTTTACTGTCAGGTGAATGCCAAATTTTTTGGGGCCTGTACTGGTGTACAGTAAAATTTGTATCCAGTGACCGCCTAATGTACCTCCAGCCACATAATCACAAGTTCTTTTCTGTCAGGTTAATGCCTAATTTTGGGGGCCTGTACTCCAGTGGCCTACAGTAAAATTTTTATCCAGTGACCTCCTAATGTACCTCCAGCCACATCATTACAAGTTATTTTCTGTCAGGTGAATGCCTAATGTTTGGGGCCTGTACTCCCGTGGCCTAAAATAAAAAAATTCTAGGCTCCAGCAGGGCGCATTTATGAGAGTTTCCCTTTAAGACGAATATAAATGGCCCCTGATTAAAATACATATTTTTTGTGGGAATTTTTGCCAATGATCCCCCTCTGGTAAGTCACTGTCCATGTTGTGGGACTATTTGTGCACTTCTAGTAAGTATTTGGTGGCTGCAAGAATGACCTGAAGTCAATGGGTCCCGAACATTTGATCGCGAACGTCCGATGTTCGTCCCGGCCGATGTTCGTCCATCACTAGTCATCACTGATGATTTCACAGCAACCGGGCAGCATGATAACGGGCGCTTTATCTTTAATCAAGGATGAGTGTGTAGTTTTTTTTAATACCACTATTTCAGGAAAAGTTGATTCGTTACCACTAAGACAAGGAAATTTGCTTTCGTGACAAATCGAATTCTTCCTGAAATTTGGATCAAAGTCTACTTCATTAATTTAGATTCACTCAACATTAGTTATTAGTCGACCATTGCACCCTGTGGCAAATCAGTTTTGATATTCGGCTGCTGTAGGTTATGTCCTGCATTGGAGCCTTGTAATGTAGGAGGTAGGAACCATCATTGGTAAGAACAAGGGGAGTGTTTAGTGTCACATGATCCGCCAATGTCAGGACACATCTTAGTGCCTTAAGGCATGATGGGACAGCAGTCTCATGACAAACCAGGAAGTAGGATTCAAGCATGGTAGATATCAGAAAACTGCAAATGAGGTAAACCAGAAAAAAATAATAATAAAAAATAATAATAATCCAAAGAGGAATAAGAGCAACAGTAGAGGATGAAAATACACTAAATCGTAAAAAAGTAGTTTATGGGACAAACCCTTTAATAACAAAAAAAATAATAATCACATGTTCCTTTGGACTCTATAATAAAAATAATAATAAAAAATAATAATAATCCAAAGAGGAATAAGAGCCACAGTAGAGGTTGAAAATACACTAAATCGTAAAAAAGTAGTTTATGGGACAAACCCTTTAATAACAAAAAAAATAATAATCACATGTTCCTTTGGACTCTATTATACAGAGACATTCTTCCTTAGAAACATTACTTTAAAGAGTTTATCTTATAATTAATGAAAAAATTAATCAATGCTAGAACCAGCCCTGTATCTCACATGGGTCCAGAGGTCTCCCCCTTCATTGCTCCATAAGTTCCACTAGATTTATTTCAGGCTGGTAGCTCAGGGTGTGTGACCTTTCTCACAGGACGTGCACTTTCTGCTGCAGTTCTCTCCCTATTACAGCTCAGTGGGTTTGTGCTTTCCACTGCAGCTCTCTTCCTGTAACTGTCACAGCTTCTCACAGTACATATAGCTGGTGGCAGTTGAAGGACAGAACTGGGTACATGCGACCACCACATTGAGGTGGACAGAGAAGTAAGGAAAAGAACAAGCAGCAGATGGCGCTATACATATACATTGCATTGACTAATATAGTGACTATACTACATTGTATTGACTAATATAGTGACTATACTACATTGTTAATTACATGCAATTACCAGGGTATTCCGAACCAGGTGCTGGTTTGAAACATGCAGAATGTCTTTCATGGGACAACCCCTATAAGGAGGTGCATAGGCAGCGATCTGCAGGAGCCTGGTGCAGGGGACGCTGGTCTTATAAATAACACATAGTAGGTGTTGGGCCCTATAATATGTTTTGCATTGGGGCCCAGGAGCAAATTAATCTGCCTCACAGTTACTTTATGGCTTTAAAATTATTCTGTAAAAAAATACCTTTTCCCCCAGAAAATTTTTATTTCTTTTAGGACAGCATGTCCTTGTATCTTTCTTTAAGACCATAATGAACGCTCATGTTTCTGTTACTGTTGAAAAATTGCAAAAAAAAAAAAAAAGGAATGTTGGAAAGCAATAAACCGCGGCAATTAGAAACATTTTCTTATAAAAATAAACTCACATGTGCTGTAAATATGTTGCACATGGGAAAGTTGTTAGTTTATAATTTCGTAAAATGCGTAAGAAGTTTCATATGGAGCAGAGTCATTTTTATGTTACATTGTTTATGGCCCAAAAATAGTCTGTGCTCCCTCAGTGTCGTATAGGCGCCTGTCAGCGACTCCACATGCACATTCGGAGCGGTCTACCAGTCATTTGCTCAGGATTTTTGGTGAGTGGCTGCATTTGAACACCAAATGGAGATCTTAATTTCAAACCTTAAAACAATGTCATAAAAGTAATTAATGAAAAATTCCGAAACTTTAATTTAAATAATGACCCAGATTTACTAATTGTAACCCCTCAATGACTGCCAATACATGTTTTTATTGCGGTCATTAACAGATCATATTCTAGGCATCCTCCTTTTTACGGCAGCCTAAAATAAGTACTACATGTGTCTCCCGTCATTAACAGATCGTATTCTAGGCCGCCTACTTTTTACGGTAGAAAAAGGGGTATATGCATCTCCTGTGCAGCGCAGAGTAGTAGCACAGCTCTCATATGACAGCCGGACTCCTGTTGTAACAGTTAACTTTTAACCCCTTAGATGCTGCAGTCAATAGCAAATGCAGCATCCAAGTAGTTTAGCTGTAAGGAGCTCCCACTCTCAGGCATCGGCACCCTGCAGGTGAACTCGTAGGGTGCCAGTGTCTTAGTTGTTGGCCTACTAAAAGCCCCTAGGTCCTGGAGCATATGCCTATCAGGCTATGCCAGAGGTGCTGCCTGATAGTGCTTATCACAATCGTACTGATAGTATAATACACTGCACTCCATAAGCAGTACAGTGTTTTATTGAAACTATCAAAAGATGTCCCCTTATAACCAATATCTGGTTAAAATAAGAGTTTTTATTAAAAAAGAAAAAAAACATACTTTGTAAAATTGCTAAATTAAAATCCACAATACATATTTAGTATCACTCCAACCTTAACAACCCACACTATACAATTATAATGTGATATATGCCACACGATGAATGCTGTAAAAAAAAAAAAGCATAATTACTGTTTGTTTTTTGCTTATTAGCCATGAAAAAAGACAGAATAAAAAGTGATCGAAAAGTATTCTGTACCCTAAAATAGTAAGAATGAAAACTACAATTTGTCTGGTAGCGGTTTTTGCCTAAATCCCGGCATTCTGGTACCGTACAACAATGCCGGATCAAGAGAGCTCTGGCAGGCTACAGTGCCCTGAAAAAGCATTCATACCCTTTGCACTTTTCCACATTTTTACAAGTTACACTCACAAACTTAAATGTATTTTACTGGGATTTTATGTGATAGACCAACATAAAGTAGCAAGTAGTGTTGAGCGCGAATATTCGAATATCAAATTTTTTTTGCGAATATCGGCACTTCGCTAATTCGAGAATATTTCGAATATAGTGCTATAAATTCGATATTTCGAATATTCTTTTCTTTGTTATATTTTTTTCTTTCCCACTTCCCTAAAGTTGTTCTTACCTGTCCTTAGGATTCCTGGCTTCTTGGCTGCTCCAGTCAGTGCCCGTTGCCGCTTATGCCGACTTCCGTGCTCATGGAGCGTCCCCATCACCATGGGAACGTCTCCATATACTAGAATGTACTGTCGGATTTGAGAATTACGTTGAAATCGCAATTCGATTAATTCAAGTTCTAATAATCGAATTGCGATTTCAACTTGGACCTGGTTTACTATGGTTGGCTTGGTAGAATTAGCGAATATGACGAATGTATTCGTCATATTCCACAAAACGAAGATAACGAAGTATTCTCCATCTTTGTTTTAGCTACCTATTCGTCAACTTCGCTGATTCTAGCAATCATATAGGAAAGTTTACTATAGAGACAGCTAAGTTTAATTCGCTATGCGATTATATTACTTTGCTTTTTTTTACAAATAGAATAATTATAATAATTATCAGGTATTATAATTATTCTATTTATTTAAAAAAAAAGCAGTAATATAATCGCATAGCGAATTAAACTTAGCTGTCTCTATAGTAAACTTTCCTATATGATTGCTAGAATTAGCGAAGTTGACGAATAGGTAGCTAAAACAAAGATGGAGAATACTTCGTTATCTTCGTTTTGTGGAATATAACGAATACATTCATCATATTCGCTAATTCTACCAAGCCAACCATATTAAACCAGCTCCAAGTTGAAATCGCAATTCGATTATTATAACTTTAATTAATCGAATTGCGATTTCAACTTGCACTGCTATATTCCATATTAGGCTAGAATTAACGAATATGGAATATAGCAGTACTAAGTTAAAATCGCCATGCGATTACTTCGAGTTATATTAATCGCATTGCGATTAATATTTTTTCTTTTCACTTCACACATACTTGCTACTTTATGTTTGTCATAAAATCCCAATAAAATACATTGACGTTTGTGGGTGTAGCATGAAAAAATGTGTAAAAGTTCAAGGGGTATGCATATTTTTTCAAGGCACTGTGTTCTCCCTCAGAACAGCCTGCTGAAACTCATGCTTGCAGTGTGAAACTAGCCAAAAACAGGAAGGTAGTGAAAAAGCACTAAAAACTGTAAGGAAAAAAACACAATATGTAAAAGATAAAGGAAGCCAAGCTGGAGACAGAGAGGCTCATTGCCAAAGAGAGTAAAACTAACCCGAAAATGTTCTTTAGTTACATACACAAATGGACAAAATTGTTGGCACCCTTACATCAAAGAAAGAAAAAACAACAATAGTCACTGAAATAACTTGAAACTGACAAAAGTATAATGTACTGAAAATTAGCTAATAAAAATCAGACATTGCTTCTGAATTATGGTTCAACAGAATAATAATTAAAAAAATAATAATGAAACTGGCCTCGACAGCAATAATGATACCCCTAGAAAAGATTGAAAATACTTTGACCAGTGTTGATCATATCTGGACTTTGATCCGAATTTTAGGGAAAATTTGATTTGCCGCAAAGCCGAATTTTCTTGTGCTTTGTGGTAGTGAATTGATTTTCCCCGAATGGCGATAAAAAATGGTAAAACAATCATATGTCATCTATTTGATCGAAATCCAGTGCGTGGTGACATATGATGCAGGTCGTGCGAGATTTCTCGCTAGATCTTTAATCAAGATGGCTGCTGCCGGCTTGTAACGATCAAATGGACGTGGTAAGAATGATTTTTTTTTTTTTATGTTACACTGTGTTATTACTGTCAGATGCCACAATCAGCTATGAACACGGTATCTGAGGGGTAAAATGATGGGTAGCGGCGTTATCGCCACTCCCTGTCAGTGCACCCACTACTTACAAAGAGAAGCACTTCATGACAAAGTAATTGGGGTCATTTATCAAACTGGTGTAAAGTAGTGATAAGCGGCAGAGGCAATATTCGAATACACGATATTTCGTGAATATTTCGTAGAATATTCGTCATATATTCGTGAAGTCGAGATTATATTCTTGATTGCGAAAATCGGCAATGTATTATTCGCGTAATGCTAGCAAAATACCGGCGAGGGTCACTTATGCTACATTTTTCAAGCTGGTATAAGTTTCCTGAGACTGGAGAAAATGGTTGGCACGGCAGAACATTAGAATAACTTTATATGCAGATATAGTGCTCCAATATTTTTGCGCTTGCGAATTTTTGGCAATTAATGATGCGCATATTTTTTCGCAATACGTGCAACTTGTATAGTAAGGGGCAGGCAACTTTTCTATTGGTTGCTAGGGATGATGCTAAGCAGTGACAAAGCCTTCTCATTGGCCCACAAGCTAGAAGAAGGGAGGGATGATCACCGTATGTGTACTGTGTTAAAAAAATTAAAATAATAATTTATATTAGTCATTCCGAATATATAGCACTGTATTCTAAATATTCGCGAATTCTTCAAGTGCCAATAATCACGATAAAAATTTGAATATTCACGCTCAACACTAGTGTAAAGTAGAACTGGCTTAGTTGCCCATAGGAACCAATCATATTCCAACTTTCATTTTCCAAAGGAGCTGTCAAAAATGAAGTGGAATCTGATGGGTTGCTATGGGTAACTAAGTCAGTTCTACTTTACACCAGTTTAATAAATGTCTCTCTCTCTCTCTCTCTCTCTCTATATATATATATGTATAAAACTAACACATATAAATGACTATAAGTGCTATTATACAACATCAATTCTCACATTTTTGACATTTTCTTTAGACCATACGTTAAAATATTCCCTAACATATACTGTACCTCCAATGTATGTGGATGATTAGAACTAAAAATACTGTGCTGTATACATTGCAATGGCCCGCTATGAAAATATATGGTGTTCAAGTGCATAACGCACTCTTAGGGCCCGTTCACACAAAAAATTTTGCCAGCGGGATTTTGCTATGGATACCCGTACCAAAATTTCACAGGTGGCCACATGATTTCAGCTGCCTATCCATTTCAATGGGAGGCAGCATTGGAAGATCACAGAGAGGTGGTTGAGAGCTGTGGCCGCCTTGAGAACAGAAATGTCCCTAGTCGATGTGGCCGCGGCTTTAAACTGAATGGGGGCGCCATATCTGTGTTCGCCTGAGGCAGCAGAGAGGCTTGGTGCACCCCTGAGAACAACTTCCAAAGAGATTAGGAGGACAAGTCCAAGGTCAAGGTAGAACAGTTTCAGATCGTACCATCCACAGTCACTATCTTCGCCAACGTGGACTTAATGGAAGACGACCGAGGAGGAAACCATTGCTGAAAGCAAATCATAAAAAGCGAGACTGGAATTAGCCAAAATGCATATTGACAAGCCACAAAGCTTCTGGGAGAATGTCCTTTGGAGAAGTGAGACAACAGCGGAGCTTTTTGGCAAGTCACATCAGCTCTATGTTCGCAGATGCAAAAATGAAGCATACAAAGAAAAGAACATTGTAGCTACTGTGAAACATGGAGGAGGCTCAGTTATGTTTTAGGGCTGCTTTGCTGTATCTGGCACAGGGTGCCTTGAATCTGCACAGGGTACAATGAAATCTCAAGACTATCAAGGTATTCTGGAGTGAAATGTGCTGCTCAATGTCAGAAAGCTCACGGTCTCAGTCACAGGTCATGGGTCCTCCAACAGGATAATGACCCAAAACACACAGCTAAAAGAATGGCTAAGAGCAAAGCATTGGACTATTCTGGAGTGGCCTTCTCAGAGGCCTGATCTAAATCCTATTGAAGATCTGTTGAAGGAGCTGAATCATGCAGTCTGGAGAAGGCCCCTTTCAAACCTGAGACAACTGGAATAGTTTGCTCATGAGGAGTGGGCCAAATACTGTACCTGTGGATGAGTGCAGCAGTCTCATTGAGAGTTACAGAAGTTCCTCGATTGCAGTGATTGCCTAAAAAGGTTGTGCAACAAAATATTAAGTTATGGGTACCATCATTTTTGTCCAGACTAGTTTCATTAGTTTGTTTTATAAATTATAATTTAAAAAAAAGTCTGATTTTCATTAGCTGATTTTCAGTAAATTTTCATTTATTATTACTTTTGTCAGTTTAGAGTTATTTCAGTGACCATTGTGGGTTTTTCTTTATTTAACGGAAGAGTACCAACAATTTTGTCCACGTGTATAAGTGGTAAAAAGTTTAAACATGTTGTCTTGGCCCTTTAAACAGTGCTGAGGGAGGAGTTGCAGAGAGCGATCAAGAGAAAGCAAACTTATTAAAGAGGTTATCCAGGAAAATATATGTATGACTTAATTTTTCTTAGGATAGGTCATCAGTATCAGATCTGTGGGGGTGTGACACCCAGGACCCCTGCCGATCAGTTGTTAGAAAAGACCTTCTTCTGAGGCCAGTGACATCACTGTACATCGGTCACGTGGTCTAGTTGCAGCTCATTAAAAATATTACAGAAAAAATATAATAATGCACTTAATAATATAGATGCAAGCATTATATATGGACCAAGCCCTCACTCTGATGTAATAAAATCTGAGACACTTAGCCAATATATTTTAATCAAAACACATCTGTGCCCTCCTACCAAGCGCCAAGGTGGTCTCAGGTCAGACGGGTCCTACGGTAAACCTACCTAAGCCGTTGGGCTTCTATGGTCAGGAGCACAGGCGCCGCACATATGGTGTGCTGCTCCTAGTCACCTCAATGTGCATCAAGCAACCGATGGGAGAAGGTGCAAGCACACCTATATGTACCACCTAATCAAGGCGCTCTATTGGATAGGAAGGGCAAAAGTGCAGAGGAATGCTACTCCCAAGATAAAATAGGTGCGCATTCACACTTGAAGGTACCACTCCCTCAAGCATATACTACATAAACAGAAAAAACACAGAAAAAAACAAAGATAAAAACATCCTGCACGATATGATAGATAAATGTGCGGATGTCCCTGGCCACATTCATGAACAAACATTACAGAAAAAAGATAAATATGCACTTAATAATATAGATGCAAGCATTTTATATGGACCAAGCCCTCACTCTGATGTAATAAAATCTGAGACACTTAGCCAATATATTTTGATCAAAGCACAACTGTGCCCGCCTACCAAGAGCAAAGGTGGTCTCAGGTCAGGCGGGTCCTCCCATCGGTTGCTTGATGCACATGGAGGTGACTAGGAGCAGCACACCATAGGTGCGGCGTCTGCGCTCCTGAACATAGAAGCCCAACGGCTTAGGTAGGTTTAGCATAGGACCCGCCTGACCTGAGACCACCTTGGCGCTTGGTAGGCGGGCACAGATGTGTTTTAATCAAAATATATTGGCTAAGTGTTTAAGATTTTATTACATCAGAGTGAGGGCTTGGTCCATATATAGTGCTTGCATCTATATTATTAAGTGCATTGTTATCTTTTTTTCTGTAATGTTTTTTATGAATGTGGCCAGGGACATCCGCACATTTATTTATCATATCGTGCAGGATGTTTTTATCTTAGTTTTTTCTGTGATTTTTCTGTTTATCTAGTTGCAGCTCAAGTCAATGGGCCTGAGCTGCAATACCAAGTACTAACTCTATATGAGCTCTGGGAGCGCATCGGTTCCCTGAAACAGCTGATTGGCAGGGGTCTTAGGACTGAGACCCCCGCCAATGTGATAATGATGATCTAACCTGACGGTAATACAGTTAAATACTGTGGTGAGGGCGGAAGTATTTTGTGCTGCACTGTAGTATTTCATTCTGCTGGGGTGGTATTGCTGTCCTGCCTACTTCTGTCATCTGTGCCTACTTGTGGCTTCTGTTGGCCCTGCCTACTTCTGTTGGCCCGTCTTCTGTCACTTTGGACTCGCCTACAACATGGGGCCACTTTTAGTTTTTTCTCCAGGGCCATTTTAAGCTCCCAATCCACCCCTGGAAATGTTGTAGGGTTGTTTTTCAGGGTTTGGGCTATGTTCTCCATTTCAAACTTCCAACCTCATGGCAAGAGTTTGGGAAAGGTCCTGTTCAGTTCCATCATGACTGTTCCCCTGTATGCAAAGCAAGTAACTAAAGTGTCCTACACAGAGCTCTGAGCTCAACCTCATCCAACACCTTTGAATGAATAACAATGCAGATTAGGAGCCAGATCTTCTCGTCCAACATCAGTGTCTGACCTCACAAATTGCCACAGAAACCATAAGAAATCTTGTAAAATGCCTTCTTGGAAAAGTACAGCTATAACCACAACATCATACATAGACATAAAAAAACAAACGTTGATGCGGGAGACTGGAGATCTGAAGCCATTGCAGAAAAGTAAAGGAGCCAGAATCCAATGGCAGGGATTCAGTAAGTATAATTCCTTCCGCAGATCTTGCCATACCCTGAAAAGCCCCCAAGGGTGAACAACCCCTTCAAGTTGAAGTGATGGAAACAGACATAAAAAACTGAGCGACTTCAACAAGTGCCAAATTATGATGGCTAGTATGGGGTTTTGGAATTGGATGTCCAACAAGTTCATATAGGTGTTGTATAGGTCAGGTGTCCGTATAGTTTTATGGCCATATGGTGTATTATAAATACACCGCTATGATGACAGTAAAAATTCACGTTAGGGTTTATCTATGTCTAGAATTAAGACTCATTTGTTCTATTTGTAGAAAAATTATTAAATAAACACTTCCCCCTGTCAAAAAGGATGCAGCAGAACACAATTCTGTCTGTGTAGCTGAGCTCCAGTACAACCAGTAACTAGCAGGGCTGCTTAAAATATTTATGTGGGCACCGTATAACAGTGCAGAGTAGAATGAGACAGTGTTACATGTGTTGTTCTCAATTTCCCTAATGTGCAAGGGGCTTACTTCATCAAATGTCTTCTCCCTTGGAACAAACAAACGTATCAAAAAATAAATATCACATTCCCCCGTCCCCCATCTTCCAGCACATTCCCCGGAGACATTCTGGTTATCCTGCAGATGTGAATCTCAGCTTCATTATAAAATATTATAAGACAGGTTCCATACAGATCCCCAAATCTCAGACAGATACTACAAGAAGATGCATGTTACCAAGTAATATAAATGTACTGTCTGCAGCTGCTGTCTTCCTGATATGTGACGTTGGTTTTATGACAGTTTTATATCTATCTATCTATCTATCTATCTATTAACTATCTATTATCTATCTATCTATCTATCTATTATCTATCTATCTATCTATCTATCTATCTATCTATCTACTATCTATTAATCTATCTACTATCTATTAATCTATCTATCTATTAATCTATCTATCTATTAATCTATCTATCTATTAATCTATATACTATCTATCTATCTATCTATTTATCTATTTGCAGTGTCCTACTCCGAAACAGTAGTGGTGCCCTGTATCTTTAAGAATGTCATTATATGTTTTATGTGTATGTAGTTGTAATTCCTTCTAACAGGCTGGTAAACAACACTTCACCCTAGTCACCCCTAGGTGCTGGTGTCACTAACCTCAGGGACCCGACCTTCCCTGCACCTAAAACCCAAGGGCACCTCAATCAACATCTGGCAGGAGATCCTTCAACTCCAGTGTGCGCCCCAAAGGAATCCGGTGCCTGCCTTCCCATCACTGCACGCCGGCCCAGGGAGCTGCAGAAACGTGAGTACCAACTACCACACCCATCAGGCCACTGCACTCATACATTGCCACTGTGGTCCCGGTCACTGCATATTCATCCATAAATCTATTATCTATCTATCTACAACAGAAAGAAACAGCACCACTTGTCAATATCCGTATATTGTGGGTCCAATCCCTCCAAGGCCGTAGGTTATGGGCTAATTGATATAAAATTGAAGAATGAGGCAGCACTCCAAATTCACCCCCAAAGGCAACGTTTCAGACCAACACAATGAGGCCTCACTCAAACATCAGTCTTTCACCTTATTTTGGAGTTCTACCTCATTCTATCTATCTATCTATCTATCTATCTATCTATCTATCCATCTATCTACTATCTATCTATCTGTCCATCTATCTACTATCTATCTATCCATCTATCTATCTATCATATAGTTAGAAGTAGCAGCGTTATGGCAAATGAATGCTCCTCCTGGCAACTGCCCGATCCTTCTCTCCTGATATCTGCCACCAGGGAAAATCCAGAGGTCCCCATACACTTTAGATGTTTGTCCAATTCCATCAAAATTATTGGGTTCCTTGTTCTTATATGTTATGTGGTCAAAGGGACTACCCCAAATTATCCATATCTATTTCCTTATTTCTCTCTCTCGTTGCGTTGCCCTGCCGTTCTCACTCTTACCTTAGCACAGCAATGCATGATCCGCTGCTAACAACCTCTTCATTAAGCATGATCAATACTGATTAAAGTGCTTTCCAGGATTTAACGCTAATGGTCATTAGAAGCAGTATTATGGCTGGGCCCTAGGGAGGGCAAAAATAAAAGCTGCCCGGGGATCTCCACCATCCAGTTCCCTCCAGTTCTTCCAGCCATTGAAAAGTCGTAAAGTAGTAAACCTCCAACTAAACACTGTCACGTTTCAGTATACCACGTAGCAGAAGAGCTGGCTATCAAGCTTTTACTAAGATTTATTCATCTGGGCTAGCACTCCATTTTCCTGCCTAGGCTACTAACCAGGAGACACCCACGGCCGGACAGGCATGTTTGTCGCAGTCTATCTAGGACATTCTTTAGGCTATTATAGTATAGGAGTATCTAAGCATATTTTGTAAGAGTTCATACATTTTATTATATTTTATTGACCTTGTATTGGATCAATCTGAAACCACTCCAGAATAAGTGTGCACACCATCACACGCACAGCCATTCGTTTCTATGGGGCCGAGCTTATTAAACACGTCCGTTTTTCAAGCAAGAATAGGCATTTTTTCAACGGGCCCGCGAAAAGTGCTGGAGGCACACGGACCGCATCCGTGTTTCACAGCCCGCAAAGCAAATTTTACCAGATTTTTCATTTTATCAGATAAATGAAATTTGCTTATTCTTACAATTTTTACCAATCTCCACCCTGAAACACAAAAATATAATATAACATTTGTGTGAAAGATGGCGGTGGGAGGAAGCACATTTGTTGGGTTGGGCACACCATTTACACTCTTAGGGCTCATGCACACGGACGTGCCTGTATTGTGGCCCGCAAACAGCGCGTCCGCAATATACGAGCGCCAGCCATTTGTGCACCGCATTACGGATGCAGACCCATTCACTACGTAGTGCTTCTGTGGGGTTCCCTACCTCCGTGCCTCCGCACCGCAAATGCACGTTACGGCATGAGCCCTTACTGGGCACTCTAAGCATGTGGAACCTAGCTGATGATGAAGGTGCAAGCATCATTCGTGGTGCTAACCTGTGAGCACTGTTCTGGTTAATGAGTCGTTATGACGGTGCTAATTATTTTGTCCTATTAATTAGCATGTTTCCAGCTGGGTTGCTGTGGAATCTGAATCCCATGCTTCCTGTATCTCAGCATTGTAGTATCACTTGTTCTGGTTATCTAATGCTAGCTGGCAATAGATAGCCAAGCCCTCTGCTAAGGTGAAGTAGAAGAAGATACCAGGATTGTGTTTCTAGAACAGACGGAAGTCTTTGGCCTGCAGATAAAGGGATCAGTCTGCAAACGTTATGCTGTATCACCAGCGGCATGTACTGTACATAGCATTTCCATAATCTTCTATGTCTCCATGTTTAGGGAGAGAAGGTGTTCATCAATATTTTCTGACCTCCAACAGTGCCCCACCTAGCAATCTAAATGAAACTGGATCAAGGGGTTGTGTCACAAAACATATTCTACATTTTTCAAACCAGCACCTGGATCTGAATACTAGCAGAGCAATTGGAGCAGTGAATGTGGAGATCTCTGGATCCATGTGAGGTACAGGTCTGGTCCTAGCATTGTTGGAAAGAGATTGTCATGTTCTACTGTATATGATGTCTGTTTTTGATTATTATTTTTTACATCAACCAGGGCATAGCCCTAATAATAAACTGTTGGTCTGCACAAGCAAAATGTATTTTTTATGAGACTAAGTTTACACTTTGCAGAATCCCAATGGAAATCCACGACAAAGTACAATACAATACGAATGTATGGAATTTTCCACCGCCCATTAATATGCTATGTACTTTTTACATGTGGCTTTGCTCATGTGGATCAGACTTGCAGATTGTTTTGTGGACTATTACTGGATTTCTTCCGTTAACTTTAATAAGGCTTAAATTCACACTGCAGTTTAAGAAAAAAAAATCACTTTAAGGCTTCATGCACACGACCATATGTATTTTGCAGTCCACAAAAAACGGATCCACAAAAAATACGGATGACATCCTCATTTTGCAGAACTGAACAGCTGGCCCCTAATAGAACAGTACTATCCTTGTCTGTAATGCAGACAATGATATAACATGTTCTATTTTATTGCTAAATGGAAATACGGACATACGGAAACGGAATGTACACGGAGTAACTTAGTTTTTTTTGAGGACCCATTGAAATGAATAGTTCTGTATACGGTCCGCAAAAAAACTGAACAGACACGGAAAGAAAATATGTTCGTGTGCATGAGACCTAACCGGGGAATGAACAGAAAACACTTATATGCTGGCCTTCTTTTCATCTTTTTAGTTGCAGATCCATTTATTCCCGGGCTCCTCTTCTGCCATCCAAGATGACTGTACAACTACTCAGACAATATGGTGCAAACCGTGCATCGGTAACCCAAGACACTTGTGGAGAGCCCAAGAGTGGGGAGAGGATAGGAGTGGTAACAACAATAAAGGTGGTAGTCACGCATTCCGACTCTCCCTGGGCTGTGCAGCGTTGGGAAGGGCACACCTTTTCTGCCTGTCGGGGACCTCTCTGGTTTTGCAGGCTCCTGTCTGGTGTTAGGTGGGGTAGGAGATGAGCTTTGAGGTGCAAGACAGTGGGCTGTGTAATGCAGAGTTGTGTTGATGCAGAGATCAGTGCGGTACAATGATAAGGACAGGTATAATACAAGTCCACCCTAGTTTACTAAGGCAGTTCAATAGATGGTTCACAAAGACACTAATCACAGTAAGTGCAGTCTTTACAATTGGCATGTGCAATTTCCCAAGGCTGTTTATGGGATGCAGTTCCCACTCTCCTTTTTATAATCTGCACAGTCTTCCCAGATGAACCAAGGAGTGAAACTTGTCCCTTTTACTCTCACTCTGTTGGTATCTTCAATCTATTCTAAGCATAATACAGTCTCTTAACAGATAGCCAGTCTGTTCTTTTATTTTGATGGGGGACCTGAAGCTTATCGCTCACACCAATATGCAGGAAAGTCTGCATTGTCTCAATATAGATGTGTTACCTTCTCTGACAGATGTTTTGCACTTTTCCTTGGCTGCTGAATGTTCTGTTGAATCCAAAAACTCTTTTCATCAAGGGCTGGGACATATGTTGTTACTTTGCTGTTTTTAATCCTCGGGACTGAAATATTCCCTGTTTAGCTCTGCTTTAAATTCACAGTCCTGACACTGACAAGTGTGCTGTGAATTTACCTGAACATATGGTGCTGATTTCATTCACAACAAATCCACAACATGTAATCCAACCCTCAAAGTAGTCAGCAGCCATTTTGGAGTTTTTTCTGGACTGACTTACCTCCTGCTCAAGAGGAAGGGGTGGTGCCAGCCCTGCCTAACAGCACTAACTAGGGACCCCTAGTGACTTGTGTCAACCAAACCCGCCCAGGATGTACCCCCTATGGATCCGGCTCTGATAGTCTGCTGGCGGTGTTGGAAACGTGGCCATGTACGAGCTGACTGTCCACATCAGGTCGAACCTATGGACACGAACTATGGCTTCCGTCAGTCGTTATATGCCAGGAAGCTGTGTGCAGTGAGTACCCCAGAAACTCTAAATCACTTGTGCCAGTTGGAAGTGGGAGACACTCACCACTAGGCAAGTAAAGTCATTTCTGGGAATGGTGGGCTATTACATGAGGTTTTTCGCCCACTTTTCTACAGTGGGCGCGCCATTGACAGGGCTCTTGAAGGGACACAAGTCAGTGAAGGTTCACTGGGATGATCGGGCGGAAGAGGCTTTCTCCGCTTTGAAGTCGTCCCGGTGCGGGTCCCCGGTTTTGGTGACACCTGACTTTAAAAGGGAGTTTATAGTACAGACCGATGCCTCCAAAGTAGGCCTCGGTGCTGTACTGTCTCAGGAAGTCAACGGGGAGGAGCATCCCATTGTCTTCCTCAGCCGTAAGCTCAGCTCAGCCTAGACCCAGTATAGTATAGTGGAGAGAAAGTGCCTGGCTATCAAGTGGGCACTCGAGTCTCTGCGCTATTATTTGTTGGGGAAAACATTCTGCCTGGTGACTGACCACTCCCCTCTCAAGTGGCTGAGCCAGACCAAAGAGAGAAATGCCCGAGTCACCAGGGGGTTCCTGTCCTTACAAAACTTTAAGTTTTTATATAAATATATATATATTGTAGGGATTTGCTCTGGTAGGCAGGGTAAGCGGACGCAACACAGAGGCAAGACCACGGTTGAAAAACAAAAGTTCAGTGTTTATTTACACCAAAACAAGCAGAAAAGGAAAAACAACACTTTACAGGGTCTTGGTGTTAATTCACACAGCAAGATTCCACAAATCACCTGGCAGTCCACAGCAGGATGCTCTCATGCGGCTCTCAGCCTGGCAGCGTGGCTGGTCTCCTCAGCTCCCCAAACACAGAGATTCCACGCTCCACTATCACTTGGAGAATCACACCACACCCAGCTGAGTTGCTGGCTGGGTTTTAAACCCCAGCCCAAAACCTGGCCTGGACGTGGGAAACAGTCACCACCCTGCTCTTTGGCTGCTTCCAATAAGAACCGGCCCGGATTGGCTTTACAGCCATACTAAGTACAACAGTGTCAGTGAGCACTAGCTGCCGCTGACACACAAAATTACTGGTTCTTATCTCACCTAGGCCAGGAACCTTGGTGACATATACCTTCCGTCAATGACGAACCCCTGCACCTTCCTACATACCTCCCCCCTTTGTTCAACACCTGGCGACCCGAGCATTCCTCTCATTGGCCTGGCTCATCCACTTGAGAAGGGAGTGGTCGGTCACCAGACGGAACTTCCTCCCCAACAGATAATAGCGGAGAGACTCGAGTGCCCACTTGATGGCCAGGCACTCTCTCTCCACTATTTTGTACTGGGTCTCCGCTGGAGTGAGCTTACAGCTGAGGAAGACAACGGGATGCTCCTCCCCGTTGACTTCCTGAGACAGTACCGCACCGAGACCTACTTCGGAGGCATCGGTCTGTACCACAAATTCCCTCTTGAAGTCGGGCGTCACCAAAACCGGGTACCCACACAGGGCCGACTTCAAAGCGGAGAAAGCTTCTTCCGCCTGGTCATTCCAGTGGACTATCACGGACTTCCGTCCCTTTAAGAGCCCTGTCAACGGAGCCGCTAAAGAGGCAAAATGGGGGACAAACCTCATATAATAGCCCACCATTCTCAGGAATGACTTTACTTGTCTAGAGGTGACAGGTCGGGGCCAATTCTGTATTGCCTCTATTTTGTCTACTTAGGGTTTGATGAATCCACGCCCAATGACATACCCAAGGTATTTAGTCTCCTCTAACACTATCGCACATTTCTTCGGGTTAGCTGTTAGGCCCGCCTTTCGAAGGGAGTCCACTACGGACTGTACTTTGGACATGTGACTTTCCCATTCAGTATTGTGAATGATCATATCGTCCAGGTAAGCCGAGGCGTACCGCCGATGTGGACGAAGTACAATATCCATTAGACGTTGAAAAGTGGCTGGGGCGCCATGCAGGCCAAAGGGTAACACCTTATATTGGTACAGCCCTTCTGGTGTGACAAAGGCCGTTATTTCTTTGGCAGCCTCCGTCAAGGGTACCTGCCAGTACCCTTTGGTGAGGTCCAAAACAGAAAAATACCTGGCTTGGCCTAACTTTTCAATTAGTTCATCTACCCGAGGCATGGTATATGCATCGAATTTAGATATTTCGTTCAACTTCCTAAAATTGTTACATGTTATGACGTCTAGCCTCAGCATGAGCTGCACTTCCTCCGAGATGGCTTTTCACCGAGCCTCGGGCACCCGGTATGGCTTTAACCGGACTTTGGCCTGAGGCTCAGTGACAATGTCATGTTGGATTACGGAAGTGCGTCCAGGGAGGTCCAAGAACACATCCGTGTTCTGACTAACTCCATGGTCTCCTGAGCCTGTTTAGATGAGAGGCTGTCAGCAATTTCTATTGTGGCAACCACTGCCCTTGCATCAGACAGAGGAGCCGGAACCTCTTCCCCTGGAAAACCCGGTCGCGAGCTGTCTTCTGTACAAGTTTCTCTATCCTTCCAAGGTTTTAGTAAATTCACATGGTACACCTGCTCTGGCTTTCGCTTCCCGGGCTGGTGTACCTTGTAATTTACATCTCCAATTTTTTCACGTACCTCGTAGGGCCCCTGCCACCTGGCTAGGAACTTACTGTCCACGGTCGGCACCAGAACCAAAACCCGATCAACCGCGTTAAAGATCCGGACCCGGGCCTGCCGATTATAGATCCGACTCTGGGCTCACTGAGCGGCCTCCATATGCTCCCTGACAATAGGCAAAACAGTCTCTATCCGCTGTTGCATCTTGGTAACATATAAAAGGATGCTTTTATGCGAAGTGGTTTGTTGTTCCCAAGCCTCTTTGGCTACGTCCAACAAACCACGAGGATGTCTGCCATATAGCAATTCGAAAGGCGAGAATCTAGTAGAGGCCTGGGGCACCTCTCGCACTGCGAACATGAGATAGGTCAGAAGAAGGTCCCAATCCTTTCCATCTTTGGACACCACCCTATTTAACATGGTTTTTAGAGTTCTGTTAAACCTTTCAACCAGTCCGTCCGTTTGTGAATGGTAAACGGACGTCCGTAACTGTTTAATATGCAGTAACTTACAGAGTTCCCTCATGACCTTGGACATAAAAGGGGTCCCCTGGTCAGTCAGGACCTCTTTAGGTATCCCCACTCGGGAGAACATTTCCATTAGCTCTTTAGCTATAAGTCTCGCCGATGTATGTCGCAGTGCCACTGCTTCCGGGTACAGAGTGGCGCAATCAAGGACAACCAAGATGTGTTGGTGACCCCTAACAGACTTCGGTACTGGGCCTACTAGGTCCATAGCGATTCGCTCAAATGGTACCTTAATGATCGGAAGAGGTACCAAGGGACTGCGAAAAAGGTGCAGGGGGCTAGTTGCCTGGCAGGTCGGGCAAGACTTACAGAACTTGTCCACCTCTTTAAACACACTGGGACAGTAAAACCGTTGTAGTATCCGGTCCTGTGTTTTCTGCATTCCCAGATGACCCCCGAGAACATGCTGGTGGACTAATTCTAACACGAGTTTGTGACCAACTGTTCAATGGATTCACCTCGCAGCTGATTTACCCGATACAACATATGATGAACCACAAAACGGGGGAACACTGACTCTGCCCCTGGTTGTTGCGGTTCACCATCTATTATTAGTACATTTTCCCAGGCTCGGGATAAGGTTGGATCCCAGTGTTGTGCAGTACCAAAATTATCCCTGGAGATATTGAGGTCTGCCAGCTCAGGCCCCGGCGGCAAGTCCTCCATGTCTCCCACCATTACACTTAGCAGGGTTTTTTCCCCCTCTTCCACCGCAGTGGTGGTCACCCCTACCGCTAGCCCTTCGGACTCAGGTTCCCAGGGTTCGTGTCTCCCCCCTGAGCCGGGCCACTCTTCTAGGGTTACCCCTGTCACATGGGTATCAGTCACTCTCGTAACCAGCCACAATACTGGGAAGTCTCTCCCTATTATAAGTTCATAGTAAAGGTTGGTTGCGACAGCCAACTCATGGGTCCACCTGCCAGAAACCGTGGACAGAGACACCATACCAGTGGGGTAGTCTTTTAAGTCTCCATGTATACACATAACTCCAACCTTATGGCCGGTGTACTCAGAGGAACGTACCAGCGTACGCCGCTGGAGTGTCTCTCACCTCCACCTGGCACAGGTGGTTCACAGGTGGTTCACAGTTTCCTGGCATACAATGATTGACGGAAGCCATAGTTCGTGTCCCTGGGTTTCCCCTGCTGTGGACAGTGCGCTCGAACATGGCCAGGCTCCCAACACCGCCAGCAGATTATTGGAGCGGGGTCCACAGTGGTTACATCCTGGGCAGGTTTGGTGGGCACCAGTCGCTGGGTCTGGGATGGAGGGATATGGGATTTGAGTGCCCCCTCCCAAAAGAACCCCCCTGTAAGTTCCGGGTAGCCTCATAGCGCTCCAGCAGGTCGACCATCTCCAGCGCATTACCTGGAGAGACTTGGCCAATCCATTGCTGGAGAGGGGGTGGCAGAGCCCTTCAGAACCTGTCTGCAAACAACCGGTCCAGCATAGCAGTGAGGCTCAGCATGTCAGGTTGTTGCCACTTTTGCAACAGGTTGAGCAGGTTATAATACTGGGGTCTCACAGGCTCAGCCGGGTTGAACTCCCACTGATGCACCCGCTGGGCCCGGACCAGCACATTCTCCCCCAGTCTTGCCAAAATCTCCCCCTTTACCTTTGGGTAGTCACCCGCTGAGATTCTGATGCCAGGAAAGGAGCAACGACCTCAGCCCACTGGCCCTTTCCCTGGTGGCCACTTTCTCATACATCGCCAGGTAGGTCTCGATGTCATCTTTGGGTGTCATCTTAGGGATCGCTGCACGGACTGCTTTCTGGGCATTATGGACGCTTGGAGTTTATCCTGCTGTTTGCAAAGCCATAACGTGTTGTAGCAGCAACTGGTTGGTCTCTTGCTGCTGCTTGTTAGCCTCTCGCTGCTGTAGGTTGGTCTCTCGCTGCTGCAAATTAGACTCCATGAGGGCCTTCACAACAGCCTCCATTTTGTCGTGTGACACAGGATTGAATTTAGCTGGTTTGATAAATGACATACAACTGTGCCAAAAAATGCAAACCAAAAATACTTACTCACTTGCGCTTGCACGCATCCTCCACCAATAGTAGGGATTTGCTCTGGTAGGCAGGGTAAGCGGACGCAACAGAGAGGCAATACCACGGTTAAAAAACTAAAGTTCAGTGTTTATTCACACCAAAAAGGGGCAGAAAAGGAAAAACAACACTTTACAGGGTCTTGGTGTTAATTTACACAGCAAGATTCCACAAATCACCTGGCAGTCCACAGCAGGCTGCTCTCATGCGGCTCTCAGCCTGGCAGCGTGGCTGGTCTCCTCAGCTCCCAAAACACAGAGATTCCACAGCTCCACTATCACTTGGAGAATCACACCACACCCAGCTGAGTTGCTGGCTGGGTTTTTAAACCCCAGCCCAAAACCTGGTCTGGACATGGGGAACAGCCACCCACCCTTCTCTTTGGCTGCTCCCAATAAGAACTGGCCCGAATTGGCTTTACAGTCATACTAAGTACAACAGTGTCAGTGAGCACTAGCTGCCGCTGCCACACAAAATTACCGGTTCTTATCTCACCAAGGCCAGGAACCTCGGTGACATGTACCTTCCATCAATGACGGACCCCTGTGCCTTCCTACAATATATATATATATATATATATATATACAGTTGCAAGAAAAAGTATGTGCACCCTTTAAAATGATATGGATTTCTGCACAAATTGGTCATAAAATGTGATCTGATCTTCATCTCAGTCACAACAATAGACAATCACAGTCTGCTTAAACTAATAACACACAAATAATTAAATGTTACCATGTTTTTATTGAACACACCATGTAAACGTTCACAGTGTGGGTGGAAAAAGTATGTGAACCCCTAGAGTAATGACATCTCCAAGAGCCAAATGGAGTCCAATCAATGAGATGAGATTGGAGGTGTTGGTTACAGCTGCCCTGCCCTATAAAAACACACACACCAGTTCTGGGTTTGCTTTTCACAAGAAGCATTGCCTGATGTGAATGATGCCTCACACAAAAGAGCTCTCAGAAGACCTATGATTAAGAATTGTTGACTTGCATAAAGCTGGAAAGGGTTATAAAAGTATCTCCAAAAGCCTTGCTGTTCATCAGTCCACGGTAAGACAAATTGTCTATAAATGGAGAAAGTTCAGCACTGCTGCAACTCTCCCTAAGAGTGGCCGTCCTGTAAAGATGACTGCAAGAGCACAGCGCAGACTGCTCAATGAGGTGAAGAAGAATCCTATAGTGTCAGCTAAAGACTTACAAAAGTGTCTGGCATATGATAACATCCCTGTTTGTGAATCTACGATACGTAAAACACTAAACAAGAATGAATTTCATGGGAGGATACCATAGAGGAAGCCACTGCTGCACGTTTACGTTTACAGTTTGCACAAGAGCACCTGGATGTTCCACAGCAGTACTGACAAAATATTCTGTGGACAGATGAAACCAAAGTTGAGTTGTTTGGAAGAAACACACAATACTATATGTGGATAAAAAGAGGCGCAGCACACCAACATAAAAACCTCATCCCAACTGTGAAATATGGTGGTGGGGGCATCATGGTTTGGGGCTGCTTTGCTGCGTCAGGGCCTGAACAAATTGCTATCATCGAAGGAAAAATGAATTTCCAAGTTTATCAAGACATTTTGAACAACAGAATGGCTTAAACAGAAGAAAATACGCCTTCTCGAGTGGCCCAGTCAGAGTCCAGACCTCAAACCGATTGAGATACTGTGCCGTGACCTCAAGAAAGCGATTCACACCAGACATCCCAAGAATATTGCTGAACTGAAACAGTTCTGTAAAGAGGAATGGTCAAGAATTACTCCTGACCGTTGTGCACGTCTGATCTGCAACTACAGGAAACGTTTGGTGGAAGTTATTGCTGCCAAAGGAGGTTCAACCGGTTATTAAATCCAAGGGTTCACATACTTTTTCCACCTGCACTGTGAATGTTTACATTGTGTGTTCAATAAAAACATGGTAACATTTAGTTATTTGTGTGTTATTAGTTTAAACAGACTGTGATTGTCTATTGTTGTGACTTAGATGAAGATCAGATCACATTTTATGACCAATTTGTGCAGAAAGCCATATCATTCCAAAGGGTTCATATACTTTTTCTTCCAACTGTATATACTAACTGAAGGACCCGGCTTCGCTCAGGTATATTTGATCTATTTCATTTAATTCAAAAACACAAAATGCAATCGCACACTGCAACCAGCACTCTGCCCTGCCTCTATGCTGGATGTTGAAAGAGGCATTAGTGTACATTTTGGCCAAAGCGTAATAATCCACTCACCACGTCAAGGTCGCCTCTATGATTGGTCCCTAACACTAGTTCCTACCTGTTATGGGCCATGACAGCCACACAAAGTCCAAGGAGCGCAGGTACAGCATGCACGCCAGGCACACTCTGCTTTTTACCCCGTCCGGTGCCATAAAAGCTTCCATCGGATCCAGGGATGCAAGTACCAACATGCATGCTGAGCCCACTATATACTTCTCCTGGAGCCAAATGGCTACTGGTAGGTGCTATAAAAGCAGACTCAGTTCTATACTGACTTTAAAACCAGCCTCCAGGGCAGACTAACTAGTCAGGTGTACATGAGTGCTGGTTGCAGAGTGCCATTGCATTTGTGTTTTTGCGTTTGTATGTGTATTTCGCCATAGCAATGTGCACCTGCATACAGGGTTGTGCTGACTGAACCCCCCTGTAACGGAACGCCTAGCTCCCCGACCTCGTACCTCCGTCGAATGGATGCTCCTAGTGCTTCCCGAGGACTCCAAGCACTCCGCTCTACACCAAAACCACCACAGGAGCCAGGGACAAGCTCTTACAAGAGCTTATACTCCCCAAACATGAGCCAAAACTTTATGAAGGTATAAAGCAGCCTCTAACTGTACTTGCACGTACAGCCTTTTTATTCACAATCCACAAACATAGTACTGCCCACAGGGTTTTGAAATACAACCAATCAATATATTACAACACATACAATGTAAGTACAGCAACCAATCGGACACAGGAGAGATATGTAGCAATTCAGGATACACAGACACAACACATCCCCACAATGCATCATGATTTCCTTCTCTCTGCCCTGGAGACACCCAAGGAGCAATCCAATTATCTCTCAGGACAAAGGGAAATCGCCAATACACATGTGGAGACAACAGGACAGAAATCACCATTTAAACACACAATGGGACAATTGCACAATGGGACAATAGAAACACACCCAGCATATTCCTCCCCTCTGTCTAGGAGATAATTGAGTCAATTTCTGCATCTACTCAACTATCCCCTAAGCTGAAAAGTTACACTTCTTATAAATTGTTACAACTTTGTGAGTTTACATTGTACATACATATAACTTATATCAATTTAACCAGTATAACTTGGGGACAAACCTATCCAAAATTCACTTGAATAGGTTCAGGAGTTTAAAAGTTAGTAAAAGTATCTTAAAGGGCCATAATCATGGGGCAGGAGGCTGGCAAACAGCCCCCTCCAAAACACTGTGGCGAGGTTGGTTTTGCCACACCCCCACTATTTCATTTAATGTTTGTGTGTGTAGTTAAGATATATCAACACTATCCACTATAACAGTGACATCTACAGCACTCTGCCCCCGAAACAATGACCTCTACAGCCCCCCACTCCTTAACACTGCCCCCCCCCCCACAGTGCCCGTCTCTTAAAATTGGACCTCCACAGCAGCCCACCCCCTTAACTTTGACCTTTACAGTAGCCTTCCCCTTAAACAGTGGCCTGCCCCCTTAACAGTGGCCTTTACTGAATTGGGGGAATCTCCTTTTGAACAGCTCACTCTAAGACAGCAGTATTTTACTGTCTGAGTGTGATCTGCAGGGAGAAAGTCACCCTCTCTCCCACCTCTGCAGATGACAAAAGTAGATTTTTACCTTAATTATTTTGAATTCCTATTTGGCTAAGGAATGGAAGGGGGTGTGGCCTAACCGGATCGGGGAGCATGTCTTTTTAAACAACTCACTCTAAGAGAGCAGCACTGTGCTGTCTGAGTGTGATCTGCAGGGAGAAAGTCACCCTCCCTCCTATCCCTGCAGCTGACAGAAGTTTCAATTCCCGCCAGGGAGGGGGCATGGCCTAACCAGATCAGGGCCGTGGCTTGGCGGGGCCTGGGGGCAGGGTTTTAAGTCTTTTGAGGGTGGACACATTGTGGCAGGGGTCGTGTCTGGGCTCTTTCTTGCAAGAGTGACGCCCCTCTAGACACCTTACTGGCTCATTTGCATACCAAATAATCTGAATTTTCAGAGGATAAAAACATCTATTGCTAGAACAAAGGCACATCTGGAAATAATGTACTAAGTGCTATTAGGCAATGGCTTTACTTCAATAGCAATTATCCTGGTGACAGATTTCCTTTAAAGCTCTCCTACAGCAGTGAAGATAAATGGTTGGGTTGTTATGGAAACTTGAAGTAAACTGGTGTATGTGGAGGCTGGATGACCTGCGAGCTTCTATTGGCTGATAAGGGTCATGTGACCAAGCTTCTATTGGCTAATGCATTTTTTTGGCAATATCTCAGGAACGGTACGTCCTAGAGAGCTGAGACCTGGTCTAAAACCTTCCTGGACACCTGATGTACCTGTGTGCCAAATTTAGTGATTGTAAATGCGACGGTGCGGATTCCTTTAGCGGACATACACACATACACTCAGCTTTATACTGTATATAAGATATATATTTCTATTTTTCTGAAATACTGACTTTTTGGTTTTCATTAGCTATAAGCCACAATCATCAACATTAAAAGAGATAAATGCTGTGATTAATGAATCTATAGAATATATGAGTTTTGAATTTATTACTGAAATAAATTAACTTTTAGATGATATTCTAATTTACTGCATATATATATATATATATATATATATATATATACACACACACACACACACACATACATATATATATATATATATATATATATATATATATATATAAAATATTCTTACATGCCTTTGAAACACTTGATTCACTAGCTGTATAAATCTTATAAATTATACTCCAGCTACTGTACAGGGCGCAGGGCACTTGAAATCTCAGCTGGTCTCACCCCCGTACGCATCAATCATCAAACGTAATCTGCTCTTCTTTGTCCAGAAACATTCTCTTTCTTTTCTTTTTCAGTTTTTTCTTTTTTTTAAATAAGAAATTGACTTTATTTGCTTAAAGCAAACTGAAACCTCTCCCCGCTCCTGGCCTGATGAATGCAGATGTAAATGTGCACTTATATAATTGGATCAGGTCCCACGATAAAAGAGATAAACGTCTCCCAGTTTGCCAAGTTATTTTCAGAGGCATGCAGTGATGTGTGCAGAGAAAGTTAATGAAGGAGAGACGCACTGTACTTAAAATACCTTTGGTCTAGACTGGTGGAGAAAGACTGAGGCTTCCCCTGTGCTCGGGAGGAATCATTATTGGTGTTTATTACAATCGCTTACGATTGGAGAAATGCTTTTTCTCGATGGAGCGCAGCATTTAGACCTTTATTATAGTAGTTTTATGTCATATCTCTGACATCAAACTTCAAGACACTCTCAGAACTGGAACACCATTTTGTATTTTAATCGAAAAATATATATTTTCTGTTAGGGACTGGTACATCAATTCTGCTACCGTTTTATGTGATTTTTTTTTCATTACACGTTATTCAACAGTTTTTTTAGTCCTTTTTATACTTAAAGGTGCCACTAGTGGAAAGGCTTCATTCACATGGACTTTTTTTAGTTACGTTTTTGCGCACTTTGATGTTTTTTTTTTTTACTTTTTTTGTGGTAAAAACGCAAGCTCCAGATGTTAGCTGAAGGTCTATAGGGAATATGAAACACAGGACACACAAGAATTTTTTTGCTTCTGTTTTTTGTTCATTAGGTGCTGTTTTTTGTCTCTCTTGCTTAACCCCTTCCCAACCAGGTGATTTTTCCATTTTTATTTTTCCATTCACATAGCTACTACATAGTATTTTCTAATAGCATCATTTAATATTGCATATGATGTAGTGGGAAGCTGGAAAAAAATCCAAATGGAGTGGAATTGGAAAAAAATGCAACTCCACCACAGTTTTCGTTTAAACCATACCTTTCAAGTGCCCTTCTTTTGGTGGGACATTTCCTTTTTTGGACCCATGTCCCTCTGTCCCTCTTTGATCCTTAAATGTCCATCTTTTTGACCTGGGGAATTCGTGCATAAATGTGCATTAATAAATTTACTAAATTGCTCCTTACTAAACTGTCTGTATGGATTATACCTGTATATTAGGCCATAACTTCATTATTTGGTGCAATTTGGACCTTAAAATATCTAAAATCCCATGAATTATGTGCTAATATTTAAATGGATATCGAAGCGCAAGAGAAAATATTGTCCCAGGGGCTCCACATGCTGTAAAAAAACAAAGGAACTTATACTCACTTAACCGATCTCCAGCTACTGCAGTAGTAACAGTCAGTATTTATGCTTTGGGTGGAGTTAGAGGCGTGGCCTAGTATGAAAAAAAAGGGCCGTGATGCGCACCACACATATTGTCCCTCTTTGCCATTTTCAAAAGTTGGGAGGTATGCTACACGTTAAAACTGACCGGTGCCCTTCATTCTTTGGGTCAGTACAATTACAGTTCTGTCCCGTTTTTCTTGTGTTTTAATGCAAAAAATAAAAATAAAAACTTTGGGAATTTTTTTTAAAACAATTTTTAACCCCTATAACTTTTTGATATTTACATCTATGGAGTTGCGTGAGGACTTTTTTGCAATCCATTATGTAGTTTTTATTGATACCCTATAGTAGTGTATATGACTTTTTGATCACTTTTTTTTATTGTTTTGGAAGTTAAAGGCTATGTACACCTTCAGAGGCATTTTTTGTTTATGACAGGCAGCTTCTACAGCATCTCAGCCCTGTACACAAAACAGAGCTCTATATTTTTAATCAAGACCAATTGAATAAATTATTTTTAGCTCAAAATGAGTACAATGCAATAATTAAAAAAAATTGCCCCCAAAAATGTACATAGTCTTTAAAAGGATTTTTAGAGATTTTACTACTGATGACCTTTCCCCTGGATAGGTCATCAGTATCTGATTGATGGGGGTCCGACATCCTGAAACCCTGCCGATCAGCTGTTCCAGAAGGCAGACGTGCTCCTGTAAATGCTGCGTCCTTCTCGCAGCTTTTCCTAGGCCAGCGACATCACGTTCATGTGTCTCGTGACCTAGGAGCAGCTCAGCCCCAAAGAAATGAATGGGGCTGAGCGTGATACCAAGGACAACTGCTATACAATGTATGGTGCTGTGCTTGGTAAGCACAGAGAAGGCCGCGGAGCCACAACTGAGCGCCGGTGCCTTGTCACACAGCTGATCGGAAGAGATCCCGGGCGTCAGACTCCCACTGATTTGATACTAATGACGATAGCGGCGAAAAAATGTTGACTCAGCAATTTTTTTTATTTTTTTGTGTTACAGCATTCAACATAAGGGCATTTTAGCATGCAGTGGTGCAAATGAATATTTAAAATATAATTACTTTTTGATTGCTTATTTATTTTAATTTTTACTATGGAAAGGGGGGTGATGTGGATTTTTATATATTTTTTTTACATTTAAAAAAAACTTTTTTTTAAGTCCCCATAGGGGAAATTAACATGCAGTCATCTGATCACTTTTCCCTTAAACTGCAATGAATTACTATTGCAGTCTATTGGAAATTTGCTATGTTCATATGGAGCACAGCCACAGACAGGGCTCCATAGGACCATCACTGTGGCAGGCCTCCGATCCTTCAGAGGGCCTAAGGATGCCATAACAACTGAACGGGAGCGCTGTGAACTCTCAAATGCCATGGTTGCAATTGACCATGTCATCTGAGGGGGTTATCGCTATCGTTATCCACAGCCATGGACCTTGCCCCTGGGTGTCTGCAATGTAAAACAACAGAAACCTGCTGGCCATCTTTAAAGTCCCGACTGCCGGCGGTCAAGAAAGCGTTAAATATGCAGCATGCTGAAGCTCTTGATGCTTTTCAGGTGTTTTGACATCACCTTCCCTATAGATGAAAAACGCTATGAAGAAAACATTAATGTAAGACATACAGGGGCAGATTAATGCCTCTTTCACATTTGGTCAGTATTTTGCATCAATATTCCCCTGCAGGAAGCATGGGAAAAGGAGTGTAGCAAAGGTCAGACAGATGCTGGTGGTAGGGGACTCTATTATTAGGAGGACACACAGGGTCATCTGTTGCCAACAGTGTGTTGTCTTCCAGGTGCTTGGGTTCGGCATATTGCGTATCGGACTGACAGATTGCTGGGTGGGGCTGGAGATTGGAGAAGACCCGACGGTCATGGTACACATTGACACTAATGACAAAGTCAGGGGGAGATGGAAGGTCCTTAAAAATGATTTTAGGGAACTATGAGAGAAGCTCAAGTCCAGGACCTCCAAAGTAGTGTTTTCAAAAATACTACCAGCGCCACGAGCGTCACCAGAGAGACAACGGGAGCTTAGGGAGTTAAATAAGTGGCTCAGAAGCTGGTGCAGGAAGGAAGCGTTTGGGTTCATGGAGAACTGGGCCGACGTCTCGGTCGGTTACAGGCTCTACAGTAGGGACGGGCTGCACCTTAATGGGGAGGGTGCAACTGCCCTGGGGGTAAAAATGGTTAGATGGCTGGAGGAGCTTTTACACTAGAATCTGGGGGGAGGGTGGGGGATCATACTAATAAGGGGTTAGATAGTGTAGATAGAGAGTGGGATATAGGAGGGGACAGTGGGGATTTAGTGGGTGATGGGGTTAGTGAGGAAAGTAGGGAGAAGACTAGGCAGAACTATACACCGATGAAAAATAGAACTGCTGGTAACAAGAACCTGTTACATACAAACACCAACCAAGGTAAACCAAAAATCCCAGATATTCAATTTACAGGTAATAGTAATTCAAAATTTATTTTCACAAATGCCAGAAGTCGAGCTAGAAAAATAGGGGAGCTGGAGGCTATGGTACTAGAACAACACATAGATGTACTTGGTGTGGCTGAGACATGGTTGGATTCTTCACATTACTGGGCTGTAAATATTGAGGGTTTTACACTATTTAGGAAAGACAGAACAATAGAAAAGGTGGTGGCGTGTGCCTGTATGTGAGGAGTGATCTGAAGACAAGTGTGAAAGAGGCAATTGTGGGTGCGGATGGTGAGGATGTGGAAACCTTATGGAGACCAAAGAAGATAGAAGCTCAACTGTATAACCAAATAGAGCGGGGGGCAAAGGCTGGCACAGTGGTCATAATGGGAGATTTTAACTTCCCAGAAATTGACTGGGGTCATGGTTCTGCCTCAACCGCAAAGGGGAGAACTTCCTCAACTTGCTGCAGGACCATTTTATGGGCCAGTTTGTAGAAACTCCCACTAGGTGCAATGCTCTTTTGGATCTGGTAATTTCTAATGATGCAGAGCTTGTTGGAAATGTTACTGTTCGAGAAACACTAGGTAATAGTGACCACAATATAATTCTATTCCCCCTACACTATAAGAAGCAAACTCTGTCAGGCAGAGCAAAAACACTAAATTTCAAAAAGGCTAATTTCCCTGGGTTGAGGGCAACATTTCATGGCATAGACTGGGTGCAGCTACTGTCACATAATAATACTTAGGATAAATGGGAGAGCTTCAAATCCACATTGAGTAATAGCTCTAAAAAAATTATTCCTTTAGGTAACAAGTATAAACGACTAAAATTAAACCCCCCATGGCTTACGGCTAATGTAAAAAGGGCAATAAAAGACAAAAAAAGGGCATTTAAAAAATACAAATCTGAGGGGTCAGCTGGAGCGTTTAAGAGATTATAAAGGACTTAATAAAATCTGTAAAAAAGAGATAAAATTAGCAAAAATGCAAAACGAACAGCAGGTAGCAAAAAAGAGCAAAACAAATCCCCCAAAATTCTTAAAATATTTAAATGCCCAAAAAAAACAAGGTCCGAGCAGGTAGGTCTCATAAATAATGGTAAGGGGGGGATAATCACTGAAAATAAGGAAAAGGCAGAGTTACTAAATATATATATTTTTTAGCTCTGTTTATACAAAAGAAGAGAAAGGAGCTGATATCTGTGGTGCTGGGACTGTTAGTGCATCCACTAATATACTCAATTGGCTAACTGTAGATATGGTCCAAGATAAGTTAAAAAAGGTAAATATGAACAAGGCTCCGGGTCCAGATGGATAAAACCCAAGAGTGCGTAAAGAGCTCAGTTCAGTCATTGCTGTGCCCCTGTTGAAGGACTCTTAAGGGACTATATACAGGAGTATGTGACTGTAAATAATATTATAAGTGATATCCAACATGGGTTTACCAAGGACAGAAGTTGTCAGACTAACCTGATTTGTTTTTATGAGGAGGTGAGTAGTAGCCTGGACAGAGGGGCGGCTGTGGATGTAGTGTTTCTGGATTTTGCAAAGGCTTTTGATACTGTCCCTCATAGACGTTTAATAGGTAAAGTAAGGTCTATAGGCTTGGAAAGTATAATTTGTAATTGGATTGAAAACTGGCTGAAGGACTGTGTCCAGAGTTATGGTCAATGATTCCTATTCAGAATTGTCCCAGGTTATAAGTGGTGTACCCCAAGGTTCAGTGCTGGGCCCTTCATTATTTTATTTATTTATTAATGATATCGAGGACGGGATTAATAGCAGCATTTCTATTTTTGCAGATGACACTAAGCTATGTAGAACTATACAGTCTATGGAAGATGTCCATAAACTACAAGCTGACTTGAACACTCTGAGTGATTGGGCATCAACTTGGCAAATGAGGTTCAATGTGGATAAATGTAAAGTTCTGCATCTTGGTAGTAATAATCTCTGTGCTTCATGTGTCCTAGGTGATGTAACACTGGGAGAGTCACTTATAGAGAAGAATTTTGGTGTCCTTGTGGATGGTAGATTGAATAACAGCATACAATGTCAATCAGCTGCTTCTAAGGCCGCCAGGATATGGTCATGCATTAAACGAAGCATGGACTCGTGGGGCAGGGATGTAATATTGCCACTTTACAAAGCGTTGGCGCGGCCACATCTGGAATATGCAGTTTAGTTCTGGGCACCAGTCCATTGAAAGAACGCACTGCAGCTGGAAAAAGTACAGAGGAGAGCGACTAAACTGATAAGGGGCATGGAGGGTCTTAGTTATGAAGAAAGATTAAAAGATTAGAATTTATTTAGTCTTGAGAAGAGACGTCTAACCTGTACAAATATATAAATGGGCCATACAAAAAAATACGGTGAAAAACTGTTCCATGTAAAATGCCCTCCAGAGACAAGGGGGCACTGCTTCCGACTGGAGAAGAAAAAGTTCAGTCTCCAGAAGAGTCAAAGTTTCTTTATTGTAAGACCTGTGCATCTGTGGAATAGACTTCCTCAGGAGGTGGTCACAGCAGGAACAAAAAGGGTTTAGATGAATTCTTAAAAGTGAATGACATTAATGCTTATGAAAACCTGTAGAAATCTTAGTTTAATTTCCTTCTGGGATTCGCGTCCCCACCTATCCCTTAGTTGAACTTGATGGACTTATGTCTTTTTTCAACCGTATTAACTATGTAACAGTATTTGTAAGCCAAAACCAGAAGTAGAACCTACAGAAAAAAGGTGTAATAGAAATATTTGTTCCTCTTCTGTGTTTTGGACCCACTCCTGGTTTTAGCTTATGAATACTGATGCAAAAATACTGAGCAAATACTGACCATGTAAAAGAGGCATTACTATTGAAAATGAGCCAATTTTCCGGCACATTTTGCACAAATAACTGGTGTGCATGCTTTGCATCACATCTACCAACTGTATTACACACTTTACTAAGCTTCTTACTGTATGCCTCGTCTGACAAGGGGGTTGGCTTTGCAGAGAAGGGTTGTGGGTTTGCAGGAAATGGCCAGGGCCTCAGAGCACATCTGTACACCAAAAACATTTTTATATTTTTTTTTGGAGTAGAACTACCTCAACTGATATGTGGCATGAACTAGCCTGTTTTTTTGGCGCACCCACATAATACCCGCTGGTGTAAAATGTACAATACTCTAAATTCATAAGACCTCTTTCACACAAGCGTTACAGATTCTTTCAGAGTCTATTCAGGTAAAAACTGATGGTTTTGCAGGTAAGTTCGAACAGTTTTGTCTGCTATTGCGTTCATGTTTCAGTTTTTTCCGCCCTGGTCCAATCAATTTTTGCTGCATTTTTCACACGCGTACCTGAATAATAACAATCTACATCTCCTAGTAAACATCAGTGAAAAACGCATTGCATCCGGATGCCTTTCATTTTTCACTGAAGCCACATTCACTTCTATGGAACCAGAGTTGCGTGAAAAACACAGAATATAGAACATGCTGCGATTTTTCCTCAACGCAGAAATGATACGTGAAAAACTAATGTCCACAGACCCATTGAAATTAATGGGTCAGGATTTAGTCCGGATGCTTTGCGTTTGCTTCATGCATTGCACCCGGACGGAAAAAGTAAATTTGGCTAATATTAAAGGGGTTGTCTCATCATCGACAATGGGAGCATATCGCTAGGATTGTCTTATAGGTGCAGGTCCCACTGCAGGGACCCACACCTATATTGAGAACGGACCCCCAAAAGTAAATGCGCATGCGCAGCAGCCCTCCATTCATTTTCGATGGGATCGGCGAAAATAGCCACGTGTTGGCTCGGATATTTCGGATGTGATGCAGATTACATAATGGAAATCAGACGTGTGTGAACAGGGCTTTACATGGCGAAGCTTTAGGCCCCTTTCATACGAGCGTGACGGATTGGCTCTGTATGCGTTCAGGGTCCGTTAAGTTGAAATCGCACCATTTTGCAAGCAAATTCCTGTGAGTTTTGTCTGCGATTGCGTTCAATTGTTCAGTTTTTTCTGCGGGGGGGGGCAAGGCGTTTTGATGCGTTTTTCACGCGTGATAAAAACATCTCTTAAAGGGCTGCGTGAAAAACACAGAATTTGGCCTCATGCACGCGACCGTTGTTTCATTCCGTGTCCGTTGTTCTATTTTTCGTGATTTTCTGCGGACCCATTGACTTTTAATGGGTCCGTTGAAAACTCGGCTAATGCACCGTTTGTCATCCGTGTCCGTGGTCCGTGATCCGTGGTTCCAGTCCGTCCAAAAAATATAACCTGTCCTATTTTTCTCACGGAAAACGGTTCGTGGACCCATTCAAGTCAATGGGTTCGTGAAAAAACGCGGAGGCACACAAGATTGTCATCCGCGTCCATTTTTTTCCTATCATTTGCATGGCAAACTTGACTTAGACTTTTTTTTACTTTCCTTCATGTCTGGTGATCCTCCAAAAATAAAGGAAGACACACGGAAACAAAAAGGGAAACGGATCACGGAACAACGGAACCCCTTTTTGCAGAATGTAACACAACAGCGGTCGTGTGCATGAGGCCTATAGAACATGCTGCGTTTTTCACACATAACGCAGAACTGATGCATGGAAAAAAAACGCTCATGTACACAGACCCATTGAAATGAATGGGTCCGGATTCAGTGCAGGTACAATGCGTTCACGTCACGCATTGCACCTGCGCGGAAAACTCGCTCGTGTGAAAGGGGCCTTAGCGTTACTCTCTTCAGTTTAAACAGTTTAAAACCAGACCTGAGATGCACCAGATGTGCAGGTATAGAGAGAAAGAAAAAGGCGAGGGTTATTCCAATCTAGTGGAGGACTCCAAGAGACAGGATATAACTAGAGGCGCCAGTGGATGGAGAACAAGAAAAGGTAAAAAGGCAGAGGCAGGAGAAAAGAATGTAAAAGGGGAGGCAGCTGGAAGGGGTGTTCACACTGAAAGAATTCGGTGTGTGGGAAAGGATATAGGAAAGTGACTTAATAAGTCATAAAGCTTACACCCCTATGAGAAGCGCCAAAAAAAAAACAGGGTATATTGGAGATAAATTTTTTTGTATGCAATAAAGGTGTGGTAAGTCATATACCCAGATCAGGGTAACCAGGAGAAGAAGGTGAAGTCAGTGGACAGTAGACACACCACTATAGCGTACTGTAGTCAACAATAAGTAAAAGTATTTACATATAATCACCCTATAAGGGTATATTAGAAAAGCCAAAAATAATAATCAACTCACTTCACGGGGGGTGGCCGGCTGGATAAGCTCAAGACACCAGCATGGACCAATACCCCCCAATCCGGAGTGCCTGTAGAGTCGTCCACACTGACAGTTGCCCAGTAGGAAAAGGAAAGGCTTCACTTCAGTCGTATTGTTTGAAGACTTTGGCTTCTTTTTTATTTCATAAAAGGCTCAACGCGTTTCGGGGTATGCAGACCCCTTCTTCAGGAGCAAGTACAAATAAAATACAGATAAAAATAAGCTTATAATAGTAATACCTGGTGGCCCTATATATAGGGCTTATGAGGGAAGGCCAATATGGTGTCTTTTGGCGCCAAAAAGGAGGGGGTGGGGACCACATGGGACACTGAGGGCGTAGACCGCCTCCTCTCTCATCCTTTTCCTACTGGGCAACTGTCAGTGTGGACGACTCAACAGGCACTCCGGATTGGGGGGTATTGGTCCATGCTGGTGTCTTGAGCTTATCCAGCCGGCCACCCCCCGTGAAGTGAGTTGATTATTATTTTTGGCTTTTCTAATATACCCTTATAGGGTGATTATATGTGAATACTTTTACTTATTGTTGACTACAGTACGCTATAGTGGTGTGTCTACTGTCCACTGACTTCACCTTCTTCTCCTGGTTACCCTGATCTGGGTATATGACTTACCACACCTTTATTGCATACAAAAATTTATCTCCAATATACCCTGTTTTTTTTATGGTGCTTCTCATAGGGGTGTAAGCTTTATGACTTATTAAGTCACTTTCCTATATGCACCAGATGTGCCAGATTTCTCATAGCGGTGCTAGGTGATAGATTTGGCACATATTTATAGACATGTTAGATGCTTTTCCTTTTTTATACCACTTGTTTGCATTTCCAAAATTGTGGCTTACGTCTGTTACATGTTAGGGCTGATGCTCATGACCACGCCATGTTTTGCGGTCCACCCAATAATTGAAATGCCTATTCTTGTGCGCAAAACAGACAAGAATAGGAAATGTTCTATTTTTTTTTTTTTGCGGGGCCACAGAACGGAAACAACGGATGCGGACAGCACACAGAGTGTTGGCCGCATCTTTTGTGGCTCCTTTGAAGTGAATGAGTTCCGCATCTGCGTTATCACGTTCGTGTGCATAGGCCCTTAGGCAGACCAAACAGATTAGATCTATGTCAGACAAACCCACCAACTCCAGCGGATTCAGCCGACCATCTAATTTGTATGGTAGCCTCCCAACTCTCCCCAACTGCTGATGTCAGAGGGATAAGGATTGAGCATGCTGGATTTCAAATGCCTGATTGTCAGTCAGCTTCTTTCTTCCTCTCACCATTCACTACATATGCATCCTCAGCCAAACCGAACCAGCGAGCATGCATAAGTACGGGAGGATTGGGAGCGATATACTTATCGTATATGTTCTACAGTGCACAGAAACTCCTATCTCCATGAAATGCGCTAGGCTGGTAATTGAGTCAGCCAACTATAGCTGACAGCTTGCAGCTGCCCACCTCCCAAAAATTAAAAAAACATGAGGTGTAACAATGTATCACAGGCTGAACTAACATAAAAATGCAGCATTTTATACATTGCAACATTTTCCAAGCCCCATCACCACTTGTGTCCTATTAGTCCCATACTATGGCTGTGTGCAGGAGTGAATCTCCAATATTAATCGGCAGGTTATTTTTAGGTATAAAACGATGTATGGATGACTTTCTTAATATATCTTTATGGCAGTTAGCGCACAGTTTTTTTTAATACATGGCTTATCCCTGCATAGGTAAAGATGTAAAACGTAACATTCTGCCTTCCTATAGCCACCACTAGAGGGAGCCTAGGAGCTTACTACCTACTGTATTATTACTAAATCCAATAGATCACTATGGAGTGAGATCCTAGGGCTGCCTCTTGTAAACTGGGGTGCCTAAGTGTATTCCTACTGTATATATATAGGATGACTATACTAGATATTAAGTATGCCGGTGTTTTGTCATACAATATATAATATTGAAGGAAAGAAGAAAAAAAGGGAAATAAAATATCCTAATAAAAAATAAATTAATCTCTCACACATTGGTCTCCATATCGCTGTCATAAAAAAATGCAAATTTTTTGGGACAGCTATAAAAAATAAAAAATAAAGGAATTTGCTGTTGCTTTTGGTTGTCATCCCAAAATTGTAGCAATTATAAATAAAATGCTAAGTATAGGAACTGATGTACAAAAAAAGTTATTACCTCCAGAATACAGACAGTTTTAGGAATTAATTGCATCCTCCTTGTAAGAACAATTCTGGAAGGCCTGTTCTTATAAATCTATGTTTTGCCATTCCTTTATTATTCCTTCTAGAAGTCATGAATGAATTGACAGCAGTTTGCCATAAAGATCTATCTGGGTGTTATCAGCGTGGGCGCGTCCCTGCTGGATAGTGTCAGACTGTGCAGGGACACGCTCTCAACTAACAATTCATGAGTAGCTTCTAGTAAGGCCTCTTTCACACGACCGTCTTTTTATTCCGTTTGCGGGCTGTTTTTTGCATTCCGTATACGGTCCGTATACGGAACCATTTATTTCAATGGTTCCGCAAAAAATATGTACTCCATATGCATTCTGTTTCCGTATTTCCGTTTTTCCATTCCGTTGAAAGATAGAACATGTCCTATTATTTCCCGCAAATCACGTTCCGTGGCTCCATTTAAGTCAATGAGTCCGCAAAAAAAAAACAGAACACATACGGAATGTACTCCGTATGTCTTTCATATCCGTTCCGTTTTTGCGGAACCATCCATTGAAAATGTTATGCCCAGCCCAATTTTTTCTATGCAATTACTGTATACTGTATATGCCATACGGAAAAACAGAACGGAAACGGAAACACTACGGAAAAAAAACAAAAAACAGAACAATGGATCCGTGAAAAACGGATGGCAAAATACTGAAAAAGTCATACGGTTGTGTGAAAGAGGCCTTAGAATTAGGCTACGTCTACATGACGACATTTGTCGCGCGACAATAAGTCGCACGACAGAGCACAACAACACTGCAACATTTGTAGCGCAACATTTTGTTGCACCAATGTCGTGCGTAAATTTTTATAATGGCAGTCTATGGTGTCGCACTGCAACATGCAACATGCTGCGACTGTGACGCAACAGTCGCAGAAAAATCCATCTTAAATGGATTTTCTGCGACTGTTGCGTCGCAGTCGCAGCATGTTGCATGTTGCAGTGCGACACCATAGACTGCCATTATAAAAATTGCTGAGCGACATTAGTGCGACAAATGTCGTCGTGTAGATGTAGCCTAAGGCTACATGCACACGACCGTATGTGTTTTGCGGTCCGCAAATTGAGGATCCGCAAAAAAAACAGATGACGTTCCGTTTGGCATCCGTTTTTTTGGGGGCGGATCCATTGTAATAATGCCTATCCCTGTCGGCAAACTAGAAAAAAATGGGACATGCACTATTTTTTTTGCGGAGCAATGGAACGGACATACTGATGCGGACAGCACACGGTGTTTTTTGCGAACCCATTGAAATAAATGGGTCCGCATCCTATCCGCAAAAAAAACAAAACGGAACGGACACGGAAACAAAATACGGTCGTGTGCATGAGGCCTAACAGAGGAATGGCACTAGATAGAGTTTTTACGAAAAAATGCTCCCGAATGATGACATAAGGAAAGCAAGTCGTTACTAAAACTAAAAAGAGATGTCAGGAGAGGGGACAGGTCCTCTTTTTAGGGCTAATTACAAGTCTATTAGCTCATTAGGGAAAGATCAAAAGGGAACGGCACAACATAGAAACCATAACAATCCAATACGGATGGATAAAGCAGACGCCGCCGCCATCCCCCTAAATGCCTAATACCTGGAGCAGACGCGGAATCAATTGCTCTCAGATTAAACACTGTCGTTATTGCCACTTTCTCCTGCAATCTGTCCCTCCTGACAATAGCCTCCTGTAGATTTATGTAACCACTCCCCAGCTGTCTGCACGGGTAGCAATGAAGATATTTCACCCTACCGCTGGGTAACAATTGGAATATTGCTCCGCACCGTCCCCCTCGCAGAGAACAAGAGGATGAGATTGAGTTGGGAACCTCTGCGCAGAAGGTCACAGTGATCAGATCCTCGCGAAAAAGGGATTCGATTTGATTTTCAGAATTGCTTGTCCGACCTTCTTTTACTTATTAATAGTTGTTTTCTAAAGTTCTTTTTACTCTTTTTTTCTTCTTCTCTCATTATTGTCCCCAAAAGACAAAACTTTTTTTTTGGTGCGCAATAAAAAGTAGCGAGACTTTGATCTCTTGAACTGTCTATGTGAGCTTTCCGCAGCCGAAATGGAGGCTTAAAACAATGCGCACTTTATTGTTGGCACTTGCTGAGCTCCCGGAGACAGAAAAGACTGATTTATTAGCTTGTCAGGGGAAGCATTGTTGAAGGAGGCAATCAAAAAGCATTTACCTAGCTAAACTAAAATTACTGCCTTTTCACTGGCTAATTTGTATAACTCCCATGGAGGAGCTTGGAAAGTGTTTGATGAGGCATAAAATGATGATTAATGAATTTATTGCCTTGCTTCTCATCAAACACAAAGTGGTAAATCCCCCCTCCCCGCTTTCTCTATGGAAGGCCACGCACTCGTCGCACGGACCGAAAGCTCTAACTTCCAGGTTAATAACGAGAACTGTACTTCTGACATATCGAATGACATGAAACTCCAGCTCCGGTTATTTGGATGCAGCTCTGGGACCAAGAATTGCATCTGCATGGAGTTTGTTCGACCAGTTTGTTCAATCGCACATTGCAAAAAATGACTAATATGGGCCCTAAGCCCTTGTTCACAGTTCCGTGTCAGTGTGACGTCCGTGAAAAAAAAAAAGTACGTGTTTTATCCGTGAAGGTGTCCGTGATTCGTGTGTCAGTTTTTTTCATCCATGTGTCATCTGTAATTCATCGATGTTGCTCAACTTAAGATAAATTTCCAAAAAATCTCCTATCGGTCTTCAGTGAAAAACGGACACAACACGGATGTGTGTCAGTGATTTTCACGGACCCATAGACCTCAATAGGCGAGCTTGGTCCGCATCACGGATCAAAGTAGTGCATGTCCCTGTGATTTATTTTTTTTTACTGACCCGCGGTCAGTAAAAAAAAAAATACTGAAATGTGAACAGACACATTTAAATCAATGGGTACGTGTTGTCCGCAGAAGATGCCAACAGCACACGTCAGTGAAAAACGGAAATGTGAACGAGGCCTAAGGATAGGACAACGCAACACGTGGCCAAATATTGCAGTGAAGCGGTACCCGCATATCTGCTGTATTTAGTGTGACTGTTGTGTCTTGTGTCATTCGTCTGCACGAGCCCTAATTGCGGCAAGGGCGTGGACACATATGGCACAGCCAAAGATCGCATGATAGCACAACTGGTGCAAGGGAATAGGGTTCTAGTCTATCGCTGTACTGCGATCTTTGACTGTGCCATGGGTGTCACGCCCTTGCCACGATTAGGGCTCATGCACAGGAACGTATTTTCTTTCCGTGTCCGTTACATATTTTTTTGCAGATCTATTCATTTCAATGGGTCCGCAAAAAAAAACTGAAGTTACTCCGTGTGCATTCTGCTTCCGTATGTCCGTATATCCGTTCCACAAAAGAATAGAACATGTCCTATTATTGTCCACGTTACGGACAAGGATAGGACTGTTCTATTAGGGGTCAGCTGTTCTGTTCTGCAAAATATGGAATGCACACAAACGTCATCCGTATTTTTTGTGGATCTGTTTTTTGAGGACCGCAAAAATACATATGGTCGTGAGCATGAGCCCTAACTCCATTTAAATGGAACACACTTAGGCCTCATGCTCACGTCCGTATCCGTTTCCGTCAGCGAACCATGGATTTGTAAAATACTTTCATATGCACTTTTCGTTTTTCTCACTTCCAACCATAGAAATGACTATTCTTTTCTGTATGGCCTCATGCACGACTGTATTTTTGGTCCGTGTCCGATCCGCATTTTTTCCTGATCCCATGCATTTCTATGGATCTGCAAAAAATATGTCATGTCATCCATGTGCTGTCTGCATCAGTGCGGCTAAGGCCACAAAAGATAGAACCTGTCCTATTCTTGTCTGTATGGCAGACAAGGCTAAATTTTTTTACAGTGGTCCCCGTGAAAATTGCGGGATGCGCACTAATGGTATCTGTAATTTGCAGATCGGCGACTTGTGGACCTCAAAACGGGTACGGTCGTGTGCAGGAGGTCTATTGAGGACATGTTCTAGAACTGGCAGAATGGCCACACGGATGTGCAAAAAATTTGGATGTGGCCTCATAGAAATGAATGGGTCAGTGTGGTATCGGCAAAATATGCAGATAGCACACAGATGAAAAATATGGTCGTGTGGAAAAGAATATCCTTCAAGGCCTACTAATATGCAGTTTGACTAGACAATACAATATCATACCCTCAATTATTCTACTAAATTTGCCATATGTAGATTTCAAAATTAGGCCATTGTTTTGCATTAGCTGCATTATTGGCTAAAAACATGTTTGCAATTGAATGTTTAAAAAAAAAATATTGCTCCATTTGCGTCTGCAGCCTGTGATTTGAATTTTTTATCCTTTCTTGGGGTTAAAAGTCCATGATCGGAGTTGTCTCGCATGAGTGTGTGCTGTATAAAGCAGCATGGATCCGCCGCCTGTACATGTACGCCAGATGTCAGGAAGGGTTCAAGTTTATTTGATTTGGTTGTTAGGATGTCAGCTTAGCCTTAGATTCACATTCAGGAAAGCAGAGAGAGGGGCTACAGACTGAGCCACCAGAAAGCAAGGATTTTACACAGAACAGGACTGAGCAGCCTGCTACTTATGAGAATACATGGAGGCTACAGAGGACAAACAGAGCAAAAAAAAACAAAAACTGCAATTATGTTTTTTTAATCCAATAATACAGCCAAGGCAATTAAAAATAACCTAAAGGCTATGGACCCTACAGGAAAGCTTCCTGGAGGGTGGATGCAAGGGGGCCACCTGAGACCTCCTCATGGCCACCAGCCAGGTTAGTAATGATCTGATGCTTCTCTACTGACTTCTGAATTCAACTGGAGTAGTAGCACAGAACATGGCAGATGGCGCTTGCCGCCACACAGTCGCAGTTTTTAGGGAGGTATTTTGTGCTGCACTGTGGTATTGGGCTCTGCTGGGGTGGTATTTTGTGCTGCAATATGGTGGTAAGTGGCCCCTCCTACTTAAAGGGGTTATCCCATGACTAATGGAAAAAAAAAAATCAGACATCATAAAGTACACAACAATCTATTTCTAACAAAGCTAGAACAAGTCCTGTACCTCACATGGATCCAGAGATCTCCCCAATCATTGTTCTGCTAGATTTATATCAAGCTGGCAGCTCAAGGGGAGTGTCTGTTCTGCTGCAGTTCAGGGGCCGTGTCCATGATCTCCCTATCACAGCTCAGGGGCCGTGTCCATGATCTCCCTATCACAGCTCAGGGGGCGTGTCCATGCTCTCCCTATCACAGCTCAGGGGCCGTGTCCATGCTCTCCCTATCACAGCTCAGGGGCCGTGTCCATGATCTCCCTATCACAGCTCAGGGGCCGTGTCCATGATCTCCCTATCACAGCTCAGGGGCCGTGTCCATGATCTCCCTATCACAGCTCAGGGGCCGTGTCCATGATCTCCCTATGACAGCTCAGGGGGCGTGTCCATTCTGCTGTAGCTCTCTTCCTATCACAGCTCAGGAGGCAGTTGAAGGATGAAACTGAGCATGTGCGGCGATCTCAGTGAGCAGGACAAAGAAATAAAAAAAGAACAAACAGCAGGAGGCACTATACTGCTACATTTTAATGAAAAACTCAGTAGCTATACTAAGTTTTTAATGACATGCAATTCCAAAAATGTTCAGATCCAGGTGCTGGTTTGAAAACTGTAGAATATTTTTCATGGGACAACCCCTTTAAGTTGGCTCTGCCATCTGTCAGTTTGGACCCAACTACAAAATGAAGGTAATATTGTGTGCTATAACTAATTCAATTTAGGTGCAGTGTTACTTTAAGTTGGCTATATATACCGGATGAACCCCCTCACTCCGACTGAAGAAGGGGTGAGCTGGAGACTTTTAGACAAATAAATCAATGCATGAAAAGATTTTAGGGACTGATCTTTACATCAGTCCCTTAAGCAGACAATTAGATAATTAAAACGGGTAAAAATTGTCTTTTTATGGTGTTCCAGATTATAGAATTACATAAAATACAATGTTTGAAATTGCATAGAGAGCATATTAAAAGGGGTGAAACCACATATCTGTCTTACTGAAATTAATGCACCAAATTACATTTTATTAGGTTAATGGTGTATTTGAAAATGCTTATTTCATTTTGTAAAACCACATTTGATAGAAGTGAAATGTCTCTTTTTGAACGGTAAGATGAGCTGCCATTATTCTGGGTAAAGTAGTACGAGATATTAGTGTCAGGATTTACTAAATCCACATGCGCTAATACAGAATCTCAACAATAGGCTATCGGGTTTACGAATGTTTAGTGTAATGGACGATGTCTGTAAAAATGATTCATCCAGCAGCCAGACTATTAATGTTTTAACATCAAAGCACGGTGGATTTATAGCATCTCTGTCAGGTCTTTTATCTTAGGTCAGCAGAGGGTAGAGGGAGAAGACACCAATCTCAGAGGTATATCCATTTCTTTCATTCGATACAGTATTTTCAAGTAAAATGCTATTTAAATGCTAGTAGGATATATAGAAAAAACATGCGAGTCTTGCTTCTCCTGTCCACATGGGCTGATTGACAGCTTTCCTTCAGTCATGAGTTCCTATGCTGTGAGAACTTGTCAATTACTATGTGTGGGCTCAGGACGCACAACCCAAAGACCTACAGAAGATTCTACAAACCGCGAAAACCTCTGTTCATGCATCTACTTCCCTGACCAAGAATGGTGTTCAAAGAAGGGCACCACGAAGGAAACCTCTGCTATCCCAAAAAATCCATTGCGCCCTGTCTCAAGTTTTCCAGAGACCACCTGGAATTTTCACAATGCTTCTGGGAAAATTAGCTATAAAAAGATTAGACAAAATTCCATTTTTTAGCACAAGTTCACAAAGAAAATTGCACATCAAGACCAAAACCTTATGCCCACTATGATGTAGGGTGGAGGGAGGATCAAGGTTTAGGGCTGCTTTGCCGCCTCAGGGCCTGGACATTTTGCAATCAATCAGGAAATATTGAATTCTAAGGTGTATCAATGCATTTTACAATAAAATTTAAGGGCAGCATTCAAGAACTCAAACTGAAGAGATGGGTGATGCAACAAGACAATGGCCCAAACCACATAAGTAAATCATCTAAAAAATGAATAAAAAAAAGATTGTTTGTGTTTTGGTGTTGCCAAGTCAAATTCATGGCCTAAAGAGGATTGTGAATGTTTGGGGGGGGGGGTTAGAAAACCCTCCCTCCTGGGCAGACCTGCAAAGGGAAGCAAACGTACCTGCTTCCCGATGCTAGTTCCAGCTCCTGCGCTCTCTGGTCTTCACTGCTCTTCTCGGGTCTCTGGATGTGAACCTCTGGTTTGACATCATTGACCACAGTGATGACCTGCTTCCATGGGCGTAGCTATAGGGGGTGCAGAGGTAGCAGTCGCTACCGAGCCCAAGACCCTTGTGCCACATAAGAAGACACACAATGCACTGAGGGAAGGGGGGCCCAAGCTGAACTCTTGCCCCAGGGCCCATGAGCCGTTAGCTGCGCCTCTGCTTCCCTTGCGTCATGTGTCCATTTGTTATGATTCTAGGGGAGCAGGTTACTGCAGTGGCCAGAGATTGGCTACAGCAGTGTAAAACCAGAGGTTTACATCCAGGAACCTGAGCAGATTAGCAGAGTCCAGAGAGCACAGGAGCTGAGAGGCAGCGTGCTCCTGGAGGGCCAAAAACCCCTCCAAACTGGGACAGCCCCTTTAATGCAAAAATCCACGTGTTTGCAAAGAGTTGGCATATTTTTTTCATGCAACCGTAAATGGTCCAGAACTGTTACTAAGGGCAATACAAGCATTTAGTCAAACAAACGTGTCAGTAGAGGTGACAAGTTAGTAATGTAAGAGCTGTGAAAGTGTATAGAATATTCTACCAAAGGTGGGATATCTAATTGTATAAACCTTTTACCTAATTTCCAGTGAAAATACTCATTAACATAAGATGAACAAGAGGTTTATGACACCACTTCATGCAGGCCTATAGAACTTTATGATCTAAAATGGAAGCAAGCAGAGAAAATCTATAAAAATAACCTTGGTCTCCCATTGACCCTAACTAGGTAGATCAAAGATGGCTAAACAGTTGGCCATTATCTACCAGTAAATCTTACAGAGGGAACCAGTTACACTTAACATTAGTCCTTCATGGTATTTATTTTCTTGATTCTGTTGGTGTTGATTACAGAGCAGGAAACAGCGGTGGAGTACCACTCTCATCTATGAAGATGGCATGACCACGGAGGGAGTGCAATAAGTAACACTTTGTGACTTATATTACCATTATGGGTTACTGTGGCGTCACAAAAATTGACAATAGGTTCTCCATGTACCACATATGCCTCTTTCTAGTCCACCACGTCTCCAAGCTCCAAAAGTGTTGATTCCATACCTGAAAAGTTAAAGAAGTCTTAAAAACCGGTACCTCATTAAGACAACTCTTGTCCATATGTGGTGTAAGAACATCTCCTGTTCTGGAGGACTCCATGTATTGTCCATGTTCTACATGTATGGCTATTAATCTGTCTTGCCTCTGCGTAATACCATATCTCCCCTGCAGTGGGTGCTGTAGGGCAAATGCCTGGCTGATGAGAAAACCCCTTTCATCTGGTAGCTAAAAAATATTTTTTTCAATACTTTTTCTACTGATCTTTTAAAATTGAAATGTTCTCCTAATTCACCTTGCAGTGTATTGTATGGTTTTTATTTTTAATTTTCCATGTCACTATTTATTAAAAATAAATAAAAATAAATCCATTTTTTTTCACACTGGCTACTGAGTCTAATAATATGTCATTACTTCCTGTTCTGTATAGATAATTTTGCAGCAGTCATCTTATTATCATCACAGGCAGGATTACAATTAAAAGTAACAATTATATACAGATAACACAGGAGCCACAGGATCTATGATGTCACAGCTTATCTACACCTCCCTCTGGTATGTACACAGATATCATCGGGTCCCATAGCATTTCTCTCTTCCTATTTCTGCCAGATTTAAAAAAATGTATTATCAAGTAAAAATCACGAACCCACTTGTCCAACACCACCATTTTGCTGGATTTCCAATTTTTTGTAAATAAGAGGAGGCCTTTTTTTAGTAAAAAGCGGAACAGGTGCTTTTTAAATACAGAGTTCATTCTCAATGTATTCATACCAGACAACTGGGAAAAAAAAAAACAATATTGATAAATCTCCCCTATATAGTTCTATGTCTCCTGCTTCCCTTCATATATTACAAGATTAAATTAGCTGCCTGTATCCACCACTAGAGGGAGCTCAATGAGTAGAGCTTTATAGAGCTACCATCGAAAGCAATAGAAGAAGTAAAAACTGTTTGCATGCAAGCTCCACCTAGTGGTGGCTTGAGGAACATGACGTAATTTTATGTTGGGAACAGGAGAAGGAGTTTAACATTGAGCCCCATGGCAGTGTTGTGCTCTGCCCCACTGATGAGTAGGCCACTGCTCTCCCTGTGCAGGTCACAGAACATGTCTAGAAAACTCTTCCATAGAACTGTCCATTGTCTATGATCATATACACAAAATAAAATATATAAAAACATATAAGAAGCAAGGATCTGGTTTTAAAGGGTTTCTGTCACCAGATTTAACCCTATTAAGCTAGCTGACATTAGCGATGCGCTAATGTCAGCTAAACCTAACTAGCCTATTCCTACTGTTATCTATGCCCCCGTTACGCCAGAAATATAACTTTTATAATATGCTAATTAGCCTCTAGGAGCGGGGGGGGGAGGCGTTGTTCCTGCTCCTAGAGGCTCCGTTTTCCCACCTTTGTCGCCTCCCTCCACGTCCTGATTGACAGGGCCAGGCAGCGCTCGCATCTGTCTGCCAGCCCGGTGCTCTGGTAAAATCTCACGCCGTTTAGCAATCGGCGCGGCGAGGGAAAGACTCTCGCAGGCTGCCAGCTTTCTCACCGCGCCGAATGCTAACCGGCGTGATATTTCCTCAGCGCACAGAGCTGGCAGACAGATGCGAGCGCTGCCTGGCCCTGTCAATCAGGATGTGGAGGGAGGCGACAAAGGTGGGAAAACTGAGCCTCTAGGAGGAGGAACAACGCCCCCCCCCTGATCCTAGAGGCTAATTAGCATATTATACAAGTTTGGTTTCTGGCGTAACGGGGGAATAGATAAAAGTAGGAATAGGCTAGTTAGGTTTAGCTAATGTTAGCTAGCTTAATAGGGTTAAATCTGGTGAAAGAAACCCATTAGGAAAAAAAATATCTATGTGATGGTAAAACCTTGTGTAATATTTTCTGCAGTCATACAGCATATGTCTGTCTCTGTCCTGATGTAAGACGTTTCATTTGTCCTCATGGAGCAATAAAGGTGTTAAGCGTCTATTGACCTTTCATTGGCCATAGGGACTACAGGGCCTAGAGATGTTGCGGAGGTTAACAGCCTGATCGGATTACAAATAGTATGACATTCGATGGACTGATAAGATGGATGGAGGGCAGAAACATATTATTGTCCTCCTTTTCTGTCACATCCATTTAAGCTGGCGAATATAAGTCCATTTTCGGAGTGTTTCTGCGTGATTTTAAGGCCTTGAGGCATGAGTAAATCAAAGCTGTGAATTTCCCCCTTGCTTTCTGCTCTCGTCTCTCGCAGCAGCCCTGTAATGTACGGGTTCAGAGAGTTGGAAAGAAGAAAAGCTTCTTGACACAAGCTGTAAATTTGTCCACCGGCAAGGCCTCTCATCGAGGAATGGGATGTGTCATCCTGAAGAGGATTGCAATGAGACTCATATCATGTCACGCAAGATATTCAGAAGCCAGAAAAATGAGACATCCCTTCCAAAAGCATACACAGATCTCATAGGGCCCCATAGCAAAATTTTGGATGGGCCACCCCCACCACACCCAACAGACACTCCTAGGCGGCACGGAAAGCAAAGCGCGTCTCCCCCGACTTCTCATGAATTAATTCTCATGAATTTAAGTTTTTTTTTTTATCGAGCTGAATTTTTTTTTATGAAAGGGATCCTATGATTAATGTAAAAAACGCAAATGAGACATCATATAGTACGTGGCGATCTCTAAGGCTGGGTTCACATCAGCACTGTGAACTCCGACAGCCTGTTCTGGCGGAGGAACAGACTGCCGGAATTCACTGTATCCGGCGTATGGACAGGCAAAAAATACAACATGCAACATTAGAAAGCCGGCATATTTGCCGGAGATCCCATTACAGTGAATAGGGATCCAGTGGTGCACGGTGATGTCCGGCCATTCCAGATACAGTAAACTCCGGTAGTCTGTTAATCCACCGGAACAGCCTGCCGGAGTTCACAGCTCATGTGAACCCAGTCTAGAACCAGACCCGTAACTCATATGGATCAAAAGACCTCCCAAATTCATTACTTCCATTGCTCTGCTAGACTTATTTCAAGCTGGCAACTTGAACTGGGGGTGCGTTCCTTCTCAGGTGGTATGTTTTTGCTCACTAGGCATGTTCTTTCTGCTGTCACAGCCTCTAACAGCTTCTAATAGATAGGGCTGGTGGCAGTTGAAAGATTGAACTGAGCATGTGCGACCACCACAGCGAGGTGGATAGAGAGATGAAAAAGAAAACAAACAGCAGGTGGACCTATAGATACAGAGGGTGCCATAGCTGCCTGGTGCCTGCACCTATACACAGCAGACTAGAGTTGATCTAATCGAAGTTTCCAAAATGGACTTTGATCCGAATTTCAAGAAAAATTTGATTTGTCGCAAAGCCGAATTTCCTCATGCTTTGTAATAACGAATCAATTTTGCCTGAAATGGCGTAAAAAAAAAAAACATACTCACCTTATCCATATGAGCGCGCAGAGGCAGTGGCCATCTTGATTAAAGATCCCTTGCAAAATCTCATGTGCGGTGACGTATGAAATCACCACGCCAGCCAGAGTGATGACGTAATCACGTGCCGTGCGAGATTTTACACGGGTTCTTTAATCAAAACGGCCATGGCCTCTTTGTGCTCAAAGGAAAAAGGTGAGTATTATTATTTAGCCTTTGTTTTTTTAACCCCTGAAAAGGCCTCCATTTTTACATCAGATGCCGCGATCAGCGATGAACGCATCTGAGGGGTTCCCCGTCAATGCGTCCGCTACTTACAAATAATTAGTTGTGAAGAAAATTTATTTGTGAAATTCGACGGAGCAGCTGAATCAAAGTTTTCATAACTTCACTCAACACTACAGCAGACACCCAGAGACATTGTGATCAGTGATAACCCTGATCATGGACGTTTAACCCCTCAGGTGCCATGTTCAGTTACCCCCCTCCCCGTACCGAGATCGATTGAGCCACTTAGTTGCTATGGCAGCCTTCTGAAGGTAGGCTCTTAGGCCTGCCACAGCTAACGTCCTGTGGAGCCCTGCCAGATGATCGCATGTTCAAATCCTCTAGGAGGACTTAAAGTACGTGAAAAAGGTTATGATTTTAAAAATATATTTAAAAAAAATCAAATAATCCCCTGTCCGCATATTCAAAATAAACAATAAAAATTAAACATCTTTAGTATCATTGTGTCCCAAAATGCTGTAATGGAAAAATAAAATCGTATTGGCCAATTCACTTTTTTTATCGCTTCACCTACCCAAAAATGGAATAAAAATATATCAAAAAGTTGTACACTCTCCAAAATGGTATAATTTAAAACTACAGATCGCCCTGCTAACCATGAGTCCTCACACAGCTCTGTAGACATAAATATGGCAATGCAAAGACATTTTTTTTCTAAAGTTTTTATTTTTTTAAGCATTAAAACCCCCCAAAAAACTATATAAATGTGGTACAGCTGTAATCGTACTGACCAAGAGAATGAAGTTAATATGTCAGCTTTTCTACATAGGGAATGCCGTAAACACAAAACCCATAAAACTGTGGTAGAATTGCATTATTTTTCCAATTCCACCCCATTTAGATTTTTTTTTTCCAGCTTCCCCCTACATCATACGCAATAGTAAATGGTGCCATTAGAAATAGCAACTTGTCCCCATAAGGCCCCTTTCACACGAGCGAGTATTCCGCGCGGGTGCGATGCGTGAGTTGAACGCATTGCACTCGCACTGAATCCTGACCCATTCATTTCTATGGGGCTGTTCACATGAGCGGTGATTTTCACGCATCACTTATGCGTTGCGTGAAAATCGCAGCATGCTCCTCTTTGTGCGTTGCGGTGCGATAATCCACGCAACGCAGGCCCCATAGAAGTGAATGGGGTTGCGTGAAAATCGCAAGCATCCGCAAGCAAGTGTGGATGCGGTGCGATTTTCACGCATGGGTTCTAGGTGACAGTCTATTCACTGTATTATTTTCCCTTATAACATGGTTATAATGGAAAATAATAGCATTCTGACTACAGAATGCATAGTATAATAGTGCTGGAAGGGATAAACAAATAAAAAAGTTAACTCACCTTATCCTCTTGTTCGCGTAGTTCGTTCCCGGTCTGCTAGCTGTGTGCTTGGGCTAAAGGACCTTTGATGACGTCAGATCACATGCTCATTCACCATGGTGATGGACCATGTGATTGGAGCATGTGATCTGACGTCACCACAGGTCATTCAGCCCAAGCACACAGCTAGCAGACCGGGAACGAACTACGCGAACAAGAGGATAAGGTGAGTTAACTTTTTTATTTTTTTAACCCTTCCAGCACTATTATACTATGCATTCTGTAGTCAGAATGCTATTATTTTCCCTTATAACCATGTTATAAGGGAAAATAATACAATCTTCAGAACATCAATCCCAAGCCCGAACTTCTGTGAAGAAGTTCGGGTTTGGGTACCAAACATGCGCGATTTTTCTCACGCGAGTGCAAAACGCATGACAATGTTTTGCACTCGCGCGGGAAAATTGCGCATTTTCCCGCAACGCACCCGGCTCTTATCCGGGCAAAAAACATGACGCCCGTGTGAAAGAGGCCTTAGGCTATGTAAACAGAAAAAAAAAAGTTATGGCTCCGGCAAGGGGTAAAAAAAAAAAAAAAAAGGAAGATCACTGGGTCAGGAGGGGGTTAAGGGGGACTTTGCTAAGTACCTAGAGTTTTCCATATAATTTTTTTTAACCACTGTTAACGAACTTTTTGATACAGGGATATCTTTCAAAATCCATGCTGCTGTGAAAATTTGGGTCAGTTCTCATGACACCTTACGTCAGATATACAGTATGTGTTGGTAGAATTGCTCAAAGGTTATACCATTATATAGATCTATAGGGGGTCATTTATCAAACTGGTGTAAAGTAGAACTGGCTTAGTTGCCCATAGCAACCAATCAGATTCCTCCTTTCATTTTTCACAGCTCCTTTGGAAAATGAAAGGAGGATTCTGATTGGTTGCTATGGGCAACTAAGCCAGTTTGATAAATGACCCCCATAGTGGCTTATGTTACCCACTGACTGCCAGTTTTGCAGAATGCCTCTATATAGAAATGTGTAGTTACTTACGCAGTACAGTAACTTATACAGTAGCAAAAAAGGTGCACTGATGTCTATTAACCCCTGTCTTGTGTTCCTTTCCTTTTATTTCTCCATTGAAAACCTGGGCAACTTTGCAGCAAAACAGAAGACTTTTGGTTGCAAAGGTGAATATAACTAATATACAATAATTAAGAAGGAACCATCAGCTCTATCTCTGGTAAATATTCGTATTCCCCACAAAATATAAGTTCTGGTAAACTTTTTGAAGAACGCTGCATCATGTGCTTCCTGCTATTCCTCCTGGAAATATATGACTAAATTGCCAAATGATCATTAGCCTTTCTATATCAAGGTTCACCGGCTGAGACTATTGGAACTAATTAATATATATTCACAAAGCAGATTTTTGGAGGAATAAGCTTGAATAAAATCCATGTACTTGATACAGAAATAACTCCATTCAGATGTGCGGAACAGATTTACAGATGTGGAAATTTATGCAACAAATCTGCTGTGTGAATACACCCTAATGCTTTGTAGGGGAAACAGTCAACTGACAAGACCAATGCCGGACTGGAGCACTAGAGGATCCTCCTGTGGGCCCAGGCTCTGATACCATAGAGGACCTCAAAGGTCCAGTAGATAAAACCCGTTTGGAGCTGCCTTTTGAGCCAATCACTTGCTACAAGGGTCTGTTAATTGATGATATGGGTGTTGGGCATCATTTCCTCTGGTGGGCCCAAGGAACCCCAGTCTGACACTGGACAAGGGCAGTGATAGTAGCCAGTTGTCAATGTATTGAGATATTTCTAGGAGGAATAATAGGAATAGCACAATGCAGAGTGCTAAAACTAATGCTCCAGAACTGTTATCTTATGGTGAACACAAGTACCTACTAAAACAGTCATGTCAGAGAAGCTGAACATTTGTTGTGAGCACCCTATGCTCTGAACCAGTTCTTGGAGGTATACCTTTTTAGGCTACTTTCACACTTGCGTTTGGGGTTCCGCTTGTGAGATCCGTTTGAGGGGTCTCACAAGTGGCCCCGAATGGATCCGTTCATCCCCAATGCATTCTGAATGGATAAGGATCCGTTCAGAATGCATCAGTTTGGCTCCGTTCCGCCTCCATTCCGCTCTGGAGGCGGACACCAAAACGCTGCTTGCCAAAGGGATCCGTCCTGACTTACAATGCAAGTAAATGGGGACGGATCCGTTTGACGTTGACACAATATGGTGCAATTGCAAACGGATCCGTCCCCCATTGACTTTCAATGTAAAGTCAGGATTCCCTATTAATATACCATCGGATCAGAGTTTTCTCCAATCCGATGGTATATTTTAACTTGAAGCGTCCCCATCACCATGGGAACGCCTCTATGTTAGAATATACCATCGGATTTGAGTTGCCACTTACCAGTAGGAGGAGCGCTGGCCGGCCACAGACAGCGCATGTAAGTAGAGAGCATGTAAGTATAAGCTAAGTAACCATAGCAGCCAGGACTGCAGTAGCGTCCTGGCTGCCATGGTAACCGATCTGAGCCCCAGCGATTAAACTGGGACTCCGATCGGAAATGCTGCTCCGCTACCACCAATGATGGGGGGGAGGGGGGTTGTAAGCCTGTGGCCACTGCCGCCAATGCTTTTAATACTGGGGAGGGAGGGAGGGGGGGGCGCACTGGCCACCAATGCTGTTAATACTGGGGAGGGAGGGAGGGGGGGATGCACTGGCCACCAATGTTTTAATACTGGGGAAGGAGGGGGGTCTGGCCCCTGCTGCCTGGCAGCACCCGATCAGGGTGTGCCTGCGCCGGATTTCGGAGGCCAAGAGAAGAGGACGCAAGGATGGTGGGGTGAATAAATTACATGAGGTAGTGGAGGGGGTGGAACCGTTCGGCAAGGATGTGGGAGTACATTTATTTCTTAGGAGGCGTGCTGGGCTTGGAAGAAAGGCGGGCTGGGCACTGCAGCGGGGCGTTACTGGGCACTTGTCAAAATCCTCAGCCGTGCGATGCCACATGATGTTAGGCTGCTCGGCCAGGACCACAGGATTAGGGAGCAGGTCACCTCCTAAAGCGTCCCTAACCTGACCCTAACTCCTAGCTGCATGGGCCGACCTTTAAGGTAGGAGGACCCATGCTCAGGAACCTCGGATCCCTAACTTACCCTCCGACCGGTCCCTGGACTAGGAGTCAGGGTAAGACGGCCTGTTCCTACTGGACACGGAGGAACAGGGGTCTCACTGGCCAAGCTGCAGGGAAAAGGGGAAACACAAACAGAAAGGAAGTTAACCCTTAAAATACCAGAGAAGGGAAAACACAACTTAAAAGGGAAGTGTCCAAACCAAGAACACACTGTGGCTGTTGCCGCAGGCAACGACATGGGTGGCAACTATGTCCTGGGAGTCAGCCCGAAGGCCGGGACACTGCCACCACATGTACACATACAACCAAATGTTGCCACGGGCAACCACAGTGAAGGGAAGATGTCAGTGCACACCAAACATAAAACAAAGTGCACACAGACATACAAAAGTGCATACATACACGCACACAACTCCAGGGAAACCGCACACATACCTGTTGTCCGCGGCAACCGCACCTGAGGCAAACAGCAAAATGCCTCCAGCTGCGGTTGACACAACAACCCAAACCGCGGGCAACTGTATGCGGCTCCCAAGGAGTCACGGCCATAAACATGGTCGTGACACTCCCACCCCTCAAAGCCCCCCCCCCACCAAAAAAAAAGAAAACTAGTGAGGGACTCACACAAGGGGATGGGAGAAGGGAACGTCCACTCTTAGGAGATGGTTCCCAGAAAGTCGCTGCCAGCTGCATCCTCTCCCAGCAAACACTAAGCCAGTCCAACGAGGCCTGCAGCCCGCCACAGCGACACGGGAAGAGAACCACTGAGAATGGACGAGGGGACTCTCCACTCACGTCCCCACTCCAGTCGCTGCCAGCAGACACTCCTAACCAGCAGGCAGCCGGACCACTAACGGAGTGCTGCCAGCAAACGACCAGAGATGGGAACATGGAGAGGGGCGAGGGATCACCAACACGGACACGGAAGGTTAGGTGGCGGGGAATAAGCCACCAACCGTGCCGTTAACGGTGATCCCCCCAGAACGCTATCCCTCTGGAGAACGCGCATGCAGGCCACAAGAGGATGGCACTGCATGCTGCACCCTCTTTCGAAGGTGTGCACCCGCACACCAAACAAACACCACGGTGCAATAAAAAAAAACTCAGGGGACGCCAAGACAGAGCACGGTGAAGGGATGGCGGGGAAACGCCACTCACCGCTCCGTCAGCGACGAAACCCCCACAACGCTCTCCCTCCGGAGAACGCGCATGCACCCCATCAGCCTATGGCGATGCATGCTTCACCCTCTTTCGAGGGAAACCACGTGAGGAGCCATTCTGGTCATACTGTCACGGCTGAGGACGGGGAAAATCCTCAGCCGTGCAATGCCACATGATGTTAGGCTGCTCGGCCAGGACCACAGGATTAGGGAGCAGGTCACCTCCTAAAGCGTCCCTAACCTGACCCTAACTCCTAGCTGCATGGGCCGACCTTTAAGGTAGGAGGACCCATGCTCAGGAACCTCGGATCCCTAACTCACCCTCCGACCGGTCCCTGGACTAGGAGTCAGGGTAAGACGGCCTGTTCCTACTGGACACGGAGGAACAGGGGTCTCACTGGCCAAGCTGCAGGGAAAAGGGGAAACACAAACAGAAAGGAAGTTAACCCTTCCAATACCAAAGAAGGGAAAACACAACTTAAAAGGGAAGTGTCCAAACCAAGAACACACTGTGGCTGTTGCCGCAGGCAACGACATGGGTGGCAACCATGTCCTGGGAGTCAGCCCGAAGGCCGGGACACTGCCATCACATGTACACATACAACCAAACATTGCCACGGGCAACCACAGTGAAGGGAAGATGTCAGTGCACACCAAACATAAAACAAAGTGCACACAGACATACAAAAGTGCATACATACACGCACACAACTCCAAGGAAACCGCACACATACCTGTTGTCCGCGGCAACCGCACCTGAGGCAAACAGCAAAATGCCTCCAGCTGCGGTTGACACAACAACCCAAACCACGGGCAACTGTATGCGGCTCCCAAGGAGTCACGGCCATAAACATGGTCGTGACAGCACTACAGGAGAGTAATAACGCCCCTCTGGGTACCTTGAGGCTTAATTAGCATATCAGCAAAATTGCTTTTTCATCTAAATGAAAAGTTGAATAAAAGAAAGAAGACACATGCTGGAATGAAGGTACTTTATTGCACATTGCTATGTTAACAGTTTTATATGCTCAAAATAGGCGACAGATTCCCTTTAAGTCAGGAGATCAGAAATAAGAGCTACACATGAGCCTTTAGATGACAGGATTCAAAGGAAACAGACTGTGACAGCTTGTAAACAGACAGATTTTTTAACCCAGAAATGGCTAAACTTTTTAAATAAAGACTAATTGAAAAAAAAATGATTTTAGCCCAAAATGAGTAAAATGTAACAATAAAAAAATGCCCCCAAAGGTATAAATAGCCTTTAAAGCCACGTGGTGACAAGAGCAGAGAACGGATAGAGAAACAATACATTCAGATGTATTTCTTTTAAAAGTTGACAATTTCAGTAAATTAAATATATTACTTGTGAGTGGCCATTACAGATGAATGATTTGATTCTAAATTTTTTCAAAAAGTACTGATTCTACTAAATCCAAAAATTGAGAAAGAGAGAGATGTTTTCCCCATAATAGAAACATAGAAACATAGAATGTGTCGGCAGATAAGAACCATTTGGCCCATCTAGTCTGCCCAATATACTGAATACTATGGATAGCCCCTGGCCCTATCTTATATGAAGGATGGCCTTATGCCTATCCCATGCATGCTTAAACTCCTCCACTGTATTTGCAGCTACCACTTCTGCAGGAAGGCTATTCCATGCATCCACTACTCTCTCAGTAAAGTAATACTTCCTGATATTACTTTTAAACCTTTGCCCCTCTAATTTAAAACTATGTCCTCTTGTAGCAGTTTTTCTTCTATTAAATATTCTCTCTTCTTTTACCTTGTTGATTCCTTTTATGTATTTAAAAGTTTCTATCATATCCCCTCTGTCCCGTCTTTCATCCAAGCTATACATGTTAAGGTCCTTTAATCTTTCCTGGTAAGTTTTATCCTGCAATCCATGTACCAGTTTAGTAGCTCTTCTCTAAGCTCTCTCCAAAGTATCAATATCCTTCTGGAGATATGTTCTCCAGTACTGAGCACAATACTCCAAATGAGGTCTCACTAGTGCTCTGCAGAGCGGCATGAGCACCTCCCTCTTTCTACTGGTAATTCCTCTCCTTATACACCCAAGCATTCTGCTAGCATTTCCTGCTGCTCTATGACTTTGTCTGCCTACCTTTAAGTCTTCTGAAATAATGATCCCTAAATCCCTTTCCTCAGATACTGAGGTTAGGACTGTATCACTGATCAAAGTAGTTTCAATTTGTCTCGAATTTAAAAGAACCCAAAACAAATCGGGTGGTTGACTCATGAACAGACCCAAGTTAAGACCCAAATAGAATTTTAAGAAATTCTCTCCTCCCTAATCATAGAATTTTTATTTCTGTTGCAGTGTACTCACTGTGCGGGCCTCATCATCTCAGATTTCCATCCGTAACCCATTGCGTTTGCATTACTGATGTTTATCATTGTTATAGACAAGATAGAGGGTGCTTTGCATAATTGGTGTCGAAGTGAAGGCCCTTAGTCCTAGCTGAGTTACAGCAATGATATATTGTAAAAAATGGGACGTTAAAACTTACCAAGATGTATTGAGCTCTCCGCGATCCATTGTGTTAGATGATAACAGTTTGGGGGATAATGCTTTAATGTGAGCAATTAAGCGTAAGTGCTTGTGATTTGAGAGTATGGCCTACATTCCATGAAATGATTATAATGATCAATACCCGTGATTTGTAAGCTGCTTATTATTGATCCAAAAGTAAAAATGGTTGACCTTCTCCAGTGGAAGTAATTTGCTAAATTATGACACTACATTGAGACTTTCTCAGTTCAAAGGTGAAGACTGAAAACATGTGCAGATGGCGTCCGTTTTGCGCCCTTGCTTTCTCATGGCGTACGTTTGAAGCAAAAATTTACATTGTAATTTAGATAATTTCAATATCAATCCCTGTATCTGCGTCACATCATAAAATGTTGCGATACATTCAGTAAGGTTATGATTAGTCATGAGCAAATTGAAGTTAAGCGAATTGACTTCGATCCGAATTTCAGGAAAAATTTGATTCGCTGCAAAGTCGAATTTCCTCGTGCTTCGTGGTAATGCATCAAGTCTCCATGAAATGGCAGAAAAAAAAACATACCTCATCCATTTTTGCCGCGGCCATCTTGATTGAAGACTGCCGTGCAGCATGATGATGTCACCATGCAAGATTTCATGCGGTGTCTTCAGTCAAGATGACCTCAGCGGCCTCTACGCAATCAAATAAATAAGGTGAGTATTTTTTTTTTCATTTTTTACCGGATTAACCCCTGAAAGCCCTCAATGTTAATCTCAGATGTTGTGATCATCGATGAATGCGGCATCTGAGGGTTTCAATGATGGGAAGAGGGGGGGGGGGGGGATCACCGTTCCCCATCATTGTGCCTGCTACATACAAAGAAATGTGAAGCAGCGGAATCTAATATTTTATAACTTCGCTCAACACTAGTTATGATGTGAGCACCACAGTAGGGTACACAGCATTTGGTAAAGAAAAAGTCTCAAAAGCATTCAATATTTACCATAAATTCGGTTAAATACAGAAGTTGCGGATAATAGAAATTCAAATAGGTCATGAGGGTACAGAAAAACGAAGGGTGTGCGAACTATAGAGGCATGATGAAAATCTGGAAAGGACTGCTGCAAAAAAGCAAAACTACTAGAGATGAGCAAATCAACTCTAAACAAATCAAATTCAACCCAAATTTTCTAAGAATTTCTGTCAATTTAGAATTTTTGGCGGTTCGATTTGGGTGAATTTCTCAAATATTCATCAGCATTTTTTCAGATCAAAAGTCAAGAAAGATGGAGGAGGATTATGTGACCAATTATGTGACCAATAAGTACACACACCAGCAGGCATTTCTTTCCAAAGTGAACATTTTTAAGGCCTTTTCTTTTTAAACTAAAAAATCCTACAGTACAGTTTGTTTTTTTAAGAAGCTATTTGTTACCACCAACAGCCAGACTTTCACCCATAGCCATACATGTCGCTGTCACTTTAAGATTACTAATGCTTGAGAACTTAAAGGAAATGTGTCATCAGAAAATTACATATTGTTTTAATTATGTTTTTTATGTTTCAACATATTTTTTAAGATTTTTAGGTGATGCTATTTTTAATTTTACATGTTAATATCTATATTTAAACAAAACCCATACAATCCTAAATTTTTACCACTGGCCACAAAGCCTAATAATAGGAGCCATTTCTTGGTCTGTACAGATCACTTGACTGCAGTTACCTGCTTATCTATAAACAAAGATGATATCATTACAGGCAGCATTAGAATGCCAGATAAGACAGGATCCACCATACACAATAAGTGATTGTCACATCTTATCTATTATTTCCTTGTACAATGACCTCTGTACAGGTCCACAAAGCATGCCTACAAAGCTCTCCCATAGAAGTCAATGTAGTCCCCTCCAGACCATTGTGTCTATGGACCATGGGGCTGCCGTAAAGCAATTTTCTTAATGCTTTGTATATGCTGTTAAGAACAGCTCAGGAAAGATGGCCGCCCACATAATCATGTTCAGGAAATAAATATGCAATAAGAAAATAAAAAGAGATTAGAAGAAAATGATATGTGGCTATCTAGTTTTACTGGCAGAAAAAAATATTTGGTGACACATTTCCTTTAAGAGCTTGAAATAAGTTGCATTAAGTCCTAGGGATTTTCAGAATATCATCCACAACTTTCCAGGGCAAATGGCTGAATCAAATCTGAATCGAAATTTCAAGAAATTTACTCATCACTAAAAACTAGCATCTTAGCAAGTAGGGGAATTGACCACAGAGGAGGAAACAAAGAACAGGCTTGTGTGTCATTGGTTGCATGACGGTTCACCTAGTTTGACCACTTCTATGGACCCTCTACATGTATGTACGTAGTTCTACAATATGTAGACACTAAACTGTATGTCTGTATTTTTTTCTACCCACAATTACTTGAACTGAGAGGAAGTTTTCCTTAGAGGCCATTTTGCTAATGCTAACGCTCAGTATTGATTATCTGTCACCGTCTGTTTCAGGGTTGACTTCCACACTTTGGATGTCATTTACAAAGCCACATGAAATTCTGTTGAGCATCTTACATCTTCCTTGTTTATTAATCCACTTGTTTTTGGTTTTCTAGTGACCACTGATCATGCGTTCTGTCATCAGCCTTCCACTTTGGCCTCTAATGCTCCATCTCGAGCGTCTGACCCAATGCACATGACTGTAGCCACTTAGTGTGCCATCATTTAGTGCCTCTGTATGATGCCGTATCATGGAGGACCTACTACAAACAATTACTTCTCCTGAGATATGACGGCTGGTGGAGCATGGAATAATTATTTCTGTCGTATTTCTGTCGAGTACATTATGGCCCAATATACTATGGGTGCCATATTAAAGCTTTATACAACTTGAAGGTGCAATTGTATAAGTATTTAACCCCTTAAAGAATGGGCCCATTTTCATTTTTGCATTTTTTTATGACACCATATAACTTGGAAAATGTGAAAAAATTCGTTGTGGAGTAAAATTGACAAAAAAAAGGTTTCTTGGGTTTTGATATTACGACTTTCAGTGTGGGCTAAAAAGGACATGACATCCCTATTCTGTGGGTCAATACAATTATGGCAATACCAAACTTGTATAGTTTTTATATTGTAATAAAAAACTTTTTAAAAATCAAAATTCTTTGCATCACCATTTTCTGACAAGCCATATTTTTTTAATATTTCCATTTACAATATTGCATCACTGCTTATATTTTTTTGCAGGACGAACTCTAGTTTTATTGGTATAATTTTTTAGGTACTTTTGACTTTCTGATCACTATTATTCAATTTTTTGGAGGAGACAAAAGAAATGGCGAATGATGTGTTTTTTTTTTTCATTACAGTGTTCACTGTGCAGGAAAAATATTTTTATATTTTAATAGTTCAGACATTGTTGGATGCGGTGATACCTGTTATGTTTATTTTTTTATTGTTTATTTTTATATGTAAAATAATATTACGGTTATACTTATTAGATTTCTGGATCAACCTTGCAGGACTATAGGCTGGACTGGATAAACATATGTCTTTTTTTTCCAGTGTTACAAACTATATTACTTTGTCACATAGCAGAGGGGTCCCCATAGCAAAGATTAGAAGTGGCCCTCCCGTATGCTATTAGGTTCTCTCACCCAGGACCAAAGGGCAGAGGTGTTCATTTCCTGATGCAGTTACCCCAGAGACAGTTAGCCCTAAACATGTTTCTACGATCCAGCAGCAGAGTATGTGAACACGTGTACATTTATGGTAGGCATACCCTTGATGGGGTCTTTAGTATTCAAGGTAGGTGGAGTTTTCCCCTTCTGCTATACATTGTTTAGTAGTTTTTCAAAGCTGTCTGTGTTATAATTAGTGTTGAGCGAATCGAAGTTCACAAAGTGGGAAAATTCAATTCGCAGCGAAGCACAATTTCCTTGTGCTTTGTGGTTACTAATCAATTTTCCCTAAAATGTCGGTAAAAAAAAAAATTCATACTCACCTGATCCATTTGTGCGCGAAAAGTCCGCAAGATTGAATATCCCACATGAAATCTCATGTGTGGTGATATATGGCCGACGTTATGAGGTCATCACTCACCGTGCAAGATTTTGTGCTGGATCTTCAATCAAGATGGCTCTAGCAGACTCTTCACATGGATAAGGTGAGTATTTTTTAAGTTTTGAGAACTTTGCTCATCTCTAGTTATAATCTTTATACAGCATCATGTTAACTGTTATGTATTTTATGAAATTACTACTGACAAAAAGTCACACCTTAAGTAAAAAGGGATTAACATTAAGAATCATGTATGAATTTAGAAGTTGAAATGCGCCAGAAGGGGCAATTACCAAAGACTAAGCTCTTGAATTCATTTTTCCTAAATGGAAATTACTTGTATTGTATTCTGTAGAAAGGTACAGCTGAAGGTGAAGCATCTTGTATGAAGATATCATGAAGATGTCAAAGCATGTTAAGACTTCTCAGTCACTGACATAAAGTGTCAGACAGGGATTATGATATTTCATACACTCCAACATTTTTTTCATTCCAGTGCCAGCCGCCTCAGACTTTCAGTTTCTTGCCTCATATTTCATTAAATATTTTACCCTGCTACCTCTAAACCCCTATTATTGCCATCTTTGAGGTAACAGTGAGACCATCAGACCAGTAGACATAATAAGGTCCACTATGCAGAGATACTAGCCTAGATCTAGTGGACGTTGAATACTGATTAACCCTTTTGTTTCCTGTGTTAAGCTTTATCTTCAGCTTAAAGAAGAACAAGGTGTCCTGGAAGTGATGATATGGCCCCACAGATCCTTGATCTCAACATCATTGTCTGGGATTAAATTAAGAAACAGAAAGATTGGACAAGCCTACATCCACAGAAGATCTGTGGTTATTTCTCCAAAATGTTTAGAACAACCTCCCTGCCAAGTTCCTTTAAAAACTGAACCTTGGAGAATTGATGCTGTTTTGGTAAAATTGACTAGTAATACTTCACTTTTTTAAATCATTCTTACATTGCAATTTTTTTTCTACATCTGCCCCTGACATGACCTCTCCCACTGCTCCAATGTCCATCCCCTGATGGTTCCTGCTATATGTGTGCATGCTAGGTTTGGCTATGCATGGCTGTTCTTTAAATATTGAGGAGAAAGCCTCTGCAAGACATTCCTGGTAGCAGCTTATCTCCCAGGAGAACAATTGTATTGGTTGAAAAGATTCGGTTTATACGAATCCTTCTCTTCATCTTTCGGGGGAGTCAGCATCACCTCATATACATTAGATTGTTGGTCTGTCCTGCCAAAAACGGTGGATTCGGCTGACAATACACTATAGAGGTCTTAACTAGTGTTGAGCGAATCAAAGTATCCAAAGTAGAGTTTGATCTGAATTTCCAGAAAAATTTTATTTGCCGCAAAACCGAATCTCCTTGTGCTTTCTGGTAACAAATCAATTTCATAAATCACAGAAAAAAATGCACCACACGGATATGCCACTGACTATACTAGCTAGTCATACAAGCAGATATTAAAAGCTGAGACTTTTGCCAATATATTCCTGTCAGGAACACAGGAGCCCATCATGCACCACGTCAAGGTCACTCAGCATGACAAGGGTCCTACCACTATGCTAACTATGGTGTCTTGCTTTATTCACATTGCATTAGTTGTCCTGCTATGCGGTTGTGTGGAAGCTTGGCTATGAGCTGGATTTCTTCACCTTCAGACCGTGTTCACACCATAGTTAGCGTAGTGGTAGGACTCTTGCCATGCTGAGAGACAGTGACGTGGTGCATGATGGGCTCCGATGTGTTCCTGACAGGAATATATTGGCAAAAGTCTCAGCTTTTAATATCTGCTTGTATGACTAGCTAGTATATTCAGTGGCATATCCGTGTGGTGCATTTTTTTCTGTGATTTATATAATTATATTTTCATCTGCACAATGCTCTGTTTTGTGTAGGATGCCTTTGTGGTGCATGTGGACTGCGCCGGCATCCTCCATTGTACGCATTTTTTGCTGGGGATGGTCGTTTGCTGCGGTCCACATTCGGTGGGACTGCTCCCCTAATGAGAAACATGCTACAACGTTTGAGGTTTGAGCAGTTCCCCCATATTTGCCACTATATTCCTGTGATTTTGTAACAAATCAATTTCCCGGAAATTGTGGTAAAAACTAAAAAATACATACTCACCTCATCCATTTGAGAGTGAAATGGCTGCTGTGGCCATCTTGATTCAAGATACCACACTAAATCTCACACGGTCATGTATGATGTCACCATACTGACCAGCGCATGGTGTCTTCAATCAAGATGGCAGCGGTGGCCTCTACGAAATCAAATGATTAAGGTGAGTATTTTTTTTTTTTTTTTACCGGATTAGACCCTGAAAGCCGTAAGATGCTGTGATCAGCGATGAACGGGGAATATGAGGGGTTCAATGATGGGGTGGCGCCCGCTACATATTATGAAATGCGCTTTGTGACAAAGTAATTTGTCACAAAGCTAATTTCTCTGTGAAATTCAGTGAAGCAGCCTAATCGAATTTTCCAAATCTTCGCTCATCTCTAGTCTTAACCCTTACTCAAAGGTACTCTTCTTAAGTTGGGCTCTGCCTCCACCATACACTGTCTCTATTTAAGACAATAAGTATGACAGTGCTAAGTATAACATGACAGTGACCTAAAATGTTGCAGTAGTTAAGTACATTCATAGGTTCCAGGAGACATATGAAATAATGACTACCACCATCAAAACAACTCTTTTCTGCTATGTTAACTAAACTTGCTAATTAGAAGAACATAATCCATCATCTCTCAGCTATCTTGATTAGAGATGAGCGAATCGAATCCCACAAAGTTGAATTCGATCCGAATTTCAGGATAAATTAGATTCGCCTAGAAGCCGAATTTCCTCGCGCTTCATGTCAGCGAACCGATTTATCCTGAAATAGTATAAAAAAAAACAAAAAATTAAAACTTACCTCCTCCATTTGCTCGTGACGGGCTGCCAGCCTCCATCTTGCTTGAAGATCATCTGGCCGGCGTGATGACGTAATCTCGTGCCGCACAGGATTTCAGCCGAGATCTTCAAGTAAGATGGCGGTGGCCAGCCCGTCACGAGCAAATAGAGGCGGTAAGTTTGATTAAAAAAATAATTTATTGTTCATTTTACACTCAGATGCCGCGATCATGTATGAACGCGACATATGAGCGGTACAATGATGGGGAAGGGGGCGGCGCTGTTGCAGCTCCCTGTCAATGCACCCACTATTTACAAAAAAATGTGCTTCATGATAAAGTAATTAGTCACAAAGCAATTTTTTTTGTGAAATTCGGCAAATCAGCCGAATCAAACTCAATGTTTCAAACTTAAGAAATTTGCTTATCTCTAATCTTCATTGTAGAAATCAGTATATACTGGCAAGAACTCTAGCACCTACATTTCTTGTTATGCCATGTTGAAGCATCACATAATAAAATGTGGCCAGACTACATTTATCAGAAGAACCTATGGTTTTATTGAACATCTGAGCCACTTATGGAAAGGAAAGGGAACAGAAGAGTCTGTAGTCAAGTGGGAACTGATAGTAATTCACTATGGTTTTCGTTGGAAGGGTGAATTGGGGTAAATAATTTCTGGTTGAGCTTGTTATAATATGTGCATATAACTTGAATCTTCAGTGCTTTGTTTAGTTTAAGTTAAATGGAGTCTGTCACCTAATCTGAGCGTTTTAGACCAGGTTATAGACTCCTTTGTTACCTTTATTTGGGCTGTCCCTCACCGAGATTTTTAAAACTTATGGTAATGAGGTTTGGCAAGTTAGGGGGCGGTGTTAATGCAGCAAGTGCCCAGGCCACTCGGCGATGTGCCCAGAAAACCACACCTCTTTCACTCCTCTAGCCCACCCTCGTTTCCTATTTATCACCTTCTCCTTCCCCTCACAAATCTCGCGCCTGCGCCGCTCCACACTTGCCCTGCACTGCTGTGCCCATTATGGGCAGAGGAACATGCAGTTGCACTGAGCATGCGACGACCAGCCCCTTCTTTGACTTGACTACAGCCCTCTGCTGCGGCTGGTTACTTCCGCCGGCTGGATTTTGAGGTACAGACAGGCACATGCACAGTTAAACTCCCTGTGCGCAGTGCGCAGGTGTGGGACAAGTGTGGAGTGGTGCAGGTGCGAGATTTATGAGGGAGAGGAGGAGGTAATAATAGGAAATGAGGGCGTGAAAGAGGTGTGGTTTTCTGGGCACATGGCCGCGGGGCCTGGGCACTTGCTGCAGTAACGCCGAACCTCATTAGAATAAGATCTTTTTTTAAAGATCTCGGCGAAGGACAGCACAAATAAAGGTAACATTTTAATGTGGTCAAAGGAATCTATAACCTGATCTGAGCAGTCTAAAACGTTCGGATTAGGTGACAGACTCCCTTTAATGTTGGACTTACTACCTAGTTGTCTTATTTCATCTCTATTTTTCTAAGCTTTAATTCCAAGGTCTCATTGCTTTTTTTCTCCCGAAAACCAAGCTCAACCTTAACCCCATTAAAATCAATAAAATAATGTCTCACTAATTGAGAAAGAGAAATGTATCTTTTTCGTGCCTTGCAGAAGGAGTAACAGACTTTGGTATTTTCCCTAGGCTTTTGACAAGAGTCTTTAAAACTCAAAAATCAGTGCCATGTTTACGTGAAGGCAGTATTTATAAGGCAGAAGCAGCAGTAAATCCTGGAGAGGCTGAAGGAGCAGCCACATAATTTTCTACATGGGCTGATAACTTGTTCTCTAGGGTCTGTTTGCATTTTTCATGTCTGTGCCTAATGGAAAGAAAGACATTACATGTGTAGCCTGGTTGCTAAATGGTAATCATATGATATGTTTCAATCCTTTAGGTTATGGCAATGAGAAGGAACAAATCTGGAGATCTATAGATACAATATACTTTGCCAAATTCAAGATCAAAACCTAACTTTCATCCTGCATAACTATTCCGTTAGAGCAAGATGTAGAATAAGACAAACTTAGGTCTTCTATAATTACATCAGTTGTATTGCATATGAAATGGCATCAGCAGAGGTACATAGGCAATAACCTTAACCATAATGCATGTACAATAGCATCAGCCATAGAGAAAGTATAATAGGGTAAGCATTACTGTACATACACTATATGGACAAAAGTATTGGGACACCTACACATTACACCTACAGGAGCTTTTATGACCAAACCATTCAAAATCAATAGGCATCATTTAAGAGTTGGTCCTCCTTTGCAGCAAAAACAGCTTTCACTCTTTTGTGAAGGCTTCTACAAGCTTTGGGAGTGTGATGCTGTGAATTTTGGGTCATTCATCCAGAAGAGCATTTATCAGGTCAGACACTGATGTTACATGACACGGCCTGGCTCACAATCTTTGTTCTAGTTTATCCCAAAGGTGCTGGTTGGGGTTGAGGTCAGGGCTCTGTGTGGCCTGTCAAGTTCCTCCAAACCCAACCCCTCCATCCATGCCTTTATGGTCCTTGCTTTGTACCCTGGTCGCTGTCATACTGAAACAGAAAAGGGCCTCCCCCCACCTGTTTCCACAAATTTGAAGCATAAAATTGTCCAAAATATCTTGGTATGCTGAAGCATTAAGATTTTCCTTCACTGGAACCAAAGGGCCAATGCCTGAAAAACACCCCCTAGTATTATCCCTCCTCCACCAAACTTTACAGTTAGCACAATGCAATCAGTCAGGTGATGTTTTCAAAGGGTGAATCATCACTCCACAGAACACATTTCCACTTCTACAGAGTCCAGTGGAGACATGCTTTACACCACTCCAGCTTGGCATGGGGTTGGTGCTCTAAGGCTTTCATGCAGCTGCTCGGCCATTGAAACCCATGCTATAAAGCTCCAGCAATGGCCGCACTGAGGGGGGGCGGAGCCCCCTTTAGGAGAGGCCCCCATGACAGGGGGTTTGGTTTAGTGAGCCTGGCTTAGCAGACTGGGGTGGAGTGAGGGGGGGGGGGCTATAGGTAGGGAGAAGGGTTAGGATAGGTTAGTTTGAGTAAGGGGGGTGGATTTAAGGGGTTAAATAGGCAGGGAGGAGGAAGGCAGGGCGCCATTTTAGGTAAAAAGAAAAGCTCCCACCTACCCTTCCCTTTTTGTTTTGTGTTTAGGGGAATGGGGTTGTGGTATGGGGAGGGGTTCGTTGGGGAGTGATCATGTCACGGCGGCTTGTGGCGGTGGGGCGGGTCCTTGGAGTTGGTCACGGTGGAATCTGAGGACAATTGGGGGGGCCCCACGGTTGGGGCTGGACTGCCAGGTGGACCGAGCGGTTATGGTGAATCGAGGGGGGGTCATTCGGTGGTGCCTTTGAGCTGGGCGTTACGGCTGGAGGCAAGAATGGCTCACCCTGGTTCGGCAGCTCGATGTTTTGGGGCTTCAAGGACCTTCCCCCATTGGGGATTATCAGTATTATGTTATGGTTATTTTGTAATTGTTATTTAATAAACGGCTGCTGTGGCCATTACATTTCCAGTTGGTGGTCCGAGTCTTATTGGGTTCGGGGAACGGTGGCGGGGAGGTGTAATGGTGGGGAATGGGAATTCAAAGGAGTGTATTAAGGTAAGTGGAGGAGGTGAACGATGCATAACCAATACCCCCGTCATGGCACACAGTATTTGTGTCGATGTTAAAGACAGAGGAGATTTGGACTGTGCAGTTGTGGAGTATGCAGAGTGTTGGTGACTTTTATGCTCTTTGCACCCCTGTAACTTTATGTGGTCTCCACTTTGTGGCTGAGTTGCTGTGGTTCCTCAATGCTTCCACTTTACAATAATACCAATGGAATATTTTGAAAGAAAGACATGAACTTACTTGTGGTGGCATCTTATTACAGGGCCACGCTGGAATTCAGTGTGCTCTAAAGAGTAAGCGATTATTTCACAGATGTTGGTAAAGTCAGACTGCATGGCTAGGGGCTGGATTTTATACACTTGTGGTAATGGGACTGAATAAAACACCTGAATTCAGTGATTAAGAGGGGCATCGCAAAACTTTTATCCACACGGAAATATTCTGCCTTCATATTTCTGTTTACATAGTACTAATCTTTGTACAGTCCAGCTCAAAAGTTTAAAACCACTTGAAAAATGGCAAAAAATCATATTTTACATTGTTGGATCTTAACAAGGTTCCAAGTAGAGCTTCAACATGCAACAAGAAGAAATGAGAGTGAGACAAAACATTTTTTGAGCATTCAATTAATTGAAAATAACGATTAAACTGAAACAGGCTGTTTTTCAGCTGATCCAAATTTTAGGACCACATGCCTTTAAAAGGCCAAATCTGTGCAAAGATGTGGATTCATTGTCATTTTCTGTCAGGTAGTCACACGTTGTGATGGCAAAGGCAAAAAAAAACTCTCCCTTTTTGAACGTGGACAGGTTGTTGAACTGCATAAGCAGGGTCTCTCACAGCGCGCCATCGCTGCTGAGGTGGGACGCAGTAAGACAGTCATTTGGAATTTCTTAAATGATCCTGAGGGTTATGGAACAAAAAAGTCACGTGGAAGACCCAAAATTTTTTTATCAGCACTGAGCCGGAGGATCCAATTGGCTGTCCGTCAAGACACTGGGCGATCCTCGACCCAAATTAAGGCCCTTACTGGTGCTGACTGCAGCCCCATAACCATCAGATGGCATCTGAGACTGAAGGGCTTCAAAAACAAAAAACGTCTTCAAAGACCTCGTTTCCTTGAACGCCACAGAACTGCTCGTTTGGACTTTGCAAGAGAGCACCAAACATGGGACATTCAAAGGTGGAAGAAACTTTTATTCTCTGATGAGATTTTTTTTTACCTTGATGGTCCTGATGGTTTCCAACGTTACTGGCATGACAAGCAGATCCCACCTGAGATGTTTTCTACGCGCCACAGTGGAGGGGGCGCCATAATGGTCTGGGGTGCTTTTTTCTTCAGTGGAACAATGGAGCTTCAGGAAGCGCAGGGGCGTTAAACGGTCGCTGGCTATGTCCAGGGGTTGCAAAGAGCATTCCTCATGACTGAGGGCCCTCGTCTGTGTGGTAATGACTGGGTTTTTCAACAGGACAACGCTACAGTACACAATGCCCGCAGGACAAGGGCCTTCTTCCAGGAGAATAACATCACTCTTTTGGCCCATCCTGCGTGTTCCCCTGATCTAAATCCAATTGAGAACCTTTGGGGATGGATGGCAAGGGAAGTTTACAAAAATGGACAACAATTCCAGACAGTAGATGGCCTTCGTGCAGCCGTCTTCACCACTTGGAGAAATGTTCCCACTCACCTCATGGAAACGCTTGCATCAAGCATGCCGAAACAAATTTTGGAAGTGATAAATAATAACGGCGGAGCTACTCATTACTGAGTTCATGTTTGGAAGTTGGATTTCTGTTTTGGGGGGGTTTATTTTTTTTTTGGAGGTGTGGTCCTAAACTTTTGATCAGCTGAAAAACAGCCTGTTTCAGTTTATTCGTTGTTTTCTTTAAATTGAATGCTCAAAAAATGTTTTGTCTCACTCCCGTTTCTTCTTGTTGCATGTTGAAGCTCTACTTGGAACCTTGTTAAGATCCAGCCATGCTAAATAAGATTTTTTGCCATTTTTCAAGTGGTCTTAAACTTTTGATCAGGACTGTATTAAAGAATCAGAGCTAGGAAACTTTTTGCAATATGACACTATAAAAAGGATCACCAATTAATGTAAAACGTATGACTGAATTAAGCATTGCGTACATGTGTAGTTACTTTGATGACTCAATCAGTGATCTGTGTCAAAAAGTGTAATTGAAACCACTCAGAAGCATAGTAAGGGTGCTGCCACATGTTTAGGCTTTTCAATGCAGTTTATGAAGCTAAGACCAGGAGTCAATTAAGCAAAAAGAAGAAATCATATCTGTCCTTAATATATAACTCTCATTTTATGATCTACTCCTAATTTTGGCTTCAAAAACTGTTTAAAAAACCCTGAACGCGTGGCAGCACACTAAGGCCTCGTTCACACTTCAGTGTTTGGTCAGTGATTTCCATCAGTGATTTGTGAGCCAAAACCAGAAGTGGAGCCTCCACAGACATGAGGTAAAAGGGAAAGATCTGCTCCTGTTCTGTGTTTAGAGCCGCATCTGGTTTTGGCTCACAAATCACTGATGGAAATCACTGACTAAACACTGAAGTGTGAACGAGGCCTAATAGTGTTCTCAAGCTGGACCATATTTACAACAAGTGACATACAGGCATGTGCCCAGGGCTTTAGAAAGTAGGGGTGAGGCACTTCACAGAGAAAACTGTTGATTTATTTAGATTTTTTCACATTAGTGCTGCTTCTCATGTCACCTTATCACTAACTTTTGTTTATTTTGTTTATTGTAGCTACAAGTCAGGCAATTAACCCTCCCACTGCTTACCTATAGCTAATGTAACGGTAATCTCTACAGGAAGTCTGTGTAAGGGTTAAATCCCTTGACAGTGCTGCAGTTAAGGCCTCTTTCACACTACCGTATGGCTATTTCAGTGTTTTGCGGTCCGTTTTTCACGGATCCGTTGTTTCGTTTTTTTGTTTCCATTCCGTTTTTCCATTCTGTTTTTCCGTATGGCATATACAGTATACAGTAATTACATAGAAAAAATTGGGCTGGGCAAAACATTTTCAATAGATGGTTTCGCAAAAAACTGAACGGATACAGAAGACATACGGATGCATTTCCGTATGTGTTGACTTGAATGGAGCCACGGAACGTGATTTGCGGGCAATAATAGGACATGTTCTATCTTTCAATGGAACGGAAAAACGGAAATACGGAAACGTAATGCATACGGAGAACATTCCGTTTTTTTTCCGGAACCATTCAAATGAATGGTTCCGCATATGGCCGTATACGGAACGCAAAAAAAGAAAACAGTAGTGTGAAAGAGGCCTAACACAAAGTAAGTGATAAGGAGACATAAGAGAAGTCAGATTAGGAGAAAGTTAAAGCCAGTATATGACTCATAATTGCATTACCAATGGGCAGAGACAATTTCTCTTCCTGTCACACAGAAAAACATTCCATAATAGACACACTGACATGAAAGTAGTAATGCTCCTCAATATAACTAAAAGCAAAAAAAAAAAAAGAGAGATAGTGCTCATTCAGATAAGTGTCATTAAACTAGTTTGTGTTCCGGCCTCTTCTTGCAGACCCACTCACTTGAGTGAATGAATCTTGAGGGAACATCTGAGCTGGATGGTGTATGCTATGATTTTTATAATCACAGCATGCACCATCCATTGATGGAGATGCCTTAGGAGTTTTACATTACTGGCATCTGTTTAAGGTTGCATTGAGATGATTTTTGATGTTTTAGATGTATGCATGTTTTATGATGTTTTAGATGTATGTATGATTTAGATGTTTTTAATCACAGTCAAAATTGCACGAAAAAGCTTTTAACACTGCACTCGGTTTTACTGGCTTTGTTTTCAGATGTGGTTATTTTTCATGCATTTTTTCAGATTAAAAATGTAACATAAATGTATTTCACTTGTATAAACTGCATGGCCAATAGTCACATCACAAAACCAGCAATGATGGTAAAACCAAGTGCATTCTCAACAGCTTTTCTTTACCGTATGGTCAATATCATTTTATGTAGGCAGTATAGTATAGGGGGTGAGAGCACCAAACATGCTTAGGGCAGCATAAACTCTAAATACTGCCCTGGCATCAGGGATCACAAATGCAAAAGTGTGTAAGCAATAAAGAAAAAAAATGAAAAATTAAATAAAAAAAGGTGCTTTTTTTTTTGCTGAACTAAGTGATAGATTTTAACTGACTTTAGTTGAGAAATACAATTAACTCTAAGGGAAGTTGTCTAGTGGATGAATTGTTATCTGGATTCATTATTTATTTATTTATTTAATTATTTATTGCAGTGTTTTTTCATAAATTTGCAACACTTGCCCAATTAAAATGAATCATTTGAGATTCATATTTTTTAATGTTAAATACATGTTCTATAATGCTATTTAACCATAATTTTTTTTTTAGCAAGGATATTTTTTAAGATTTGTAATCTATTATTGATAAATATTGTGAATAAAAATTGGCACCTAGAGAGCCAGTTGAAGTGGTTATACTTTTCCATGGGGTTCCATATAACCTGTGCACTTAGCTACACGCACTGCAGTGCATTATAGTTGAGCTACTTACTGAAAAACTAAAAATTTAAAATAGTATTTCTAAACTGGACAAATTATACAATTTTCAGAAGAAATTAAGTATGCACTGAAAAACGGGCAATTACATTAATAAATGGGTCAATGAATGAATTTTTACAATCCTTTTAACATTTGATTAATAAATATTTTTACAGCAATTTTACACAACTCAGAGGTAAAGTTGAGCGAACCCGAACTGTAAAGTTCGGGTTTGTACCGAACTTTACAACTTCTTCCACCCGAACCCGAACATTTACGTAAAGGTTTGGGTTCGGGGTTTGGCGATTTCTATGGCGCTGTTTGAAAGGCTGTAAAGCAGCCAATCAACAAGAGTCATACTACTTGCCCCAAGAGGCCATCACAGCCATGCCTACTATTGGCATGACTATGATTGGCAAAGTGCACCATATGACCCAGCCTCCTTAAAATCTGGAGTCACATAGCTCTGCACGTCACTCTGTTCTTCACTAGTGTAGGGATAGGTTGCTGCTGCTGTGAGTGAGAGATTAGGCAGGGAGAAATACAACGAAGTCCTGAAATTCTGCACATCTACAGCTGAGAATCATCGATCTTTTGTGGGTGCAGAGCACACAGGTTTTGTGCCTGCCCTGAGCATTTTTTCAGACACTTTTTTCAGTGGTCATCGGCGGCCATTTTACCGCAATTGCAGTGCACTAGCACAGCATTGCATAATCTAAAGCTTGTCTCCAGGCCATACCGCTGTGACACTATCTGTGTGTGACCGAACTAATTTAGAAGTAGCTGAACTAAAGCTATTTTACTGAGAATCTGTCATATTAACCAGCCCATATACACCGCTGTGACACTATCTGTGTGTGACCGTACCTATTTAGAAGTAGCTGAACTAAATCTGTTTTGCTGGAAATCTGACATATTAACCAGCCCATATACACCGCTGTGACACTATCTGTGTGTGACCAAACCTATTTAGAAGTAGCTGAACTAAAGCTATTTTGCTGAGAATCTGTCATATTAACTAGCCCATATACACTGCTGTGACACTATCTGTGTGTGACCGAACCTATTTAGAAGTAGCTGAACTAAAGCTATTTTTCTAAGAATCTGTCATATTAACTAGCCCATATACATCACTGTGACACTATCTGTGTGTGACCGAACCTATTTAGAAGTAGCTGAACTAAAGCTATTTTGCTGAGAATCTGTAATATTAACTAGCCCATATACACCACTGTGACACTATCTGTGTGTGACCGAACCTATTTAGAAGTAGCTGAACTAAAGCTATTTTGCTGAGAATCTGTCATATTAACTAGCCCATATACACCGCTGTGACACTATCTGTGTGTGACCGAACCTATTTAGAAGTAGCTGAACTAAAGCTATTTTTCTAAGAATCTGTCATATTAACTAGCCCATATACATCACTGTGACACTATCTGTGTGTGACCGAACCTATTTAGAAGTAGCTGAACTAAAGCTATTTTTCTGAGAATCTGTCATATTAACTAGCCCATATACATCGCTGTGACACTATCTGTGTGTGACCGAACCTATTTAGAAGTTGCTGAACTAAAGCTATTTTGCTGAGAATCTGTAATATTAACTAGCCCATATACATCGCTGTGACACTATCTGTGTGTGGCCAAACCTATTTAGAGGTAGCTGAAATAAATCTATTTTGCTGAGAATCTGTCTTATTAACTAGCCCATATACATCGCTGTGACACTATCTGTGTGTGACCGAACCTATTTAGAAGTAGTTGAAATAAATCTATTTTGCTGAGAATCTGTCATATTAACTAGCCCATATACACTGCTGTGACACTATCTGTGTGTGACCGTACCCATTTAGAAGTAGCTGAACTAAATCTGTTTTGCTGGAAATCTGACATATTAACCAGCCCATATACACTGCTGTGACACTATCTGTGTGTGACCGTACCCATTTAGAAGTAGCTGAACTAAATCTGTTTTGCTGGAAATCTGTCATATTAACCAGCCCATATACACCGCTGTGAAGCTATCTGTGTGTGACCGAACCTATTTAGAAGTAGCTGAACTAAATCTATTTTGCTGAGAATCTGTCATATTAACTAGCCCATATACACTGCTGTGACACTATCTGTGTGTGACCGTACCCATTTAGAAGTAGCTGAACTAAATCTGTTTTGCTGGAAATCTGTCATATTAACCAGCCCATATACACCGCTGTAAAGCTATCTGTGTGTGACCGAACCTATTTAGAAGTAGCTGAACTAAAGCTATTTTGCTGAGAATCTGTCATATTAACTAGCCCATATACATCACTGTGACACTATCTGTGTGTGACCGAACCTATTTAGAAGTAGCTGAACTAAAGCTATTTTTCTAAGAATCTGTCATATTAACCAGCCCATATACACCGCTGTGAAGCTATCTGTGTGTGACCGAACCTATTTAGAAGTAGCTGAACTAAAGCTATTTTGCTGAGAATCTGTCATATTAACCAGCCCATATAGCCACTGTGACACTATCTGTGTGTGACCAAACCTATTTAGAAGTAGCTGAACTAAAGCTATTTTGCTGAGAATCTGTCATATTAACTAGCCCATATACACCGCTGTGACACTATCTGTGTGTGACCGTACCCATTTAGAAGTAGCTGAACTAAATCTGTTTTGCTGGAAATCTGTCATATTAACCAGCCCATATACACCGCTGTGAAGCTATCTGTGTGTGACCGAACCTATTTAGAAGTAGCTGAACTAAATCTATTTTGCTGAGAATCTGTCATATTAACTAGCCCATATACACTGCTGTGACACTATCTGTGTGTGACCGTACCCATTTAGAAGTAGCTGAACTAAATCTGTTTTGCTGGAAATCTGTCATATTAACCAGCCCATATACACCGCTGTAAAGCTATCTGTGTGTGACCGAACCTATTTAGAAGTAGCTGAACTAAAGCTATTTTGCTGAGAATCTGTCATATTAACTAGCCCATATACATCACTGTGACACTATCTGTGTGTGACCGAACCTATTTAGAAGTAGCTGAACTAAAGCTATTTTTATAAGAATCTGTCATATTAACCAGCCCATATACACCGCTGTGACACTATCTGTGTGTGACCGAACCTATTTAGAAGTAGCTGAACTAAAGCTATTTTGCTGAGAATCTGTCATATTAACCAGCCCATATAGCCACTGTGACACTATCTGTGTGTGACCAAACCTATTTAGAAGTAGCTGAACTAAAGCTATTTTGCTGAGAATCTGTCATATTAACTAGCCCATATACACCGCTGTGACACTATCTGTGTGTGACCGTACCCATTTAGAAGTAGCTGAACTAAAGCTATTTTGCTAAGAATCTGTCATATTAACCAGTCGATATATACCATTCCCTTTATTTTTTATTTCTTGCTTGGCGGAACGCTAACCATGAGGAAAAATTCATGGTCGTGTTGGTGGAGCCACTGCTGCAGGGAGAGGAGGTGGTCGTTCGGGCCCAGCTACACGTCCTAGTGAACCAACTACTTCAGGGCCCAGTAGGCACCATAATCTCCAGAGATATTTGGTCGGGCCTAATGCCGTTCTAAGGATGGTAAGGCCTGAGCAAGTACAGGTGATAGTCGATTGGGTGGCCGACAGTGGATCCAGCACGTTCACATGATCTCTCAACCAGTCTTCTGCAGAAAGCGCATAGGTGGTGCCTGGATCTCATGCCCATCAGTCTGTCACATCACCCCCGTGCATATCAGGGAACCTGTCTGAGCCTCAAGTCATGCAGCAGTCTCTTATGCTGTTTGAAGACTTTTCTGGCAGGGTTTCCCAAGGACATCCACCTAGCCCACAGTACAACGTATTGGGTACAGTACAGGGTAGTGGGCACAGTACAGCGTAATGAGTACAGAACAGGGTAGTGGGCACAGTACAGCTTAATGGGCACAGTACAGTGTAATGGGCACAAAACAGTGTAGTTGACACAGAACAGCGTAGTGGGCACAGTACAGCATATTGGGCACAATACAGGGTAGTGGGCACATTACAACGTATTGGGTCCAGTACAGGATAGGGGGCACAGTACAACATCGGGGGCACAGTACAGGGTAGTGGGCACAGTACAGCATAGTAAACACAGTACAGGTGTAAGACACTCTCCTGTTTCGTGGTCCAATGGGGCCCCCAGGATTTCTCGTGGGGCTCGGCCTGCAGGGGACCCATTGGAGTAGCGGGACAGGTCACGCATGTGCCTGCGGTATGTTCAGTTCTGACTCCTTTGCAGGCGGACGCGGTTCCGGCGTCCGTGCTGACGCGATCGCGTATCCATGCTGGGCCGCTTGAGCGTCTGCGCATCTTATTTGCTACGCCGACCGCTGACGGGGAATATACCTGTACATAAACTCTAGTAGATTAGAGGGCAGGCATGGGTTAAGTGATCTATTACCAGCCAAGGCCGCACAAATGTCAGGGATTAGGATAATTATATGGCCTATGAAGAATAGACACATGGCACTCTGTGATTGGCTAGCAGGTATTTAAGAGGTGATCCCCCTGGCTGGTCAGTGCCCACTGTTGTTTTGACAACCCAGGTGTATGATGCTGTTCACATTCTTCCAGACTACCTGTGCATGACCTCTGACTTCCTCAATCCATCTCTAGAGACTGCCTGTGGGAAACTTCTATGCGGAACAGTTTGTCTCGTGTTGGACCTCGGATCGAACCCTGGAAACGTCTCGTCCCTAGGTACTACGTTACACAGACTATTTCTGTGCATATGAACTTTGGCCTGGTCTGGATGTCCCTTGTGAGTTTTCCTGCACAAGTTATTATTTGGATTGATTACCTGCATCAGATTTCTGGTCTGGACTGTACGGCCGTCATTTAATAAATCCACTATTGTTTAAACTCTGTCTAGTTGTTTGGAGTTCTGCACCTTTACATTAGGGTAGTGAGTACAGTACAGCATAGTGGGCACAGTACAGGGTAGGGGGCACAGTCCAAGGCATGGGCCCCAGTATAGGGTAGTGGGCACAGTACAAGGTAGGGGACACAGTACAGGGTAGAGGGCAGACTCAACAATGTTGGTCAGGCTAGCTGGGAGTCTGAAGCAGGAGGTTATCATTGGCAGGCAGCAGTGGTGCTCAGAGGTGGGCCTGGGCTGAGATATAGAACTGCTTTTTATTGGCTGTCATTCAAAGCCAGAGCAGGAGTGAGGTGGCACTTTGTGCGCGGCGGGTGGGCAGGTAGTCGTGTAGGTGGGCTGCCAGCCAAGCCATAGAGGCAGGAGGATAGGTGTGCAGGCCGGCAGGGTCCACCTCAACGATTGGTAGAGCTGCAGCTTCTACTCACTGCTGCTCCACTAATCAGATTACAGCAGAGGAGAGGTAGGAGATTCCCTTCTCCTCGTTTCTGTATGGGCCACGGCTTTGTGTGTCACCACCACCACCACCACCAGCAGCAAGGAGAGAGGCTCAGGGGAACTATAAAATAAATTTAAACATTTTTTAATTTTTAGAAATATAGCCCTGCTGTCCACACCCCTGATGCTGCTTCTGGGCCCCTGAGCTCGGGCCCCAAAGCAGTAGCTTCCCCTGCTTCCCCTATAGCTACGCCACTGCTAGAAAGCATATCATATAAAATTATAATTCCATCCCTGCTGATAAAGGATTAAAAGTAGAAATAATAATCAATGAGTAAAAGACTTTTCATGGTCACGTATGAACTCAGTCCATAGTGATGCGGAGTAAACTCAGAGTGACAGGTTGCAGCATGCATCTTCAACATGTTTATTGATTACTTGCACAAATCTGAGAAAAGCCCTTCACTTGGGAATTCGAGAAGACAGAGAGGAAGCAGCAAGTATCAAGGAAAGAAACTCCTAAGGACAGTGTGACCAGGCAGTGTCCAGCTTAGAAAGCCACGAGAGCAGTCAGTCTGAGAGCTGTATTGATTAATACAGTGTCAAACATAAAATGCCTGCTCCTGCTCTTAAGCGAAATGTGTCTAACGTCTTTAAAAGCATTGATTTGAGATGGATCAATGCATATCCAGGCACATTTGGCCATGTTGAAAAAAGGACTAATAACGTTTTGTAGTTAAGAGCGGAACAGGAAGGTTTTCAGTGGCCCCCTTCTGTAGAACCGTAACGATATTGTAGAGGTTATACATAGTGGGTCAAGGAGTTTAGTTTTGCTTGTTCTAGAAAAGGCTCTTGAACATCTGAGGCACCGGATGTAATGCTTTACTGCCATAGCACTGAATTGATCATGCAAAACCCTAAATTCTAACCATCCAGATCTTCTTGATAAGATCATCTGGTCCGATGAGACCTATTTCAAGTTGCCAGGCCATGTGAACAGGCATATTTGTGTTTACAGGGTAGCTGAAAATCCTTACAAGACTGAACAGAACCAGCCAGGCATCACTGTGTGGTGTGGACTGTCTAGTGGTGGATTTCTGACACAATTGTGGATGGTAACCATGACCTAAACATGTTGTGCAATGGGGTGATGCCAAAACTCACAACCAGGGCTGACTTTGTCAAACTGTTCTTTCAGCAAGATAGGGCACTTGCACATTTTGCGTTGACAGTATGGAGTTACAATGCCACACTGTCGGTTCAGTTGATGCACCATTAAATGACCACCATGTTCTTGTGACTTGACACATGCAAAGTCTCACACAGTGAATGAATAAAGGGAGTTCTTGGAAGCATTTATGGGCATTGGTGCTAATAGAAATTTGTGTGTTAATCTGTGAATTTTGCAATGTTGATGGAGGACATTTCAAGCACCTAAGAGAATACACATGACCCAATCATTACTACATACCTACTTTTGGCCTAATTTTGAGCACCTAAGATAGAAAACATGACCCAAACAATACTGTATACCTACCTTTGGCTCAATTGTGAGCAACTAAAGGGTAAACATGATTCAATCAGAACTGTATACCGATTCTTGGCCCAACGTGTACTTTATATATGAAGCAAGAATTCTGCTAAATTGAAGCTTCTGTTTAACTTTACCCTCACAGCAACTGCACTGCAACCCATTCAGTTCAATGACTCCATTACTACACAGAGATATTTAGTCTAATGGGTGTCGCACCCAAGATCGCCATGCAGTCCCAGCCTCAAAGGGGCATTCCTATCACATACAATGGGGGCATATCGCTAGGATATGCCCCTATTGTCTGATAGGTGTGGGTCCCACCTCTGGGACCCACACCTACAACGAGAACGGAGCGGGGAGAGCTGTGGCTGGAGGACCCCGGTTTTCCCGGGGTCCGTCCACCACCAAACGCTGCTCCCCGCTGCTCCCTTAGAAGTGAATGGGAGCGCACACTCTGCCCCTGCTCTTATTCATTTCTATGGGGCAGACTGAAATAGCCGAGCTATTTTTGGCAGCCCCATAGAAATGAATGGAGGGCGCACGCGCAGTGCTCCCTCCGTTCATTTCCCCACTCCGATCTCATTGTAGGTGCGGGTCCCACAGGTGGGACCCACACCTATCAGACAATGAGGGCATATCCTAGCGATATGCCCCCATTGTCTGAGATAGCAAAACCTCTTTAAGCACTAAACCTGAGCAGTGCATGGTTTCCTGGATTTTGCATAAATCAATGGTATAGGTGAATATAATAAATATTGTAACATGTTTTATCAAAGAAAAGTGTCTTGTTCTAGATTAATCAGATACACTCCCATTTTCTAAGCTAACTTTCTCTCTGAAAATTATGAGAAATCTGTCTTTTGTGACCAAGATAGGCTGTCTGCTCACTTAAGGATCAGATTACATCATACCATAGACATTTAGAGAAGAAAAAAAGCAGACAGAATATATACTGCTCAGCATTTACCCAAATTACTTTGTTCACATCCTTACTCACAATTCGTGTTGCCAACCAGAATTTTCCTTTTTTTTAGACACCTCATCCCAAAATCATGGACAGCCAACATTTTTATGGTCAAATTGGAAAACTTGAATTATAAATATTATAAGTAATACATGTCTATAGCAAAATATACTGATAAGAACTCATTACTTACATTTACTGTGAGCTGTAAAATTATGATAATTACCAACAAAATATTCTAGACAACAACCACCAGCCTCGGAAAAAATCACAAACACATCTTTTTTTTTTTCACATACACAGGTAAAAAGTCACCTATTTTTATGAACTGTCCAGGAATTTCTGGACGGTTGGCAACCCTGCTCACAGCTGGAGATAAAGCCTAAAGCCTACAGATAGATATGAGATAGATAGATAGATAGATAGATTACATGTATAGATATTAGATAGATAACAGATAGATAGAAAGGTATTAGATAGAAAATAGATATATAAAATATTGTGTAAGAAGTTTAATAAACCTTCCAGTTGATATTGTATGTTGTCTGACATGACTCATAAATGGCAGACATGTAAAAAATGGCAGTATGTAAAAATTTTTTTTATAAAAAGTCACTCACCTTTTGAAACTCCTTCCTTCACAGTTCTGCTATTCCAGGTGGTCACTGTTGGACTTTCCTTTCTTGGTCATGAGAAGACTGCAGGCAATGACTTGTCTCAGAGGTCACTTGTGCAAAAATTTCAAATCTTGACTTTCGGTCCGGCAGTGACCACCTGGAACCGCAGATCTGTAATGAAGGGAGTTTCAAAAGGTAAGTAATTTAAAAAAATTCTTTATACAACCTCCTCCTTGTCCTTCAGGTTTGAGTTATGTCGGACAAGCCTTTTGATGCACACGCGCTACTCAATTAGTTTCTGTGTTGTAAGAACATACATTTAAAGGAAGGACATTTTGTATGAGATAATGTTGACTTTTAACACCTGAAGCTTCACCTCTCTGAGGCACTGATGAAAATCACGTAGCTCCCGTACAGGCAGCCCAGTCTGCAGATTTCACTTTTCATTAAATGAACTGTAACAGATGCAAAACCCACAGATTATCCGGAGAATTTAAGTATGAAAAGCATGTTGGATCAGTAAACTCCAATTAAGAAAATTACATTGTGTACCATTATCTACCTGTAGCTGCCCTGGAAGCTGGAATTAGCACTCTGCTCATAGCTTAATAGAATTTGAGAAATACAGTAACACTTTAATTAAATTGCTCTTAAAAGGATGCTGCAGCCAAATGGGATTGTATTGGAGCAGTAATGCATACTTTTCCTTCTCGTGAGCAATCATTAAATCCAAAGAAATAAGAGGTCAACAGATCCAGACAGGTTCCTCGTAGAGAAGAGGATGATCAATATACAGATCATTCGTTATCTGCAATGGGCGAGCAAAATCCTTAAAAAAGATGATGGGCCCTCTTCGACTGAATTATGGGGACGCTGGGATATTTTATTCCACAAGGTTGTGGTAATAAACTACAGGCAATAGAGAGAATGCTGATCAAATGCTCAGCACAGTTGGTAGTGTATGTCTAATATAACACACGGGCAACATTATGGCTAGTGTAGAGCGAATCGAAATCCACAAAGTGGACTTCAATCCGAATTTCAGGGAAAATTTGACTTACCGCAAAGCCGAATTTCCTTGAGCTTCATGGTAGCGAATCGATTTTCTCTGAATGGCAATAAAAATAATCATACTTACCTTCTCCATTTGAGTGCGAAGAGTCAGCCGCTACCATCTTGATTGAAGATCTCGCACAAAATCCTGAGTGCGGTAGCATATGACATCACCACGCCAATTGACGTGATGGTGTAATCATGGGCCGCGCAAGATTTTCAATCAAGATGGCGACGGTCGGCTCTTTGCGATCAAACAGAAAAGGTAAGTATGATTTTAAAATTCTTAAAAAAAAAAAATTACACTGTATTATTACTGTCAGGTGCCATCAGATCAGCTATGAACGCGGCATCTGAGGGGTACAATGTTGGGGAGCACCGCAATCGCCACTCCTTCTCATTGCACCCACTACTTACAAATAAATGCCCTTCATGATGAAGTACTTTGTCACAAAGCAAATTTTTTTGTAAATTCGGTGAAGCAACCAAATCGAATTTTTCAATACTTCACTCATCTCTAAAGCCCTGAGTTCGAATCCAACTAAATACAACATCTGCAAATAGTTTGCATGTTCTCCATGTGCATGTGTGGGTTTCTGCTCCAAAAATTCTGCACCCTGTTTGTTTGGGTTGTCTGTCCAAAAATGCACTGAACGGTTATTTTACTTACTATATAACTGGCCCCTGTGTGTGCTTGACATACGGTAGTTATACAAATTTGGGGCAGTGGGAAAGGTCCACTTTGCGACCTGCAAAACTAAAATCAGAGTAAGCATACTGCCATGTACTCTAGGTGCCCCGAAACATAGCCATAGCTTTCTTGTGAAAATTCGGTCCTCTAAATCCTAAGAAATACATATTTTTATGCAAAAATGGTTTTCTGTACACGGTGGGCGAGGTCGATGCATTTAGTCCACCTCGTTTCTCCTTTGTTATTGCTACCAGCTCTGAAATCTTAAGACTGTTTGACACATAGCTGCGGTTCACCTTATTAAATCATTGTGTAACAGGGAGTCAGCGACGCGCTCGCTCCCTGCAGTGCCGCCGGCATCCTATCCCTGAGGAGGAGTGAGGACGCAGCCGGCGTCTTCGTCTCCATAGTAACAAGGGGAAGGGAGGACCCTGCCGCGCACGCCTCTTCAGCGTGGCCGGCATCCTTCATCCGCTAGACAATGAGCAGGGGGGAACTGAACGCTGATGGCAATGAGTCGGTGCTCAGGTGTTTAGATCTGATGGACATGTTTCACGTGACGCTGGCCACTTCACGTGACCCATCAATTAGACCTATTCGAACAGGTAACCTGCTGGCCCCAGGTTGCCTGTGATTGGTCTTATTACCTCACTAGCGTTCTCTGCATGTGTGACTTCGTTTGTTTGACTTCAGCTTGTATTTGACCTTGACCCATCCCTTGTACTGACCCGATCTCTTGGCTCCTGACCTCGGCTTGGATTGACTTTGATTTTGTATTAACCCTTTGTGCCTGTGTTACCTCCTGGCTCTTGACCTTGGCTTCCAGTTGTTCCTGTTGTGGTACTTTCCCAGCCTGGGAAATTTGCGCTTCTGTTTGTTCTGTCTTTGTCTTTTGTTTTCTTCCTTTGTTATTTCCTTCCTTTAGGCCCCTGCACGTACGTAATCTAGGGACTGCCGCCCAGTTGTGCCCCGTCGGTTAGGACGGACCGTGCAAGTAGGTAGAGATAGAGGTGTGGGTGGAGTTTATGGCTGCACTTATCCCTACCTTTTCGTGATACATTGTTTTTCTTTTGTTGATCTGAAGCTCCATTCCTGAGTTATGATAATTTTTCTTAATATGAAATTAGGCCATTGGTGCAAGGAGGGCATCAGTGTTGCTTTTTTTGCACCCAAGATCCACTTATTTCGGTGGGCAGTCCCTCCCTGACTGCTTTGATTGACATGGCCAGACAGTGGGAAGGCAGAGAGGGAGGGGATGGTTACAGAAAGGAGTGGAACTTGGGTGCAACAAGAGCAATTGTGATGCCCTCATTGCACTAAAGTCTTAATATGCATATTAAGAAAGAATATCATAACTTGGGAACAAAGCCTCGAATCAACAAAAGAAAAACAGTGTTTTTAATCAGGTGAACAATGGTTATGTGTCTATCCAAACAGTTGGATAGGGAGGTCAATGCTGACAGATTCTCTTTAAGAACAATCAAACAAGAGGGGAAGCCTGCATTGGTGCACCAAACACCATTATTTGTAAAATGTTACCTTGAGTAAAAAAAGATCAATTAAGCTTCAGGCTGAATCATCATTCCTTCTTTTATTTTCAGAATTTTCTCATTTGGATCTGTGTGTCCAGGATGCTGCTACTTTCCCCTTGCAAGCTGCCTTGTGCTTTCCTCTCTGTCTACAGCTTGTGTGAACTGCCCTTCTTGGATCCTCCCCCTCTCTCCACATGAATCTGTCATGTATGGATCTGTGTGTCCAGGATGCTGCTGCTTTCCCCCTCCAAGTTGCCTTGCGCTATCCTCTCTGTCTACAGCTTGTGTGAGCTGCCCTTCTTGGCTCCTCTTGCTTCTCCACATAAATCTGCCATGTAGAACCTTCTACTGCTGCCTGTAATTTGGTGCTGGAATTAAACAGCCCAGCATAGCCTCATAATTGCAGTGGTGCTCCCATTCACTTCAGAGCTGTGTAGTTCCAGAGCTGGTGACCAAGCTACACAGAACAGCTGATTGGTGAGGGTGCAGGGTGTCTTTCCCCCAACAATCCAATGGCCTATTCTGAGGATAGGCCATCACTTAGGCTGGACAACCCTTTTAATGAAGACTATTTAACAAGTTGCCTAATTTTGCATTTAGAAAGCAAATGAGCAATAAAAAATTTCTGTGCAAAAGTGTCCATAGCTTTGAACCATGGTTTAACTATGATCTAAACTGAGCCAGGTAACTTTTTACTGCTTCCTTACTGCCAGGTGGATTAAATATGGTTCAAGGTGTGCAGGTAACCAAGATAATAGCCATGGCATGACACAGGAACATTTAGCAGGTCAATTATTCAGATAATTAAATAGTAGTAACATAGTAACATAGTACATAAGGCCGAAAAAAGACATTTGTCCATCCAGTTCGGCCTGTTATCCTGCAAGTTGATCCAGAGGAAGGCAAAAAAAAACCTGTGAGGTAGAAGCCAATTTTCCCCACTTTAGGGGAATAAAAAATTCCTTCCCGACTCCAATCAGGCAATCAGAATAACTCCCTGGATCAACGACCCCTCTGTAGAAGCTATAGCCTGTAATATTATCACGCTCCAGAAATACATCCAGGCCCCTCTTGAATTCCTTTATTGTACTCACCATCACCACCTCCTCAGGCAGAGAGTTCCATAGTCTCACTGCTCTTACCGTAAAGAATCCTTTTCTATGTTTGTGTACAAACCTTCTTTCCTCCAGACGCAGAGGATGTCCCCTCGTCACAGCCACAGTCCTGGGGATAAATAGATGATGGGATAGATCTCTGTACTGACCCCTGATATAGAGGATCTCCAGGCTGAAGCACTCCAATGCTATACTGGGTCAGTGCAACCCACAGTTTATAGTCTTGGCAATAGAGAGAAAACCCCTTTTTTGAAAAAGCCGTTGGCCCATTGAACAGCTTAAGTAGCAGCCGCAGGCACAACTTCAGAAAACCCTTGATGATCACCTGTTATGGCCAGAAAAACCAAGAATGGAAAAGAATATCACAAGTTATGTACACTAGACTTCTGGAGAAAGAGCGTTGATCCAGAGACTTATTTGGAATTCGGGTTTTCGCCTTCTTCTGGATCAACACAATAGAACATGCAACTATACAGCTATGTATTTTCATGCCCAAACAGTGCATTTGGGAGAAATTTATTAAGTCCTTAATGACAGAATTTTCTTCTTCAAAAAGTAAAAAGTAGCGACTAGGGATGAGCGAAGCGACTTCGGATGAAGCATCCGAAGTCGATTAACATAAAACTTTGTTTGAATACAGTGCGAAGCGAACTCCGGTGTATTGGCTCTGATGAGCCAAAGTTATTGCCGTACTTCAGATAATAACTTTTTAAATTAATTTCTACAGTAAAAAACCTTGCTACCGAACTCGGGTTCGGTTCCAAGGTACCACCTAGAACTAAACCCGAGTTCGGTAGCAAGGTTTCATACAGTAGAAATTCATTTACTTCGGCTTATTGAAGCCAATACATTCTAATACAGAACGGAGCACTCGCTCCGTACAGTATTCAAACTAAGTTTCATGCGAATCGAAGCATCCGACGTCGACTCACATCCCTAGTAGCGACCTTGCAAATTTTTAGGAGGGACACTTGCACAAAAATGTTGTGACTTTTTGAGCAATGTGTCTTCCAGCAACACCTACATATTTGGGAGGAGATTTATCATCATCTGTGCCTGATTTTTCCTGTCAAAAAGTTGCAAACCCTGTGTTGACAAAATATTTTTCCAAAAGAGGCGTGGTGAGGGCCTGTGCCTCATCAAAAATTAGAAGCATTCTCTGAGCTCAGGGGACATCAAGACTGATGCAGAAGGTTGGTCAGAATATAGTTATGTATTGTGATGGAATGCATTTTTATTGTTTTGGCTGTTTGGTCCAGCAGAAGGAGGAATGGTTGGCAATGGTTGACAGGAAGAAGGCTAACCACCCTGTTGCTCCCCTCTTGATAGGAGTGGGCTGGTCCTGCTTCATGCCAGGAGGGTTAAGTTCCTATCTAGATAGAGATGAGAAGAAGTACATGTTAGAGCTCCTACTCCTAGGAACCAGATCCAATTCTCCTGTGAGACCAAGACTCCTGAGAGAACAATAAAATCAAGAATATTGCTTCCAAAAAGTGCCAGTGCGACAAGACAGCAGAGTGATCAGGGAAATACAGCTTTACAGATACTGATGCATGGGTCAGACATCCATCACCTAAACCACCATTTGGCAGACAAAGCGTAAGACCACTGCAGAAATGTGGTCAGAATTGCAGAGTTGATCACTTTTGTGACACATTTTTGAAATTAGACTTTTTTTTTTTTAAAGTCGCAACTCAACGCCAGACATAATTTTGTTGAAATAGGTGCAACAACCTTTTGTGCTATATATCTTATTACTGTGTTCTAACTTCATAAATACACCTAGAATAATAACTTCCCTCCTTTGTCTTTATTAGATATTGAGCAATGTATAAACATTGAATATCATCATCAAGGGGAAAAAAACTAAGATAATTGCACATATTGCCTTTTTGGACTATATACTGCTTATATATACATTTATTGGTTTATTTGTTAATTTTTTTGTGTCTCTTGATTGGAATTTCCAGCTATTTCAAAATATATTTTTGGTTGTGTTGGAAATTTGAAAAGAGACCACAGAGTCCTGGTTATCTTATACTACAAAGGAAAGCTAAAATATCATCATAACAAGAATAGACCTGAGACAGCTGGAGCCTCAATGTCTACTTTTGGATCAGTGGTAGTAAGTAGCAGGTAACTCAAAGTTCTTCTCAGTTCTTCTCAGGGACATGAAACATTGTTAATGATCACTTTCTTTCTATGACCAGGATATAATGGTTCTCAGCCAAACATGTCATTACCTCCTTGTTCTTTTTTTGACCTAAGCCGGAAGATGACTGTGTTTATAGGAACAGTGTGGCAATATTTAGCAGCGAAAACATGCAGTGGGGCATAATTCATGGTTATATTGTAGACATAGGTTAAGCTGTGTATCATACCTTTTTTAACCCATTACATAATATGCATACAATTGGCACAGTGTATTAAAAAGATTGCATATCTATTAGGGCGCATGAACAGGAGCGAAGAGGACTCCATCACTTTGAGCCAGATTGGCAGACTCAACAGGTCAATGCATTATATAGATGGTCATTAATTGAATGGCCAACATGTAATGCTACACTAGCCAGCATCCGCCATTCAGGAGAAATATACTGTGTATAGTAGAGTATATAGGGCAGAAGATCCAAGCAGACTCTTATAGACCAAGACCACCATCAATGATCAATACTACTAAGAAAGTGAAACCTCAAAGCTCAGATGATGAGTATTTACATTTCATCAAGAGCAGTGGATGCCAACCTGTAGCATGCAAGCTGTCCTGAAACCACAACTCCAGTCATGCCTTGAGAACCCCTGTTTGTCAGGATATATTGGGAGTTGTAGTTTTATAGGTTAAGAGCCACAGATTGGACACAATTGGGTGACACTAGTAATTGTTTTGATCTTATTAGACTATGGCAGCATTTTAGCCTCGGACAAATAAGCAGTTGTCAGATCTTTCCTAGTGCCATAGCTAATCAATGACCAGGACGTAGAAGACAGGAAAGGAAGGAAGTTGTAGACATTTGAAAATGGTAGGGAATGTTGGGGAGGGGGGATGCTACGTTATCCACAGTGATAACTGAAGTCTTTTACATTCTGGTCTTTGGCCAGGGGCGTAGCTAGAACTGACTGGGCCACACAGCAAATTTTTGTATGGGCCACCCCAACTTAATGTACACACTCATACACGTACTCACCACATACATGGACGTACTCATACACGCGGTCATCACATACATGGACGCACTCATACATACGCTCACCACATACATGGATGCACTCATACACACGGTCACCACATACATGGACGCACTCATACATGCGCTCACCACATACATGGACGCACTTATACATGCGCTCACCACATACATGGACGTACTCATACATACGCTCACCACATACATGGACGCACTGATACATGCACTCACCACATACATACATGCGCTCACCACTTACATGGACGCACTCATACACAGTCACCACATACATGGATGCATTCATACACGTGCTCACCATATACATAGACGCACTCATACACGCGGTCACCACATACATAGATGCACTCATACACGCGGTCACCACATACATAGATGCACTCATACACGCGGTCACCACATACATAGATGCACTCATACACGCGGTCACCACATACATAGATGCACTCATACACGCGGTCACCACATGTATAGAAGCACTCATATGCACGGTCACCACGTACATGAATGCACTCATACACAGTCACCACATACATGGACGCACCTATACATGAGCTCATCACATATATATATATATATATATATATATACATACACTGTAGATATACACATGAACATAGTTATACACCTATTTCTACACACAGACACTTACCTTTCCTGTGGACAGCTAATGTCTGGTGCTCACAGGCAGCCTGGAGAAGTAGGTGCCATCAGCCCTGTCTTTGGCCCTAGTGCACACATGAGGGATGCCAAAAACAAAGTTCATGGTAGAAAATAATCATATTAATTGCTCGTTAGTTGGCTTATTTGCATCTTTTACCAGGATAAAAGATGCATGACTATTAGCAGTACATTTTCCTGTGTAATCAGTGATGTTCTTCCGATAATAAGTAAAACTGAGTGAGAGAGCAATGACTGTGATAGCAAATATTTTTCCCACATTCACTTTGCATTAGCCTGTGTAATAGGCCGCTGAGGTCATGCCAATCATCACTGTGTTTAAAGCCATTAAAGGTATTTTCTGGGTGTTTAAAATTGATGAGCTATATTTAGGATATGTCATCAATATCAGATCAGGAAGGGCAACCCACATGGAATATATATATATATATATATATATATATACACACAGTACAGACCAAAAGTTTGGACACATCTTCTCATTCAAAGAGTTTTGTTTATTTTCATGACTATGAAAATTGTAGTTTCACACTGAAGGCATCAAAACTATGAATTAACACATATGGAATTATATACATAACAAAAAAGTGTGAAACAACTGAAAATATGTCATATTCTAGGTTCTTCAAAGTAGCCACCTTTTGCTTTGATTACTGCTTTGCACACTCTTGGCATTCTCTTGATGAGCTTCAAGAGGTAGTCACCTGAAATGGTATTCACTTCACAGGTGTGCCCTGTCGGGTTTAATAAGTGGGATTTCTTGCCTTATAAATGAGGTTGGGACCATCAGTTGCGTTGCGGAGAAGTCAGGTGGATACACAGCTTATAGTCCTACTGAATAGACTGTTAGAATTTGTATTATGGCAAGAAAAACGCAGCTAAGTAAAGAAAAACGAGTGGCCATCATTACTTTAAGAAATTAAGGTCAGTCAGTCCGAAAAATTGGGAAAACTTTGAAAGTGTCCCCAAGTGCAGTCACAAAAACCATCAAGCGCTACAATGAAACTGGCTCACATGCGGATCGCCCCAGGAAAGGAAGACCAAGAGTCACCTCTGCTGCGGAGGATAAGTTCCTCCGAGTCACCAGCCTCAGAAATCGCAGGTTAACAGAAGCTCAGATTAGAGACCAGGTCAATGCCACACAGAGTTCTAGCAGCAGACACATCTCTAGAACAACTGTTAGGAGGAGACTGTGTGAATCAGGCCTTCATGGTAGAATATCTGCTAGGAAACCACTGCTAAGGACAGGCAACAAGCAGAAGAGACTTGTTTGGGCTAAAGAACACAAGGAATGGACATTAGACCAGTGGAAATCTGTGCTTTGGTCTGATGAGTCCAAATTTTAGATCTTTGGTTCCAACCACCGTGTCTTTGTGCGACGCAGAAAAGGTGAATGGATGGACTCTACATGCCTGGTTCCCACCGTGAAGCATGGAGGAGGAGATGTAATGGTGTGGGGGTGCTTTGCTGGTGACACTGTTGGGGATTTATTTAAAATTGAAGGCATACTGAACCAGCATGGCTACCACAGCATCTTGCAGCTGCATGCTATTCCATCCGGTTTGCGTTTAGTTGGACCATCATTTATTTTTCAACAGGACAATGACCCCAAACACACCTCCAGGCTGTGTAAGGGCTATTTGACCATGAAGGAGAGTGATGGGGTGCTGCGCCAGATGACCTTGCCTCCACAGTCACCGGACCTGAACCCAATCGAGATGGTTTGAGGTGAGCTGGACCGCAGAGTGAAGGCAAAAGGGCCAACAAGTGCTAAGCATCTCTGGGAACTCCTTTAAGACTGTTGGAAGACAATTTCAGGTGACTACCTCTTGAAGCTCATCAAGAGAATGCCAAGAGTGTGCAAAGCAGTAATCAAAGCAAAAGGTGGCTATTTTGAAGAACCTAGAATATGACATATTTTCAGTTGTTTCACACTTTTTTGTTATGTATATAATTCCACATGTGTTAATTCATAGTTTTGATGCCTTCAGTGTGAATCTACAATTTTCATAGTCATGAAAATAAAGAAAACTCTTTGAATGAGAAGGTGTGTCCAAACTTTTGGTCTGTACTGTATATATATATATATATATATATATGTATACATATATAGCTCTGACCTCAGATTGGCACCCCCATGGTGAAATCACAGGGTACTGATTGATTGCTGTGGTGGTTTGGGGCCCTGTGAAAGCTCCCAGGACTGCCCTAGTAAACTGCCTGTTAAGCTCTCCCCCCCCCCCAGCCCATGTGGCAGGGCTTAGTAAGCAATATAAAGAACCCCATAGATTGCAATAGTATACTGTTGCACACTATGGTATTAGCGAACCCATGTGGAAGTTCTCTTGGGGAATAACAATTTTTTTTATTGTTAAGAAAAATATAAACAACAAAGTAATTAACCCCTTTAAGACCCTGCCATATTTCACCTTAAGGACCAGGCCATTTTTTGCAAATCTGACATGTGTCACTTTATGTGGTTATAACTTTAAAACACTCTTACTTATCCAGGCCATTCTGAGACTGTTTTCTCGTCACATATTGTACTTCATGACAGTGGTAAAATTGAGTTAAAAAAATGTATTTTTATTTATAAAGAAAATCCAAATTTAGCAAAAATTTTGAAAAATTTGCAAATTAGCAAATTTCAATTCCTCTACTTTCATAATAGATAGCAATACTTTCAAAAATAGTTATTACTTTACATTTCCCATATGTCTACTACATGCTTGGATCATTTTGTGAATGCAATTTTATTTTTTGGGGACGTTAGAAGGCTTAGAAGTTTAGAAGCAAATCTTGAAATCTTTCAGAAAATTTCCAAAACCTACTTTTTAAGGACCAGTTCAGGTCTGAAGTCACTTTGTAATGCTTACGCAATGGAAACCACCCAAAAATGACCCCATTTTAGAAACGACACCCCTCACGGTATTCAAAACTGATTTTACAAACTTTATTAACCCTTTAGGTGTTCCACAAGAACTAATGGAAAATAGAGAATAAATATCAGAATTTCACTTTTTTGGCAGATTTTCCATTTTAATCAATTTTTTGCCACTAACAAAGCAATGGTTAACAGCCAAACAAAACTCAATATTTATTGCCCTGATTCTGTAGTTTACAGAAACACCCCATATGTGGTCATAAACTTCCATATGGGCACACAGCATTGCACAGAAGGAAAGGAACGCCATGTGGTTTTTGCAAAGCAGATTTCACTGGGATAATTTTAAGCTGCCATGTCACATTTGAAGACCCCTTATGCAACCCTAGAGTAGAAACTCCCAAAAAGTGACCCCATTTTAGAAATTACACCCCTCAAGGTATTCAAAACTGATTTTACAAACTTTATTACCCTTTAGATCTTCCACAAGAATTAATGGAATATAGAGATGACATTTCAGAATTTCATTTTTTTTGCAGATTTTCCATTTTAATAATTTTTTTCCAGTTACAAACCAAGGGTTAAAAGTCAAACAAAACTTAATATTTATTACCCAGATTCTGTAGTTTACAGAAACACCCCATATGTGGTCATAAACTGCTGTACGGGCACACGGCATTGCGCAGAAGGAAAGGAATGCCATACAATTTTTGGAAGGCAGATTTTGCTGGACAGTTTTTTTGACACCATATCCCATTTTCAGCCCCCCTAGAGTAGAAACTCCAAAAAAGTGACCCCATTTTGGAAACTACGGGATAAGGTGGCAGTTTTGTTGTTACTATTTTAGGTTACATACGATTTTTGGTTGCTCTATATTACACTTTTTGTGAGGCAAGGTAATAACAAATAGCTGTTTTGGTACCGTTTTTATTTTTTATTTACAACATTCACCTGACAGGTTAGATCATGTGGTATTTTTTATAGAGTAGGTTTTTATGGACGCAACAATACCATATGACTTTTTATGGTTGTTTGTTTCAGTTTTACATAACAAAGCATTTTTGAAAAAATAAATAACATTTTAGTGTCTCCACAATCTGAAAGACGTATTTTTATTTATTTTTGGGGTGAATGTCTTGTGTAGGGGCTAATTTTTTTAAAATGAGATGACGGTTTGATTGGTACTATTATAGGATGCATATGACTTTTTGATCGCTTGCTATTACACTTTTTGTGATCTAAGGTGACAAAAAATGGCATTTTTATTTTATGGTATTCACCTGAGGGGTTAGGTCAAGTGATAATTTTATAGAGAAGGTTATTATGGACATGGAGATACCGAATATGTCTACTTTTTTTATTTATGTAAGTTCTACACAATGATATCATTTTTGAAACAAAAAAAATGATGTTTTAGTGTCTCCATATTCTGAGAGCCATAGTTTTTTCATTTTTGGGCGATTGTCTTAGGTATGGTATGATTTTTGCAGAATGAGATGACGGTTTGATTGGCACTATTTTTGGGTGCATTTCACTTTTTGATCGCTTACTATTACACTTTTTGTGATGTAAGGTGACAAAAAAATGGCTTTTTTGACACCGTTTCTTTTTTTTTTTTTACGGTGGTCACCTGAGGGGTTATGTCATGTGGTATTTTTATAGAGCAGGTTGTTACGGACGCCATAATACCTAATGCGTATACTTTTTTATCTACTTAAGTTTTACTCAATAACAGCATTTTTTAACCACCCCAAAATTTTTTTTTCGGTGTCTCCATTTTTGTGAGCCATAGTTTTTTTTTTTTTGGGGCAATTGTCTTAGGTAGGACCTCATTTTTTGCAGAATGAGGTGACGGTTAGATTGGTACTATTGTGGGGGGTATATGCCTTTTTGATCGCTTAGTATTGCACTTTTAGTGAGGTAAGGTGACCAAAAAATGATTTATTTAGCAAAGTTTTTATTTCATGTTTTTGATGGTGTTCACCTGAGGGGTTAGGTCATGTGATAGTTTTATAGAGTCGGTCGATACGGACGCACCGATACCATATATGTGCACTTTTTTTCCCCTATTTTTTTCCATTTTTTTTTTATTTTTATTTTGGCAAAAGGATATTAATATTTTTTTTTTACTTGAAACTTTAATTTTTTGGGGGAAACTTTTTTTCACTTTTTGTTCACTTCATTTTTTGGGACTTCAACTTTTGGGGGTCTGATCCCCTTTACAATGCATAACAATACTGTATTGTCATGCATTGGCTGTAAGTGTATTACACACATGTGATGTGATGGACCATGTGATGAGCGCAGTGATGTCATCAAAGGTCCTTTACCCAGGTCCTGAAGAAAGAAGAAAGAAGAGGAGATCCGCTACGAGACCAAGTGGATGGGGTGATCTAAATGTGTTTATTTTTAACCCTTCAATGGACATTTTACTTAGCATTCTGTATTAACCTTTTTATAAGGGAAAATACTAAAATCTACAATAACCCAAACCTGAACTTCTGTTAAGAAGTCCGGGATAGGCTCTGGGTACCAAACATGCAGATTTTTCTCACGCGCGTGCAAAATGCATTAAAACGCTTTGCACACGCGCATTTTCCCGCAACACACCCACATCTTTTCCCACACGTCACCCGCAACGCCCGTGTGAACCCAGCCTTACAGCCTTCCTGCCTGTGAGATCCAGGGGACTGCCTTCCATGAAAATTGGGTCCCCGTTACAGCAGCACGGGGACCTGATGGCTTCTTTCTCCCTGTACAGACATCGCACGTGCCGCAGTCAGCGCCGACCACGGCTGTGCAGGGGTTAATGCGCCGACATCAGTAATTTCACAGATGCTGGCGCATGCAGCAGGGGTCAGGCTATCAGTGACTGTCGGACCCCTGCCGCTGATTGGGCGGGCTCAGCTCCTGCACCTGCCTGATCACCATGACTTACATGTACTTCTCTGGTCCTTAAGTCACGGCCAGAGATTACATACATCATGGGTCCTTAAGGGGTTAAAAAGTCTATTTTACATTTTAAAAAAAGAATATAGAATTGGTATTACTGTGTCCAAAAAATCCCAACCATTAATATATAAAATATATAACAGAAAAAAATAAAAATAGCTGAAACGCCATCTTTTGTTACTCCCCCCCATCCTGATTTTTTTTTAATCAAAAGTGAACTGGTATGACTGGTATGGTACCAGTAAAAACTACAGCTCATCCCACAAAAAAAGGTACTCCACGGCTCTGTAGAAGGAAATATGAAAAATATTTTGGTGTCAGAGTATGGTGACGAAAAACTGTTTGACTTTTTCAAAAGTTTTATTTAAAAAAAATAGTAAACCATAAAAGAAATCAGGACCAGGAAGCAGTAAAGGCTCTGTACTCACCGCTTCCTGGTCCTCAGCCGCCGGCTGTGCTGTGACTGCGCACAGTGTGAGGTCTCTCTGTGACCTAACACTGTGCGCGTCGGTTCACAGCACAGCCGACGGAGGAGGAAGAAGATCGCTGGAGCAGAGGAGTGTCAGCATCCAGAGAAGGAGAGGTAAGTGTTTGTTTTATTTTATTAAACATGAGGCAATAGGGGCTGCTGGGGGCTGATCTGAGGCAATGGGGGCTGCTGCGGGCTAACTTTGGAGGCAATGGGGGCTACTGGGTGATATGAGGCAATGGGGGCTGCTGCGGGCTAACTTTGGAGGCAATGGGGGCTACTGGGTGATATGAGGCAATGGGGGCTGCTGGGGGTTAATGTGAGAGGCAATGAGGGCTACTGGGGACTGATATTAGGAAATGGGGGCTGCTGTGGGCTATTATGAGACTGCTGAGAGCTGATGAGAGGCATATGGGGGCTCTTATCTGAGGTCCGATTAGGGGTCATTCACATTGGGGTCTGAGCTGAGGTCTGATTGAGGGTCTTATTACCATTGGGGGTCTGATGGGGGCTGTTAGCTGAGGTCTGATTAACATTTGGGATCTGATTGCTAGTCTGACCTGAGGTCTAATGAAAAAAAAATATCTTATTTTCCTCCTCTAAATTCTAAGATCATCTTATAGGGTGAAAAATACAGTAATTTTTTTATTTAATTTTTTTCATTTCAGCCTACAAAAGAATTTTTTCACTTTTTTCAGTTTTAAGACATAGTAAACTAAATGGTGACATTAAAAAATACTTTTAGTCCTCAACTGAGTGGAAAAGTGAAAATGTTATTGCTCTTGAAAGTTGAGGAGATAAAAAATGAAAACGTGAAAATGAAAATTGGCCTGGTGCACTGCTCACAATGAAATTTACAGAAAAACAATAATAGCAAAGCAAGAAATGAATGCACTCCGTGTACATGTTATGTGATCATTCCAGTCTGTAAGTGACTGAGGGGTGGACTGCATGGCTGTAAGTCCCAGAAAGCCCCTCTACTCTACCTTCTCCCTGTAGAATGTAAACCTGCAATCTCTCTTATTACAAATGACACGTTAATTCAATAAAAAACCTCACACCTACTTTGTTCAGCCTCAGATGGGAAGATTATTCCTAATAGAAGCGATTTATGAACTAATGTTGGAAACTTATGGAAGTAATAGGTTGACGTCCTATGCGTGTTTTCGGAAGAAATAAAGCATTGTCTCACCTCTATGTTTTGTGTGTTCACCCCCGAGGTAGCATGCTTCTAGGATTCCTGTATACTGTATGCTGCATTTATTTATCTGCAGGAGTATAGCACATTGATTATCATATAGGCTTTGGTTCTTTACTAATCATAGGATACTTCGTGAGTTAAGGGAATCTGTCGTCAGTTTTATGTCATCCAAACTAAGTGCAGCATAATCAAGTGGAAGCAAAATGCTTGATCACGTTCTTTAATTGGCCCAGCCGTTTTGCTCCAGCGCGTAATGATAAGTCCCGAATATTCATGAGCTATTGGCTATCCTATATACCTGCTGCCGATTCAGTTGGAAATAAATTATCAATCATAGTCAGGTTGGTGGGTAGAGCCATGAGCTCATGAATAGGAGGACTCATTGGCATGCACTGGAGCCGTTAGGATTTAAAAGTGAAGGCATAAACGTGCGGGTGGTGGATCTCTATCTCTGGATAGACGTTTCTGAACGATTAGCGTGCACAGAGCGGGTTGCCGGCTGTCAGTGACAGCAGGGCACCCAGAGAGAAGGGAGGGACAGTTCCCAGGTGTCCCTGCCTTCTAGATCACTGTATACAACGCTATGCGCTTCCTGTCCCGGCCCGGCGATCATGTGACCGCCGGGGCCAGGAGAGTGCAGGAGCTGTTGGGTCTTCTAAAGAACTCGATCAGCCCTGCAATGAGGCTGTACAGCATTGAATTCTGCTGTACAGCCTCTCTGGGGGCTGTATTTCCCCTGTAAAAGGGGCTACTATATCAGGCCCAGTTACAGGAGAAATCAATGGTGAAAAAAAAAAAGTGAAGTTAAATGTCCCCCAGAAGTCTTGAATGACCTTATGGGGGACACAAAGTGTAAAATAAAAAATAAAAAAAATAAAGGTTTCACATGTAAAAAAAAAAAAAATCCCCAATTATTTAATAAAAAAATGTTAAAAATAGAAAAAAAATATTAAATAGACACATGATCCACCCTGTCTGATAAACACCATGAAAAAATAAAAACTGTGTCCAAAAAAATCAATTTTTGTCACCTTACATCACAAAAAGTGCAACTCCAAGTGATTAAAATGGCGTATGTCCCACAAAATGGTACAAATAAAACCGTGACCTCATCCCGCAAAAAAATTTGTCCCTACATAAGAAAATCGCTAAAAAAAATATAGCTCTCAGAGCATGGACACATTAAAACATCATTTTTTTGTTTCAAAAATGCTATTATTGTGTTAAAGTAAAATAAAAAAAGTATACATATTAGGTATCGCATGACCTAACTTTTTGGGAGTTTCTACAGTAAGGGTGCATCAGGGGGGTTTTAAATGGGACATGGCATCTAAAAGCAAGTTCAGCAAAATCTGCCTTCCATAAACCATATGGCGCTCCTTTCCTTCTGCGCCCTGCCGTGTGCCCTTACATCAGTTTACGACCACATGTGGGGTGTTTCTGTAAACCGCAGAATCAGGGTAATAAATATTGAGTTTTGTTTGCCTGTTAACCCTCGATGTGTTAAAGAAAAGCATTTATTAAAAATGAAAATCTACCAAAAAAGTGAAATTTTAAAATTTGATCTCCATTTTCCTTTAATTTTTGTTAAACACCTAAAGGGTTAACAAAATTTGTAAAATCAGTTTTAAGTAACTTGAGTGGTGTAGTTTCTAAAATGGGGTCATTTATGGGGGTATCCACTATGTAAGCCCCACAAAGTGATTTTAGACCTGAACTGGTCCTTAAAAAGTGGGTTTTGGCAATTTTCTTAAAAATTTTAAGAATTGCTTCTAAAATTCTAAGCCTTCTAACGTCCTAAAAAAAAAAATATGACATTTACAAAATGATGCCAACATAAAGGAAACATACGGGTAATCAATATTTTATGAGGAATCACTTTCTGTTTTAAAAGCAGAGAAGTAGAAATTTTAAAAAATTGCAAATTTGGGATTTTTTCTTAAATAAAGGTGAAATTTATGACTATCATGTAGTACAATGTGTCACGAGAAAACAGTCTCTGAATGGCTTGAATAAGTAAAAGCGCTCCAAAGCTATTACCATATAAAGTGACATATGTCAGATTTGCAAAATTAGGCCTCGTCAGGAAGGGGGCAAATGGCCCGGATTAAACTTTTTTTCTTTAATTTTACACTGTAATATCACTGTCTGATCTGCGATCAGCTATGAATGCGGCATCTGAGGGATATAATGACAGGGAGCAGCGCAATCGTCGTTCCCTGTCTACCCACTACTTACAAAGAAATAACTAGTAATGAGTAATTCATCACAAATCCAATTTTTTTTTCTAATCAAATTTTTGAATACCCCTCTACCCCACACCTCACCAATCAGCTGTTTCAGGCTGTCGCAGTGCTAAAAACTATCAGTGTATGGAGCAGAAGCAGAAGGATCAGTACACAGCACCGGCATACAGCAGTGTAGCTCCCAGTCACTTGAGTGTTGGAACAACTGTGGTAGGGGATGGGTGAGATGCATAATGCTTCTTTAATGGTTTTCAACCCATTTGCCCTTTTCGAAAAAAAAAAAATATTATATATATATATATATATATATATATATATATAATTTCTTTCTCCCGGCAAACCACATTTTCTATGTTTTGTAAGTTCAAGCATAGATATTATGGATGACTGGTTTATCACATGGTTCTGCAAATTTCAAAGGGGCGTCTTCAGGGAGCTACTAGTGACATCATAGAGTAGGGTGGTGGGTTCTTTTTTGAGATATCCCTCAGTGAGCCAAGGGAGAGAACCATTAAAAGGGGTTTCAAGGACTTAAATATTGATGACTAGGTCATCAATATCAGATCAGCGGGGACAGTGTCAGATTGGGTTTCCTTGGGTCCACCAGAGGAAAATATTTGAGAGGCTCATCCCCAATATCATCAATTAAGTTTAATAGGTTCTGAATCAAAGAGAGAGACCCTAGTGACAAGTTATTGGCTCTAAAGGCATGCAATTTTTTTTCTACTGGATCTCGGGGGCCCATTATTGTATCAGAGTCTGGTCCGCTGGTACTCTGGTGAGCCAGGCTGACCATCGGTGGGGGTCTCACTCACAGCACCCCTGCCAATCAGCTGTTAGAAGATGTGCCATGGCATCTTCATTGTTTACCAAACACAGCGCCATTCATTGTACAGTGGCCTTGCTTTGTGTTGTATGTTAATTCCAATCACATAAATATGACTGAACTGCACAAAGGGCATGTGTCAAAGGTTGAAGAAGAATCTGCAGTGATCGCCATGACTTCTGCCAACAGCTGACCAGTGGCGATGTCGGGAGTTGGAACTCCACCAATCAGATACTGATGACCTATCTGGAGGACAACCCCTTTAACAAGGAGTGTCTCACTGTGACGGTGTCACAACCAGACAGCTGAGAAGCTCGGACAGAGGCCTTTCAGAACCTCCTCCTTGAGTTTCTGTGTTGTGGTATTCAGCTCCTCCTCTCGTTAGCCTCTCTCAGCTGTCATGTGTTGGACTAATTGCTTCCCTTTAAATTCTTCCCCAGAAGGCTTTTCTGGGCGGCTTATACTACTTCCTGGAGTGTGTGTGCACGCTGACTCTGTCCTCCTGTTTGCTTCAAAGCTAAGTGTTGTACCTTTATCTGTTATTTTCTGTTTGCTGGATCCCAGGTGACCCTGACTCCCTCCGTATCTTGTGTAGGGAGCCGGTGGTCGTGTCCCCTCACTATTGTAGGGTGCTCAGGGCTTTATAGTCAAGGTTCGTGGATATGCAAACCTCCACCATTCGGATCTTTGCATAGGCTGAGCAGCCAGGGAAAGTGCCAGGTCTTCTGCAGGGGTCTCCCTTGGTTCCTTAGTTTTTGGATCCAGCGAGTCGTTTATACATGTTGCTTTGCCTTGTTTCCTGTACACCGTCCGTGACATTATAAGCCGCCATAACCGTCTCAAGCATGGATCCGGTTTCACTTTTGGCTGAACGCTTCCAGGGTCTTTCATTGGAGGTAGCTGATCTCCGTAAGACTTTTTCTCAGCTTCAAGTGACCGGTTCAGCTTGCGTTCATGGAGTTTGTTCTGAGCCTAAGATCTCGCTCCCGGATACGTTCTCCGGGGGTAGTGAGAATTTTGTGCGTTTTAGAGAGGCTTGCAAACTCCATTTTCGCCTTCTTCCCCACTCCTCTGGTGATGAGGAACGGAGGGTGGGGATCATTATATCGCTGCTCAGAGGTAACGCTCAGTCCTGGGCCTTTTCGCTGCCGGAGGGGGCACGGCCTCTCCGTTCAGTGGATGAATTCTTTTTAGCCCTGGGTCAGATATATGATGATCCGGATCGTATTGCTCTGGCTGAGTCTAAACTACGTCTATTATGCCAGGGTAAACAATCCGCAGAAATATACTGCTCAGAATTTCGGAGATGGGCAGTTGATACTGGTTGGAATGATGCTGCGCTCCGAAGTCAATTTTGCCATGGTCTTTCAGAGGGATTGAAAGATGCATTTGCCTTTCATGAGAGGCCTATTTCTTTGGACTCTGCTATGTCTCAGGCCGTTCGTATTGACAGGCGTCTTAGAGAGAGAGGAGAGATGTCCCCTTCCTGTCATACTCAGTCCCAGGACAGTGCAGCGGTCCCGTTCTGTGCGCAGGGGTCTCAGTCGCCGTCAGCCCCTTCTGAGCAGGAGCCCATGCAGCTGGGGTTGATTGCTTCTGACAATAGAAGATTCAGCCTCGCATGGGAGGGTTTGTTTTTGTTGTGGAGGTATAAATCATTTGGCAAATATTTGTCCCTCTAGGAGATTCAGGCAGTTTTCTGGGAGTAATAAAGAAACAAACAGGAAAAAATCTTTTAAAAATGTTCCGTCTGTTACTATTGGCAGGGTTGAGGCGGAAATTGAAGGTTTTCCATTTGCTTGTAGTTCCCGTTTTGTCCTGCCGGCTAGGGTGGCGCTAGAGAGCAAGAACATTTTTTGTGAGATTTTTGTGGATAGTGGAGCAGCGGTTAATCTCATTGATAATCAATTTGCGATAACTCATGGTTTCCAGGTGCGCACTTTGGGAAAGGATATTCCTGTTTTTGCTATCGATTCCGCTCCACTTTCTCAAAAATCATTAAAGGGCATAGTTCACAATATCCGTTTAATTGTGAGTGATGCTCATGTTGAGGATGTGTCATGTTTCGTCCTTAGCGGTTTACCCACCCCTCTGGTGTTGGGGCTGCCCTGGCTCACTAAGCATAACCCCACCATTGATTGGCAAGCGAGGCAAATAAATGGTTGGAGTGACTTTTGCAGAGAGAATTGCCTCATGACATCTGTTTCTGAGGTTGCTACTAAGACTGTACCATCTTTTCTCTCTGAATTTTCGGATGTCTTCTCTGAGAGTGGAGTTCAGGATTTGCCCCCGCACAGGGAGTACGATTGCCCTATTAATCTCATCCCAGACGCCAAGCTGCCTAAATCTCGTTTATACAATCTTTCCCAACCTGAGAGGATCGCTATGCGTGCTTATATCTCTGAGAGTCTGAGAAAGGGACACATACGACCCTCGAAGTCACCTGTTGCCGCTGGTTTTTTCTTTGTTAAGAAAAAAGATGGTTCTTTAAGACCTTGTCTGGATTTCAGGGAGCTGAACAATATCACAATTCGTGACCCTTATCCGCTTCCTCTGATCCCGGACCTATTTAACCAGGTTGTTGGGGCTAAAGTCTTTTCCAAATTAGATTTAAGAGGGGCATACAACCTGGTCAGGGTCAGAGAAGGGGACGAATGGAAGACGGCCTTCAATACCCCTGAGGGCCATTTTGAAAATTTGGTTATGCCTTTTGGTTTGATGAATGCCCCAGCCGTTTTTCAGCATTTCGTGAACAGCATTTTTTATCATTTGATGGGAAAATTTGTATTGGTGTATTTGGATGACATTTTGATTTTTTCTCCCGATTTCAAAACTCATAAGGAACATTTACGTCAGGTCTTGCTCATCCTGCGGGAGAATAAATTATATGCGAAACTGGAAAAATGTGTGTTTGCGGTTCCAGAAATTCAATTTCTGGGGTTTCTTCTCTCCGCTTCTGGTTTTCGCATGGACCCCGAGAAGGTCCGCGCTGTGCTTGAGTGGGAGCTTCCTGAGAATCAAAAGGCGCTGATGCGTTTTTTGGGCTTTGCCAATTATTACAGGAAGTTCATTTTGAATTATTCTTCTATTGTTAAACCACTCACTGATATGACCAGAAAGGGGGTAGATTTTTCTTCTTGGTCAGTAGAGGCGCGTAAGGCTTTTTCTGATATCAAGGAGAGTTTTGCTTCCGCTTCCATCTTGGTGCAACCTGATGTTTCTTTACCCTTCATAGTTGAGGTTGATGCTTCTGAGGTGGGTGTGGGGGCGGTCTTGTCTCAGGGTTCCTCTCCTGCCAATTGGCGACCGTGTGCCTTTTTCTCAAGAAAACTCTCCTCCGCAGAGAGAAATTACGATGTGGGAGATAGGGAATTGTTGGCCATCAAGTTGGCTTTTGAGGAATGGCGCCATTGGCTAGAGGGAGCCAGACACCCTATTACCGTATTTACTGACCATAAAAATCTGGCCTACTTGGAGTCAGCCAAGCGTCTGAACCCGAGACAGGCCAGATGGTCGTTGTTCTTTTCTAGGTTTAATTTTGTTGTCACGTTCCGCCCTGGAGTTAAGAATGTGAAGGCAGATGCCCTGTCACGTTGTTTTCCGGGAGGCGGGAATTTTGAAGACCCGGGTCCCATTTTGGCTGAAGGTGTGGTGGTCTCTGCTCTTTTTCCTGAATTGGAGGCAGAGGTGCAGGCAGCCCAGTCAGAGGCTCCTGATCTTTGTCCTCCTGGGAGGTTGTTTGTGCCTCTCGCTTTAAGACACAAGATTTTTAAAGAACACCACGATACGGTCCTTGCTGGGCACCCGGGGGTAAGAGCCACACTGGATCTCATCGCTCGGAGATTCTGGTGGCCTGCGCTTCGTAAGTCGGTTGAGGGTTTTGTGGCAGCCTGCGAGACTTGCGCTCGTGCCAAAGTCCCTCATTCACGGCCATCAGGTCCCTCTCCTTCCCTTACCCATTCCTTCCCGTCCTTGGACACATCTGTCCATGGACTTCATAACGGACCTGCCTCGTTCCTCGGGGAAGACTGTGATTCTGGTGGTGGTGGACCGTTTTAGCAAAATGGTGCATTTCATCCCTTTTCCTGGTTTGCCCAATGCTAAGACGCTGGCGCAGGCATTTGTTGATCACATTGTCAAATTGCACGGTATTCCTTCAGACATAGTCTCTGATAGGGGCACGCAGTTTGTTTCCAGATCTGGAAGGCTTTCTGTTCTCGCTTGGGGGTTCGGTTGTCATTCTCTTCTGCTTTCCACCCGCAGTCGAATGGCCAGACAGAGCGCGTCAATCAGAATCTGGAGACATATCTGCGTTGTTTTGTGGCGGAGAATCAAGAGGATTGGTGTTCTTTTTTGTCCCTTGCTGAGTTTGCTTTAAATAACCGTCGTCAGGAGTCCTCTGATAAGTCACCATTTTTTGGTGCATATGGGTTTCATCCACAGTTTGGGACTTTCTCGGGAGAGGGGTCTTCTGGTTTACCTGATGAGGACAGATTCTCCTCGTCTTTGTCATCTATTTGGCAAAAGATTCAAGATAATCTAAAGAGCATGAGTGAGAGATATAAGCGTGTGGCTGATAAGAGACGTGTGCTTGGTCCGGACCTGAATGTTGGTGATCTGGTGTGGTTGTCTACCAAGAATATCAAATTGAAGGTTCCCTCCTGGAAGTTGGGTCCTAGGTTTATTGGGCCTTACAAAATCCTGTCTGTCATCAATCCTGTTGCATACCGTCTTGATCTTCCTCAGACTTGGAAGATCCATAATGTTTTTCATAAGTCCTTATTGAAACCTTATGTTCAACCCATTGTACCCTCGCCTTTGCCTCCTCCTCCGATTATGGTTGATGGGAATCTTGAATTTCAGGTCTTTAGGATTGTGGATTCTCGTCTTGTCCGCGGTTCTCTTCAGTACCTTGTTCAGTGGGTGGGTATGGTCCTGAGGAGATGATGTGGGTCCCAGTGACGGACATTAAGGCCTCTCGTCTCATCAGGGCTTTCCATAGGTCCCATCCTGAGAAGGTGGGTTCTGAGTGTCCCGGAGTCCACTCGTAGAGGGAGGGGTACTGTCACAACCAGACAGCTGAGAAGCTCTGACAGAGGCCTTTCAGAACCTCCTCCTTGAGTTTCTGTGTTGTGGTATTCAGCTCCTCCTCTCGTTAGCCTCTCTCAGCTGTCA